>NC_134643.1:140475826-140791509 GCF_030463565.1 Pelecanus crispus
AAAGCTGGAAAGATCCTGGTTGCACCCTGTCACCTTATCATCTCCTAAAATGGATGAAAATCCATCAGAGTAAGCCTCTGTCTTTGAAGCTTGCAAGACTGGAGTGAGAAAGTCTGAATTATACCAAAAATTCCAGTACAGTTACTGAAAACACAAGTCATAAAAGAAGCCAAATACATCTTTTTCCCTCCTCCCTTCTCACGTTTCAAACAAAAACTGAGCTGAACACTCATCACACAGGCCTACATTTGGGCAAAACAAAACACCCTCCCCCAGCATATCTGACCCAGCAGCAAGTTAAAACAGGGGACTAATCCCTTGCTTTTCCTCTCCCGAAATCTTCAGCATCTTTCAGTTTGCTTCACCGGGACAGGGCACAGCACATCAGCTAAAGGAGGGCAGCAGGATTTGGAGCCGCCTGTCCCCAGGCACGCTGCAGCAAACACAGCATAAAGACGGCGCGGCTGTTTTCTGTCCGGAAGGCATGGGCTGGCTCTCTCCAAGACGGGAAGGCAGGCAGGAGCGGGGAGGCTGAGGGCACTCGGCACTGGCAGGCGGCCTCTTCTCCTGCCCAACTTCTGCCAAGTCGGAGCCAAGTCTGACAACGGCCCCCAGGCAGGAGAGGCAACCCGCCATCCAGCTCTCTCCTCAAAAAAGGCTTGTTTCTACACAGGCGAAAGCCTGCATTTAAAACCAAGTTCAAGGCAAACCTCAAACTTTAAAGGGGCCAGGATTTTAGCCATAATGACGACAACAACCTGTTGCACACTGAAGAACGTAATTCGCTTTTGCCAAGAGGTTTCTGCATGGGCCCATCAAGCGTTGTAGCAGTCACAAGTTTCCCAGTGCTTCACTGTAAGTTAAATAAAACTGACAGAAAGCACAGAATTTGGTATATTTTAAAAGGAGGGACTTTTTCGTACCGCTTCCATTTCTTTCATAACACACACAATAAGAGCTGTACAGAAAGCTGCAGGGGAAATGCGCTTCTGTCAGGTTACTGCTGTTCTCCAACCGTACGGCGTCGAACATGTGCACAGAGGAGGGAGATTTGTCATCTTTTTTTTAAAATGCATGTGAAATTCCTCTGGAGAGGAGGAAAAGCTGTCTTGGCTGATAAGATTTCTCCCCCCCCTCTTCTAAGTGTGCTACATCTGTAGTGTTATCTGATGGTTTAAACAAAACAAAACAAACCGAAACAAACCCACCCTGTAATTTTCCAGTATTATTTGAATATTGATATCTTAAATATTTGGATTTTAATAACTATTTGATATTAACTTTTTAATTTTGGAAAGCTTTTCATGGATTGAAGAGCTGCTTCTATAATGGTAGATTTCTGGTACAAATAGGGAAGTGAAATGGAGAAAGCAATCTTATTTCTGGTCTACAAAAATCAAAGACCTTTAGAAGTGCATTTAATGCAACAGAAAATTTCTTTATCAGCAAGCTGAATAGCCCCTAACCTCCCTGATTTCTACAACCACTTTTTATGTATTTGAAAGCAACGAAGTCTCTAAACACTGGGAACAGCAGCCTGGCAAAGTCCATGAGGCCTTCATGAATGATTTGGGGATAGCAAAGTTCAAATACCTAGCAGAGCCACATGATAAATGTGGGACTGATTCACATCACTTTGACAAATCAGTCATTTAGGGACAGCAAGAGTAAGCACAGTCTTTCAGAGCGCCACGTAATACATGTACTATAAACCACAGTTTTTCTGCCCAACACTGAGCAATGAGACAGGTATACGAGAGCTGGCTCTTAATGACTTTTCTTGGACAGGGAGCACTAGATACCCCCCTAACCTGGCAGTTTCTGGTGCTCACGCTTTTGTTGGAGTCTACGTTACACCTTGGATCACAAGCAAGAATACAGTAACTTATTCCACAGAATGAAAAAAGAACAGAGAGCAACCCCATGTTATTTATGTATAGATAAAATGCAGCTTTTCAAGAACCAATGTGTTCAAACAGTGTGGAAGTAACTGGTATTGGAAGTTGGTGTGGAAGTAACAGTGGAAGACTGGTACTCTACAATGTCAATTGCAAATAAGCAGGAAAATTGAAATCACAGTAAGATAAAGGACTGCAGAGGGAGAAAAAAAGAAAAAAATGCGCACCCTTTTGGAGAACCCCCCCCCCCCCTTTTTTTTTTAATGGTGCCATTGCAGGAGAATACTATTTCAAACTGAAGGGAACTGAAAAGGCAAAAAAGGTTAAACTTTGCATTCTGGCGGAAGCAAATAAAAATTGGAGCACTGATGCCAAAAAGGCTAAGATTTCAAAATTTCCAACAGTTCAGTATCACAGTTCCTACTGATACAAGATATATTTTTCACTAGCTGAGTGCTGTGATGTGGCTGTCAGCCTAACAGCTGTGGCAACCGCTGTGCTGCAGGGCTGAGGTACCCGCTGGCTGAGCTTGGGCTGTTCCTCCCGGCTGCCAGGACATGAGGATGGCAAAGCTCAGCAGACAGCAGGGCAGGGACTGGCTGGAGCAGGCAGGTGGTAAAAATAAATAAATAGTTACATTTGACCAAGGAAAAGAAAAAGGGAAAAAAAAAAAAAGCTAACTAGTTCTGGTGATGCAGCTCATGCACAATGAATAAAACCAAGTGACTGCCATGTCCCTAAAGTGCCACCTAGTGGCACGTGGGACAGGCCACGTCTGCGTGTTTTGCTTAGAGGAGAGTACCAAAAAATAGCTGTCTGCATCGTTCAGAGCCTGAAGACTGAGCCTGCCCCACAGGGTGGGCAGACAGCCGGCGCTGGGCACGGTAAGCCTCGGCTCTTTGCAGTGTCTCTTTTCCCTCTCATGCAGAAGCCAGGTCTACACATTAATGATCTGCCGGCAGAGCTACACGTTCTCCTCTACAAAAGATCTCCATTCCTCCGAGCGATGTGCCTCTGACACAAGTGCTCAAGCATAAAGAAATCGGTATGCCGTTGCAGGGGATTTTGTTCAGGGACTCACAGCATTTAACCCAGGCAAAAGTCTTTTAACTGCAACGTGCATCGATGCAAAGAGGCTTTGCTGATTCAGCTAACCCAACAAAGTCCTCTAGGCAAGGCCTGAGAGGCTTTCCAAATACATTTGCAAGCTGATGTCTCCCCCCACGGATTTTAAAGGAAAAATAACTCCTGCTTTTTCTTTTGGCAGAGGGATTCTTCAACAGATTTCCTTCCCTTCACTGATTTTGGACATGGGGTAAAAGCTAGTGCCTGTAGCCTTCTGGTCATGGGCAGAGTGAGGCTGGCTCCAGAATACTCCAGTCCAAGCTCCTATAGTGGAGTGTAAGGAAAAGGTGATCCCATCAGGAGCAGCTGAGGTGGGTTTCCTTCAGCTCTTCACTGGTCTTATACCATGCTTTGTATAGTCTTTGGGCAACTTACTTCTCATTCAGAAATACAGCAATAAACAGCCTCCCTCCATCACAGCAATAAATGTCTTAAAGTTTTCCCACATCTTGGAAACGCCTCACCACTACATTAGGGTTTAAAATTCTTCACCACTGGTTTATAAAAATGAGAGATTATACATTATGCAATATGGTCTTCCAATGGAAAATTCAGTTACAGCAGTGTAAAAGTGCTTAAAAGTGCACCTCATTCATGTCTCATGTCCACAGAATGGAGTAAGCTACTGGCATAGGAAGTGCTGCTGTGCTGGTATGGCTGGGTCCACATCCAGGCTTACAGGACTTGGGCAAAGAAAATCCTGCTCGTGTGCTACCAGCAGTGCAAAAGAGAGTTTGCAGACCAGGCCTAAGAGTATCTTGATTTTTGGGAAGAAGAGCAAGTGACCACAGAAAAAAGCAAGACGGTGTCCTATTCCAAATCTCCTGAAGAGCTTCTCTTTGCAAAGACCAAAGTCCAGTTGTTAACAGGCAGTACCTCCTCTTTCCCCAACGCAGCCTCATATTTTCTAGGAATAGCCATACCCTCCTCCTTCTTCCAGGCAGCAGATAAAACTGGCCGACAAAGTTTCTGTACAACGGCCAAAGACCAATCTGTGGCCTACGGCCAATATTGAGCATTAGGGCAGATAATTCCTCACCGTTAAGATGAGCATTAGGAATCGCAGATACTCATTATTTCATCGCATGATCCTTGACCAGCCATTCATAATCTCCTCACTGCTCCATGTGATGATACTTAACAGTACCTTTCTAAAAGAATATGTAACGCTCACTTAAGCACAAAGTGCTTCAAAAGCCTCAGATGAAAGATTTTCATAACTACAGGAGAATGCATTACCTTAACAACTGGTTCTTCGCTTACATTTCCAGTTCTTTTGCTTTGCAATGCTGGATTATATGTAGATTTCACACCCACTTTTCAAGACCATCCATAACTGATCTTCCAGAACAGAAGGTCTACATGGAGCTTTCATATTTCTGTTGCCCAAGAGCCTTTTTGCAAGAGGTGAAGTACATATGCAATCTTTCCCACAACTCAATCTCGTCCACACTTATGCTCCAGGCTAACCTTACACATGGAAATAGTCCCATTGTAGTCAATGGCACTACTCACAGAAATGAAACTACCTCTGTGTACTCATTGGAATAGCCCATAATCATTACCTTTACAGCACCACTGCTTACCTTTGCAAAAAAGTACTGAGAACAACTTATCCGTAAGAAAAAAGTAGGATACTAAATATGCTTAATGCTCAGTATGTACTCACTGCAATCTTCTATCATCTTTACGCAAGATGATCTTCTATCATCTTTACCTCATTTAACAGGTATTTTGCTCCTTTCTAACATTCGTATTTTTGCACTTAATGGAAATTTCTAAGAAGTAAAGATGTCTCAATTCCAGTTTCTGTGAGCCTTGTGCATCCCACACTGAATCATCAATTCTTTTTATTGCTTGTTACAGAAACTGAAAATGATAAGACAGAAAGAAACCCCATAGGGATGCAAATGCAACAAGCTGCCAGGGTCTTAGTGTGCTGCCTGCTTTCTCAGCGCTGTGCAGCCCTGAAGTTTTGATAAGCTTTTTCTTTCCCTGAGCTATCTGAGAGCTGGTGATAAGGCTGAGGAAAAAGGCAGTAAATACAAACAAATTGCTGCAATGTTCAGACCATTCGCAAGGAAAGAATAGGACCCAGATGGAAGCATTAACAATCTGTTATAATATTCCACTTCCACAAAACCAGATTAACGTAAGCTAGAAAGGGGTATGCACATTCCACTAGAGATATAGGCATTGGATTGTCAGCTTTTTTTGTTGTTGTTTTTACGATAAACGTGAAGCTAAATTAAAAAATTATTACAACACATTTTAATTAAGATACTCGCCCTTCTTCCACTCTCCCAGAAACCTCTTTAGAAAGGATTTTATGGCATCCATCAACTACTCCCCAAATTCAATTTTAACTGTGCTACTTTCCACCACTTCTTAAACCATAATTTATTTTGTCTGGCTGTTTTAGATTTAATATAGAATTTTCATGAGAGGAAGATAATCCACTTGTATTATATTAAAGTGGCAGATGGCAAAATCTTTCATGTTCTAGAAGACTTTCCGTTTTATTACAGTTGCAGGCTTCTTCAGTACCTATTGCACTGATTATACAACATATGTTATTCTGCAGCCAAAACCATGGAGATGATCAAAAGACCACCCTCTTCTTGCACAGTGGTTGTAAACACAAGCTAAAAAAGGTATTCCTTTGGTTTAATATAAAACGGTTGTCTGGGAGAATGCCATCACATATACAATAGCACACTGCCAAAAGCAAAATCTTTACTTTTTTTTTTTTAATTTCTGTAACAAAAAAGCTCCAGGTGTCCTGCTGGCACTTGAAATTCCTCACATAATTTTACAGAGTAAGAAGGTGCTTCAGTTGGCTGAACATTTTCTCCAAACAACTCTGTAACAGGGATAAGCAAACCCTACCTCATCCTCCATGTATCTCGGCTTTACCCAAAGATGTTGGCCATGGGGGGACCCCCGGACCAGCTCCCAGCATGGAGCCTGCACATGGCCATCCCACTCAGGAGGCTCAGTAGGATGCATGGGAGCCCTTCCCCACCTCTTGGCCTCGGCGCCGCAGAGCAGTGTGGGCACACGTAATCGACGGTTACAGACCCAGCCTGAGCGTACCCCATGCTTGTGGCTCTCCATGGATTCAGCAGAACATGGAAGTATGTTAGTAGAGACAACTTCTTGAACTGGGGCCCAGTTTTCACTTGCAATTCTGGATGATGAATGGCCAAAAAGCTTCAAGGAATTATGACGTATCGAGTAACATTTGGAGAGCGGAACATTCAATGTTAAAAAGAATAATATCTTCACTTTCCAACACCACCAGGTGCCTGTGACTGGGTAGGGTGATCCACCTATCATCCCGCACAGCACTTTGTTTCCATGATTTCACCAAATCAATAACATCTAATGGTAACGATTGCCACTAAACTGACAGCCTAACTCTTGAGCTCATATAACAATGAGATTTTAATCTTCAGAGCTGCAATGTACTCAAGATATTTCAGTTTGATAACATTAACAGCTGCCTACCTACTCCACTTCTTCACCACTTTGCCTTTGTCCATAACTTCTTCAGCACCTGTCAAAACTGCCAGTGTGGAACCAGCGGGAAAACCAGGTCCCAAGGTCTCCAGAAATAAAAGTCCTGCACAAACCAGTGTGAATTTACAAAACCAATAGGCTTAAAATTCAGAGACTTAAAAAGAGACTAGGAACATCAGTTTTTTCAGCCAAGATATACAGGGTTTTCTTCCAGTCCTACTGTTTTCAAATCGCCTTATGTAACACAAGCAGGACTGAAGATACACCTTCATTACTGGACAGGAAGGTACCAAAATAGAGTAATTTAAATAAAAGAACGTTGACATAATTGGGCAATGCTGCAGATAGCGAGCTGATGTTGGATAAAATCCTAAAGTTATATTTGCTCTTCAGTGTTCATCCGTAATTCTTATTAACATAAATATGCTACTAAATCTCCCACAGTAAGCAGCTGTGGTAAATGACTTCTGTAGGTTTAAAAGCCAACAGTAATAAAGTCTTATTTTGTTTTCCATTAAAAAAAATAACAACAGAGGCTTATATGAGATGTGCATACACATGTTTGGTTCCAGTGGAGTGTTATTCATGAGCACCCGAAGTTATTTCCTATCTGAAATCTGTGTCACTGCAAATCAGCTACATATGCTATTCCCTTCCTATTGTGATTCTTAGTGCCTCCAAGTTACACAAATTGTCCACGTACAGCTCTGGATCTGCACAAAAGTTTTGGAGCCACCTTTATGCCATTTCTCCTTGATGACTTAAGTTTACCATGAAGTTAGGAACACAGGATCAGGAAAAATTACCCGAGCCACTGAATCCAGTCCTCTACAAGCCCAGAAAAAAAATCACAGTAGGTATTTCAACAAGCTGCAGGCTATCTGTTCTATATACCATCACTCAGGGTGGGGGGATGATGATGGGTATGACACAAAAAACCCTTAAAACTTAAAAAAACCCTTAAAAACCTAAAACATTTTAGAAAAAAGATAGAGTGGAAAAGCCATAACTAGCATGTCATGAGAAGTGAGCAAGAGAGGTAAGGCATCGCCAGTGTCCTAGGTCTGTACAATAGCTTGCAGCATATTAAATATTTATGGTCCGAAGAAATAGGGAAACTGATACAGATAAAATTATCCTTAAATCCTAGCAGCTACTGCAGACTTGCTAAGTGTGAGATGTGCTACTAGGGATTACAGAAGGTGTCAGTGAAGTTACACACAGGTATATACACAGTAGTAAAAGGAAAACACTTCAAAATAACGTATTACCCAAACAACAACTCTAGTCTTTATATAAGCCTGTTTCTACACATCAACTTTCCAAGCGCCCTTTATAGAACTTAGGCAAAACTTGAATTACTTTTTTTTTTTTTTAACAGGAAAGTAACATGAATTGAGGATTCTAATAAAGCATTTCATACTGCATTTCACAGCATCTTACTGGAAACATCAATTCAAAATGGCTTGCAGCGCAGAGAGATACGGGTTGGAATTTGGGTTAAAAGATCATAAACTGGAGATAATGGTGTATGCACATTACGCAAACTCGCCTTTTGTCCGTCTTTATTAAATTTATTTGCAGTCACCACAGGGACCTCAGATGATAGCACCACTGCATCAGAGAAATGTCTGGTGAAAGCTCTGAGGAAAACTTGGGTACAGTTTGTGGGCTGATACAAAGTCAATACAATGCTGACTTTGGCAATGGAGAAAATTCCTGAGGAGATGGAGCTGCCATAGCCTTTTAGAGGCCGTCAAGAAGAAAGAAAGGCAGAGTTAATCCACCAACTCTAAAAGCCGTTGTAGAGGTAAGAGGAGATGCAGCTGCACCTGTAAAGGTGTCTACCCATCAGAGGTGTGGAACGGCGTGGGCTGGCAGCCGCAACCCAGAGCAGAGAAGCCAGCCCCGCTGCTATTTCCCCATAAACTGGCCAAGACCCCGCAGGATCCCAAGACTCGAGCCCCTCACAGTAAGCCTGTGCATCCACAGAGCTCTGGAGTCAAGGCCACAGCAGTATTAGCTCCAAGTTTTACCTTGCGCTACCCTCACCCAGGGACACAGTCCTTCTCCCTCGTTATTCAGCTGACTGCACTATGGAGGCAGAGTTGGATGTGGACGTAATTCAGTACGTTTGTGATATGACTAGAGACGTTTGGCACACTCTGAATAACCAGTGTTTCAGTAACTTACTGAGCTTGATTACCTTGGAGGTTCTGACAGGAAAAATAATGTTTTCCTAAAGGCTGAAACAAATTCTACTAAAACCAACAGCAACCCAGGACCAAAGTCAAGATGCCATTTCTATATTGCTATTGATTAAGCTCACAGAAGGACTTCTACTCCACTGAAATGTAATACCTACCCCCTGATACCTCTGTTTTATGCACTTTGGCCTTTACGTCCCATGAGCCCTTTAATCTCACTCTAAAGAGCCAACCGGTCCAGCCTGCTTCTCAGCCACCCATAGAAAACTGTAGCCCTCAGAAGAAATTATTTCCTTCTCCTCCATCAACTGATTTCCAAAGCTGAGCCAAAATAATCACACCACGAGCATACTTACATGGTGCACAGCCACCTGAAATATGTGGGGCTCGCTTCATTTCCAAGCTACATTTGTCATTCGCAGTGCTTAACTGCAGGCATATAGCAAAATGTTATGGCAATAAAAAAGGATTTTCAATAACACTGTTGAAAAATAAGTTAAAACAGAAATTTAAGAAGAGTTTGGTAAATCCTGAAACAGGAAGAAGCTGAATGCGTCATTTCAGTATCATGGCTTTTCTTCAGTTCTTGACCCTACCTCGGTTTTGAAAGCAGATCCCTCCTCCCAACTTCTTCACGCTCTTTAAATCAAGGGCCCCACTGGACTAATGTAATCCATATGTTTACTATTGCTTACATGCTATTCGTAAGGGTCAGCTCAACTGAATTATGACCCCACCACACATACTTCCCTACTGTCTTGTCACCTTTTTCACAGAAAGGCGCACTTGGAGAAAAAATAAACCATGTGATGTGCGCAGTTCATTATGCTTTCAAGAACTGGTTTTATGTACATTTTTGCTAGACGTCAGAACAAGAATATTTTGATTAAATATTTGATTAAATGTCTTTAAAGATCATCAGAAATAAATTAAGTATACGTAAGTGATGCATGTAAGCAAAGCATCTGCTATACATTCATTACTGAGTAGACATGCCACTTTTTTTTCTTTCTTTCAGAAAACAGACTTTTGTATTGGAGAGGATTGGATCAAGAATTTCATATGAGAATCTTCTTGCGTTTATTGTTTTAGAAAGGTCCTATATTCTGCGTGGCCCAGTGTAGGATGAGCATGTGGTAAGGAAGCTGCTGGACGTGCATAAATAAACTAACATCTCTCCTCACTGCCCTGCTAAGGAAACACGAATCACAGGACAAGAAAATGAACAATTAGCAGAACCTTGCTTGAAAACAATGGGTTTTTTTCCCCAAGAGCATGATTTGTTATATTTACTGCTTTTCCCAGTGGCAGCAAGAGGGCTTGTGGTGCACGGAGCTGGCACGCTAGGGCAAGTCTGAGCAGCGGCAGGAGGGCGGCTGGCGCGGGTTGCAGCAGCAGCTGCTGCAGGCACAAGGCAGGGAGGCAGGGAGCTGCGCCACGGGACTGGGGGAAGCCGGAGGGAAACACTGCTCTCAGGGAGCTTTAGACAAAGCAGGAACGTGATGGTGATGGGTGCAGTAAGGAGCACGTGGTGTTAGCAGCACGGCAAATGCCGTAGTGGCTTGGGGGAAGCACGCAAGCACAAACCAGAATGCTCTACGGTCCTCAAGGCAGAAACTAGCTGCACTCATGCTAAAAAGGGCTGGGGAGAGGAAGAGAGCAACAAGCTGCTGGTGAAGCTGGGAGTGGCAACAAACCTTTTATCATTTCTATCCTAAGCACTGTGCAGCAGGAGGTGTTCAACAGCAGACTCTTAAGAGTAGATCCAAAAGTCAAGCGAGGACTGCTTCTGGCCCAAGGAAGGTGTCTCACCAAGTTTTTCTGTGTAATGGGCCATTAGCTCCCCTATGGACTTGTTTTCTATTATACACTTCACCTAAAGGAGTAATATATGAAGTGTACTGCCACCTAAGACTGAACACAGCCAGCAACATAAAAAGAACAAGATGCTGATCCTCCGTCATTTCCTAAAACATGAAGAAGTATCTGGATGCAGATGCACATGCTTTAGTCAATTTGCATTGTGCTGTGGCTGTGTGATGCCCTAAAAACAAACAAAAACCCATCCAGAAAGCAAAACAAAAGCATGCCGCTAATGGTTTGAAACATAATAACATAACTGACATGGCATTCGCTTCCTTTCAGCATTATTTTTCAAACCCATGGGTGAAATATACCCTTTCAAGCCATGGCTCCCTTAGCAGATGCCCTCTGAGTATTTGAAGCTTGAGAAGAAAATAGCAGGTATCAAGCCCATGCCTCTCAGGCATGAAACTCTTATTAGTAGACTAGCCTTACTAGCCTTTAATTTACAGTTTTGTCTAGTGGGTGCATGTCAGCTCCACCACAAAGAGATTTAATTAGTCTGTAATTTGACATTGCAACACACCGGCTAGACAGACCAATGAAGGACATGTATGGAACTGCAGAGCAACCTGCAGATTTGCATTAACTTGGAAGCAAGAACAACTGCCATGTCCAAGCCAACTTGTGCTAACCACTGCAACAGTAACATAAATAAGCGAGTAATACAGAGCAAAGTGCTAAACCTTTGTCCATACCTGAGATACAGAAGGTCGAGGAGGCAGTGCAGGCGGTGGTGGGGGCAGCCAGCCAGACCTCACAGCTGAACAGTGAGAAAAGAAAAGAAAAAAAAAAAAAAAAGAAAAAGAAAAAAGAACAAAACCACATTAATTCCAAATAAAACCAGAATTAATTTCCATGATAATTCCTAGTGAAGAGGCAGTATTCAACATTTTAATAACAGAAACCAAACTTGATCTTTATTGAGCAAACCCTGTTGAAATAACTTCATGAGTAGTGAATGAGCAGTGATTTAATTGCTGTAAAAACCCACAATGTTATGATAAAAAGCAGAGATGGAAGCCAGTCAGCCACAAAAGCTGTAGCTAAAGCAATCCAATTCTAGTTCAAGAACCCCAGAAACAGGGTCTACTTGTCCTTGGGACTTTGCTCTTTGTCATTAACATTATTGCCTTTTTTAAAAGTGATGCTTTAGCATCCGCTGTAGACATTAGCATTCACTCCAGATAAAACACACTATGTGATGGAGTGCAGCCTTAAAAAGAAAACATCTGCCATGGAATTAATAGGACAAAAGCCTAAACAAACCAAAAAGAAATCCGTTTCTTTGGCTTTATGTTTTGTATTTGTATGTTATTACTTATTGGAGGTATTTTGGAGAGAGTAGGAGAATTAAGGGGAGGAAGACAAACCCTAATGGTCAGTTCAGGCCCCTTTAACATAACGCAATGTCAGCTTTCAGTTTGAGCTGGCACAAAGGGAGGGTAACAATCATGTAGGTCCAGCCAGTGTATTTCTCTGTATCCTTACAATACCTAAAACCCATCATGGGACAAAACTACAGGACAGACGATGGCTTCCAAAGGCAGCTGCAGA
Organism: Pelecanus crispus; assembly: GCF_030463565.1. Classification (NCBI taxonomy): domain Eukaryota; kingdom Metazoa; phylum Chordata; class Aves; order Pelecaniformes; family Pelecanidae; genus Pelecanus; species Pelecanus crispus. Next base: position 140,487,999 of record NC_134643.1, read on the forward strand.
GAGGTCTAGGCTGGTGGGAGGTCGTAGGTGGGTTACCCTCCCCAGGCTCCTGTCGCATTGACTGCTCAGCACTTGCACTGGCAAAGATACCAGACAGTCCATCTTGCACTGGTGGTTATTTGTATAGCAAAAAAAACCCCAACAATATTAAACTTAGAAATGCCTTTTACCACAATAATGCTAAGCAAGCAATTACTTTTATACACTTCTTATTTCCATGCATACTTTAAAAAGCCACAAAGACCATTACGAGCCCTGTAACAGCTTAACCATTTACATATTTTACACACCAAGTCTAAAAATGTCTACATGGATGAAAATACAAAGACAAAAGATATTAACCATTAAGGACAACAGTGACATGACAGTAAAAATGTGTGGGTGAAAACACTGAGAACAGTCATATTGACTATATCCAGCTCCAGAGAGACTTGTAATACATTGAGGGTTTTCACATTTTCTGTGTCATCATCTCTTGAATCAAAATGAAGCCTAATATCACTGCACACAATGCCAAGGAGAGAGGTAGAACAATTAAAACCCAACTTAGGTTAAGCAAGGGAGCCACTAACACACGTACAGGTGTAAGAGAGATTTGAAAAAGCAGGATCCTTTCTCTTGCATTTAATTAGTTCTGTTTGTAAGGCCACTGCAATACCAGCATGATGTCGTCACTACATTCTCCATCTCTTCTGCACAAATGATCTTTAGAAAGGAACAGTGGAGTAAGAAACCTTCCTTTCCTTTAGTCTGAACTTCAGGTTATTAATTCATTTATCTAAGCGCTAGCAGTGGCTTTGGCGATTACAGCTAACAACAATATTTGAAAACACCATCTAACCCAAACACCAGCGTTCTGTAGGTCCATCAGCTGCACGCTTTAATAGCGGACAAGCATGTATGCTCAACGCAAGATATTTATCTTCAGGAAACCTTGTGGGAGCTGTGCTGCGATGCTCCATGGAAAACACCCACGTACACCTTACCCTCCCACCACTACCAGTGGTTATCCCTGCGAGGGTATCATCTCTGCTCTCCAAACAGCTCTAATGCCACGAGGGAGCACAAATCGCGCCCACTTCCTAACGAGCCCCTGGCAGCCCAAACATGAAGCTATGGAGTGCACTGCTGCCACGAGCACGTGGGTCCCTGGGAAGGGGCATGTGGGGCTGGGGTCAGCGGTGCTGCAGGCAGGCACCGGCCCCAGCGGCTCCCTCGACCCTTCCAAATATACAGAGCCCCGTCCAGGGTTCATCATTTTTGTACATGCTTGGCTTATGCTCCAGCAGGCCCTCAAAAGCTTCGCTACAAGAGCTACATCCATCGAGAACTGGTCTGAACTTCAGCTCTAGAGGATACAACACTTACTGTCCTTGCTCCCAGATTCTTCAAACCCAGTGATATATCTACAAAAGCAGCAGAATAGTCTTTATGCAGAAAGGCACTGGGCTTGCTGGAAAAGCATCTCCTGAAGTGGCTGCACACGTTGTGAAACCCCAGAAGTCTCCTGGGATTTGTCCCACAAAATTCCAAAGGAAAAAGTAATTTTTCTGTAAGATAGTCAAATTAAAAAAAAAAAAACAAAAAACCAAAACCCAAAAAACCAAAACCCACCAAAAAACCCCAACCCCAAAACCCACTTCTTTAGCTTTCAAAATACAACATATATTAATTTAGCATTAAAAAACTTATTAGATGCTTACACCTTGTGCATTTGACCCAGTTTCCTCTTTTTAATCCTGCAAATTCTAACTTAAGTTATCCATGAAATATTCATAAAATTCCTGCTGTTGCAGAACATCTTCAGCCTGTTAGAAGGAAATCATGCTTATGTGAGCACAATTGCTAGACAAAAGTTACTTCACTTTTGAGGACTCATAACAACTTATAAAAAACTCGCTTTTTTCCCCACAGGACAATGAAAAAAAATGTAATGATAGATGCTGCATGCTTCAGCCTTCTCTAGTGTCACTACCCTAAATATTAACAGATACTCATAGGTTTTTATGCGTATCGGCAGGTGACTTGTAATATTAAGCTATTCCAGAATGCCTGCCTTCCTGGGAAACCGCCCGGCCCTGATCGGCTCTTGCTCTTAGGGATGGCATCACTACATTAGCTCTGAAAGCAAACCCAAATACAGGAGAAGGTCTGTTTCCAAAATGAAAGCAAGTACCCTGGGACCGAGCAGCAAACAAACGTCTTATTTCCAGGTGCACACCCCAGAGCTGGGATAAGCTGCATGCCATTGCTTTTTGAGAACAAGTCTTCACACCCTGAGCAAAAGCAGAGGGAGCTGGAGGGAGCAGGAAGCTGCATGCCATTGCTCTTTGAGAACAAGTCTTCACACCCTGAGCAAAAGCAGAGGGAGCTGGAGGGAGCAGGATGAGCCTCTCGCAGCTCGCCTCGCTACGGAGCAGCTTGGTGGCGTTCACAGCAGGGTGAGCAACGTACAGCAAATCTCAGACACAGCACTGTGGAAAGGCCATATGGGTACCAGTAAAATAGATTTAAGTATATCCAGTATTCATATCACATGTATTCCTGTAAATGATAGCATTTTCACGCATTAGTTACACCCACAGAGATAGTGATAAGGACTTCAGTTCAAAAATCATGGCTCTTTACTTAGCATGTTTACACTTTAAGGCAGATTATCTGCATGGAAAGCTTCCAGGGCCATTTTTCTGCCCTATTTTGGCAATTACAAAGGTCTGATAGCACTAACAGGACACCACACTAGATAAATAAACAGGGTTTCCAATCTGAAGCTAGATTAGTATTTTAAAACAAACACTAGGCTGTGATGCTGCACTCTGAGAACAGGCCATGCTATCCTATCTGGCCATGCCACTCTGCCTCCAGCCTCCCTAGCAGACAACACAAACCCTCAGCACTTGCGTTAGCCACAGTAGTGAAAAATATGAACCATGGTGACCATCCAAGTAGCTCCTTTACTTGACTTATTTGATCTTGACTTATTTGATCTAGGAAGAGGAGACCAAGGAAAAACATAAAATTATCATAATCCAGTCAAACCTATGGGAAATAGGTCTTTAGTTCACCAGGCACAGCAGCAGGGGAGGATGCCAAAATTAGGGTGGAACAAATTTGGGCCCTCGGGATCCTTTAGAGCAACCTATAAGGGCAACGTGCTGCACCTCTCTCATCCAATGATAGTCACTTGTCCTCTTGTTTCTTAGTATTGAAGAAAACTGCCATAATACACTGAGCTGCTGGGTGCATGCTATTTTTTAAAATGAATTAATAATAGAACAGCAGCATATGAAACTACATTTCCTGAAACATTTCCATGTCAAGTACTTAATTTGATTTCCATTCTTTATAGCTGTCTGTCTTCTTGGTTTTATATGTCTATCACTTTACCCCGGGTATCACCTCAAGACAAGTGAGAGCTGTTGGGTAAAAAAAATGTACTCCTCCTCATCTGAATTGAACACTTTCATGAGCAGTGTCTTGAAAGATGGTGGTTTTCCTGGGTCAAGGGCCATTTTGTACCTTTCTAAACAAAGTGAAACTAGTTACCACCTACCAAAGGAGGCCGATGTCATCTCACGTCAAAACCCTACACACCTTTCATCCCACGATCAAATGGGTACCCAGAGTTTGGTTACTCCTCTTATTTTGGTCACCATTCCCAAAGGGAGAGAGAGGCCTGCGTTTCTCAACTCACACAAAGGGTGCAACCCTAACCAAACCCAGCCTGAATCCAGGCAGCCTAAATCCAGGTTCTTCTTCTGTTCTGCTTCCCCACCACCACCACCACTACCACCCCTTCTGCAATTGGGTAGGGACCATCCAGGAACTTGGGAGAGAACTCTGATAGGGTTCCTTGGTAGACTCTGGCTGACGTGTTTGGTATTTTTCAAGTGGATGCTACAGCATTGTTGGATCAAGGGAGAGGCTGGTTGCATGGCAGGTTTACATCAGTTTATGCCGCACTTCAGCGTGCTTAGCTCCCAGATAAGGTTTAACAAAAGACCAACCAATTCATTTTATCAGGAAGCAAAGGATCTGCAAAAGATAAGCCAACAGAATGAATTACTCTTCAATTCCCCAAACTACCCAAGGCTTTGGTTCCTTAGGTAGTCTGCAAAGCCAGCATTTTCACCCTTCCAGACAGTATTTTTGAGAGTTTTTTGAGATACTTTTCCTGTTTCTGTTGCCAAAGGCAGACTGCAGAAAAGTTCTGTGTCTAAGCTGGTTTCTGTTTACCTCCGTCTTACGAAACTTCCCTCCTTGTTCACTGAAATTGGTACTTGGATATCCCGTAATACCATTCTCTATACTCCTTCATTTATTTACCTTCCTGACAACAGTGTTCATAAGGTGATTGTGAAATAACTGTTTTTCAAGAGATCTGATTTATTAATTCTCACTACTACGTCTGCAGAAAGTTTCAACAAGAAAAAAAAAAATTAAAGCTGTAGCCAGGAATGTAAATTTAATGAAGGATTCTAGTAAGGTGGTTGCAAAGTACCTATTTATCCAGGGATCTGTTTCAATAATTCTTACTAATGTCTCCTCAGAAGGTAATAGCAATGTGAAAAAAGACTTTAGACTCCTTATACTAATTTTGTTATCAGGTCTGTATAAAGACTGTAGAAAGCATCACCAGAATAACCTCTCTTCTCAGAGTTAGTTTTGGGAACCTGCCCAGCAGCAAAGCTTCATGCGTCACAGCAAGTGATACACACACCTGATGTCACAGACACACTCGTGTTTCAGGTGTTTTTCATGTGCTAATCATACAGAACATCAGTCCTACCTCGACTGCATGGAAAATTCTCCAAGTACTTTCCAAGTGATTAGAAAGAGATATAGCCAGACCTTAAGTAATTAATTCTTCTGCACTATGAGCTCGCAGGTGTGACTTCGCCTAGGACACTGGTGTGCTTAATTATTTGATGGGTCACTTTCAAATCAAACAAGCAAGACTATTAATTTTTATGATGTCTTTTTTTAACACCCTATCAATGAAATTCAGCATGTTTTATGTAAAAGCTGTAAACCAGATTTTTTTTTAAAACACCTATTTTCTGTGTCATATATCCATAACATCTTTATTTTTAACTTCCTGTCCCTCATTTTCCCTAAACCATTTCATTTTCTAGTTACTGTTTTCTCTATCCCTTCCTTTTCTGTGTGCTTGTATTTGGGGACCGTTTCTCCCTCCTCCCTCCCCCCTTAAACAAAACTATTCATGATTTCGTTCCCTCTCACTTCACATTTAGCTTCATTCTCCACCCACAGGGAGGCACAGTCCCTCCACCTACCTCCCACAGGTCCATGTTCCCAGAGCTTCTCACCTCTGGAGATCCCGGTGGGAGCGCTAGAGGCTCCGGCCCTTGTGGCCTGTGGCACATGGGAGCTGGGAAGAGCAATGAACTACCACCCACCACCCTCCAGTCCCACTTGCCACTCAGATGCTGCTTCTTGAGGACATCTGCATCTCCAGGGTCTCCCCCACAGGGAGCCAAGCTGTCCCCCTGTTCCACATGAGAAACAGAAGATCCTCTCTTGTTTAACGTGTAAAGCTGTTCTACAGTGGACCAACATTTTTTCATGGAACAGAGTAACTCACATGGGATCATGAAAATAGCTCAGTGGGGCTGGTAAGGCCAGTCAAGAACATTTCGACCTTAACAATTTTCAGTAGAAAAGAGGTTTTGGATTGAAATTTCTTTTTTAACAACCTGCAACAGAATAAAAACAGACTGTAAACCATTCCTCAATCCCAGAAAGACAAGAACTAAGATTAGGAAAATGGGAAAAAATAATTTAAAAGAAGTTCCATTTACACAAATTGTTAAGAAACAGTTACACTTGAAAGGCTGGTTAGATTTACCCCAGTTTGCACAGAAGTACTCTCTGGACTCAGCCCTTGGAGACAGACATAAAAAATTAAAAATCTAAAAATGCAGAAATAAGTTACCCCATCAGATTCCTATCATGTAATAACCATTCATCCATTTATGTCCTCACTATTTTCTCCAGCCTATTCAACCTTAAGTATGTCCTTGTCCAGTTCGGCAAAGAAGTAAGTTACATAGCTGTAAACACATAAATCCTTCATAAAAAAATTCTAAAAGGCTGAGAGGCATAAAACTCTTCCATTCAAATAAGACAGAAGATGTTCATATTTTATTCAGAATAAGCTCAGTTCAGTGATCACATATATTCTGAAGGGGAACAGGACTAGAAGAAAACAGGAGCTCCAGTAACAGATCAGGAGCTGAATCCCAAAAGAAAAGAAAAGAAAGAAAAGAAAAAAAAAGCCATTTTCTGCTTCAAAATAATGTTTTTGCAACATCTATGTTAAGAAAGCATTTCACAGTGTTTTCATTGCAGTGATACAGTGCCGGAGAAGAGTACGAACAGCAGCTCAATTTTGTGTTCTCTATGGTTTATGCGTAAAAGACATTTTTAATTTAAATTGCAATTGTTGTTACAACCCTTACAACCAAAGATATTATCTTGACTCTGCACTCTTAACTTGATGAAGCTGGCAACATTAGAGCTCTTGTATACTGTGGAAACGATATTCAGTGAAATGGCATATTTTGCTGATGGTATTTGCCATTATCGCTATTGTAAAATAAAGGTCTATCAGAACTGTCATCTTCCTGATTTAATGTTTTGGTCCGATTAATAAACACAACACAGTAACATGCAAGACAGCATAGTACTACAGCATGAGCACAATCCAGCCCTATTACCCAAGAAAGTAGCTGGATTTTACTAAATCAAGACCAATGCAAAAGCAATGAGAGGAAGGAGTCCTGAAAATTAATTACTTAATTTAATTCACTCTGATCTAAATTCAGCATAAAAAAGGACATTACTACTCTAGGTTCCCCTTGTCACTTCGCCTTTGAACCAAAACGTTAGTTGAGAAATCTGTATTTATGGTAACACAAACAACATAACCCCCTGCATAACCCCTCAAAAGCTTGCCTTTAGTAACTAAGAGTTGTAGATAGCTAACCTCAACAGATATTTCCTAGCATATACAATTAAACATAAAAGAATACAGAAGATAATGCAGTAATGACACTTATCTAGGTTAAGTTTGGCAGTTTTTTTAGTACCCAGTTCCATGGGCCCAAAACGGAAAGTTACTTGCATTTGGCTCACTAAGCTAAAAATCTGATGTAGCTGAAAACAGATTGCTGAAAACAGCTGGAAACAGTATTAGGGTAACAATTTGGACCTGTTTGTATCAAAATGTGCATAACAATGGAGCAACAATCATTTTAATTCTCTAAATCCTCTTTCCTACACAATTACAGAACTATTTTATTTGATATGTGGACTGAAAACATTCAGAAATAGGTAAAATTTGGCTGTGGTTGTGCAAATATGAAAACCCAAAGCCATCTCAACACACACTCATTATTCAGAAATCTCCACACTTGGCAAATAAAACCCACCAACCCTGTGCATTCAAGGAAAGGTTGTGCTAATTGAATGAAGTAATGAAGGTTTGATGGAGTAAAGGAAGTAACGAAGAGTCGTCTTCAAAGGTATGAAAAAGAGGGTAAGATGTGATGCTGAACACCGGTCTGCCTCTAGCACTAACGAAAATGAAAGGGTGCCAAAAGAAGCTTGTACTGACTAAGTCTTATGATAAAAGTACCACTTCAAACTGCATGGGAAGCGTGTCTACGAAGGAATACAGAAGTGATGTGGGGACACATTTATGTCACTTAACAGGAATGCTGATGCACACAAATAAATCTGTTCCCTTGCTCTTTTTCTGTGAACGCTACATTTAGAGCAGAGGGGACATTTTCTTGTTTGGCAGCCATCACTAGCCCAGCAGAGATAAGTAGAGGTTACAGATCTGACTGTAGTTAGAAAAACATCATCCATAACAGAAAACACTGCACTTACAATAAAATGCTAGTTGTGTTTCCCCCTAACCAAGTGTGGTACTTAACACCTCACATTTTAAAAGGGAGAAAAACCCCAAAATACTAGCCTGACATTGCTGGCTGAAACCAGCACCCCCGAAGGAGCAAATCTAGGTTACAGTGAGTATTGGCTTACAAGCCAATGTAAGAAACGGTGCCTGCATTCCACACGTTCTTCACTGCAGGGACAGCCGCAGCAGGAGGCGAGTTTCAAAAGCAAGAGAGTGCTGAAAACCTTCAGTCAAAAATTCATTAAATAGTTATATGGCTGTTTTGATGAATTACACAGAGATACTCAATCTGCTTCCATATCAACATGAAACTACACTGTTTATGACAATTTTTTTATTTCATCAAAGCAAATTCTCCTTTCCAAACAAGTATCCTTTGTTCAACAGAACTGTTAATTAAAAGAAGTTATGCAATTCAGAAATGAAACTAAATGGGAAATAAAATGTATTTCAGAGGCATCTGTATCAATCTAACAAGACCCAGACTGCTGTCACTGCCTGTAATTGCCCAGAAGTAAATTCTTTAGTAGTTGACATGGGCAGAAAACGTAACCAAGCAAAACGCCAGAAGACAACGGATGCCTTTTTGGGTTTTAATACTTAAGCTGAGACTTGCCCAAGTCCCAGAGTTACCCCAAGGCAGTCCCTAGCTTACTGCTCCTGTTGAGGGTAAAAGGTGGCTGGGGGCCTTGCTGCAGGACCGCTGGGCTCCGAGCTGCAGCAATTTTGGCCCCCTCAATACCTGCTCCCTCACCCAGATCGCAGGACAGACAGAAGGGAGCACGAGGAGCCCCAGAGAGCAACTAATTCTGCACACAACCTCTGTGAACAGTGCAGGAAAGCTTTGCCAGCCACAGGCTCCCAGGTCTTACTCTGGGAGCTCTTGGCTCGTATCTGACTAGACAGTGGGCTAAAGGAAGAAATGAAGATGTAAACCAGGTCACATATGCATTTAAACTGACATTTTTGTTTCTACTTAAAACCTGCTGTTGTCTTTCCAGGAACGCATAAAACCCAGCCAAGTATTTTCTTAATATGTACATAGGCCAAATGCCAGAGATTATATACTCAACAAAAAGAAATAGATTGAGAATCCAGCAGTACTGAATTTTGCTCAGATGCTAACGTAAAGATGACATGATTAAAGAAAAAAAAAAAAAAAAAGAGAAAGATTTCTGTCTCAACATCTCTTAACAGAAATTCACATAAGGACATTTCAGAAGGTGGGGCCTTTCAATAAGGTCTCTTGGATTTTTACATTTTCCTTGGGTAACACTAGTTACAGAGTCCCAGAAGAGCGCAGCGACGGAGTATGAATGAAGGTGCCTCCTTCAAGTGCGGTTATGTCCCAATTCAAGAATTTCAAAGCACAGTTTCTGTGGCTAATGCATTGCTGGACATCCCAACCATCATGGATAAATGTTGTCTGTGTATATTTGCCAGGAGAGGGGCATCATAAGATAGTGGGAAACATGATATAGCAGCAGTAAATGAAAAACAAACAAAAACACCCCCGCAAAAAAACAGTGCCTGCAACAAGGATCTGCCACAGTCTTTGGCTAAATTTACTTGAAGAAAAGAGATTTTTTTTCTGCCCTTTAAAAATGAAATAAACAAAAAAATGCTCCAAACCACTGATGGCTTTACAATTAAAGAAGTGATACCTATAGATCAACAAGACCAACAAGGAACTGAAAATAAAACTCAATACTACTGAGCACTCCTTTGCAGGTGTGGGAGCAGATTATCCACCAAACTCCCCAAATCAGAATTGTTTCTGAACAAGAATTAGTAGGACAAAATCTAATGTACCAAAGTGGGATTATTCTAATCATGTTGGATATACCCTGAAAGCTATTAAAGTGGTTGATTTTACAGTCTGGTTTCCTGTACTGACACTAGGCAATATGGTGGTGCTAGAAGGGATGGTCATTCCAACTAATTTTTGTGGTTCAGCTGTGACAACGAGACTATTTTTGAAAATCTACGAAGGAAGTAAGGTGGGGAGAAAACATAAAGCAAAAATTCAATCAAGAGTACATTAGGACAGAAAGCAATCATCTGACCTGTGGACAGAAACACATCAGGTTCGATATTTATGCCAGGCTGTATTATCCCAATAGCCAAGAAACCTAAAGAGTACATTGCCACTACATCATCTATATTGTAAATCCGTAACTGTATCTTCTGATGGCAGATGGAAACTATTCTAACTTCATTTTTTATACTGTCAGCAGAAATAAGAATACACCTCGTTATTACAGAACTGTGTGCAATTTACTTCACATAAACACGCACATACACTTTCTTTTTGGCAAGGTTCTTTTGTTTAAGGTGACAGTCCTCAATCCCTCTATGTTCCTACAAATCACCTTTTTAGAAAGTGCAAAGTGCACCTTGGTAAAGAGTCTGGCTCCGAAACAATGACCGCTCCCTGAAGAAGAACTGCCTCTAGATGAAAAAGGTATCCGAAAACGATGAGACTGGAATTTCTACTGAGGAGCAAGATCAGGAGGGAAAAGGATGAAAAGAAAGGACAAAAAAACCTGATCAAAACAAGAGAAATGGAAGAAAAGAAAGCAGCTATATAAAATCACATTATCAATAGGATGTTGCAGAATAACAACTATTCAGGGCTTAATGACAGGAGAGAGCATGCACACGTTTCTTCATAGAATGAAGAACTGAAAACATGACTTCCGATGCAGACATTTTACTTCAAAGCAGAGCAAGGTAAATGCACGATGGTACTTGGGTGCGCTGGAATGGGTTGATTTAATCCCCTCCTCCTGATGATGCAGATTTAATTGAACTGGAACCCTTCTTCGGGGTGGGCTACAAATTGTTTAACAAGTTCTTCCTTGAATCCTTGAAGGCTACAAATTCCTCCTTATTCTTTCCCAAAGAGTATTTATATTTTTGACACAAAATAGAACAGCTCCATTAGCTGAAGATAACCACCACAAATATTTAGCATTGCCATCAGGGGACATCCAAGAGAGCAAAAAATGACAGGCCAACACCCTGCAGGTACAGGAGGAAGCTGAACCTCTGGGAGACCCTCCACATTTCTGCAATTTGGTAGCACACTATACTTCAAGTTTTGTCAACCTAGACCCAATTTTTGTTCCAACTCTAAATAGCCATAATTTGAACGAAATATGATGAATAGTTTTAGGGTGACCAAAGCACTTCCTTTTTTTGCAAGCAATCAACTGCCTATCCTTACTTAATTGCCCCATTTCCAGTAAGGAAACCCTCCAAAAAGTATTGATAGGACAAGTTATCCTTTCCTGCACTCACTATAACACTGTCAGTTTGTTAAGCTGCCCAGAAGAAATTGTTACTTCACTTCAAAAGTAATGGTGACTTTCAAAACGATCCATTTCAAAAGCAAGATGTTACTTTTCATTCACAGAAAGACTTCTTTGAGAATTTACATTCTCCTTTCACTTGCGTTCCAAGAGAAACTTAAATCCAAGATTATTTCCTTCCAGTTATACTTTTTATCTGGATTGTAAGAACATTTGCTGCCTTCGAAAATGTGTACTTGGCTCTGTTCGGGGTTTTATTTTGATGTATAATGAAATCAGAATTGGAGGCAACAGATCCCTGAACAGGAACCACAGTCAAAGATCAAGAATTGCTTCTCTGTGTAAGGCGGGGGGGGGGGGGGGGGGGGGGGGGAAACAAGTTTATTCCTATTGAGTTTCAGGGTTCAGCACACATAGCAGGACTCTTGAATTCTGTCTGGTGAAAAACAGTCCCCTATAGCAAGAGGTGAAACTCTTTTCTACTCCAACCACCACATTACAGAGCCCAGTTAAAACATTCCTTGACACAGTCAAACCTTGGCTTTCTTCTGAAGCATAAAGATGACCATGTTTAACCTAGTCCTTGAGTCAGATGATTGGCGTGCACCACATAAAGCTCTGGTCTGGTTCAAGGACACCGCTAAAGCACAGCGATGCTGGGTGACTGCTCCCCTTCACAAACAGCTCCTCTTTCCACCGCTCACTGTGCAAGGCAAAAGGAATGCTCAAAAAATAACGCACGGGAGAGCCATTTTCTTTCAGTTCACTCCAGCTACTATTCTACATTTTCTCTCTCTCCCCTCAACATGCACCCGCGTCAAAAGAAATTACCCTTTCTTTTTACTCAAAGAATGGTTTCTGATTGCCCCTGCGCATATGGATGACTTTAACATCAAAAATGTTTGCACATAAGAAACTTCACTTTCTCCCAGTTTAAACATTAAGGGTTTTCTTCCCGCTTCTGAACTACAAAAAAATAAACAGTAATAAATATCAAATATATTGTAGTTACTGGCGAGAATTGTCTAAACAGCCAGACTAGTTATAAACAGTCAGTGATGACAGACTAACATATGTTAAGCTTCCCATTATCGTGCCAGAAACCATTATAATCACCTTAATTACAGCAACAGTGGTTTTCCCCCTCGGTGGCGATGTAACGCAAGGAAGTGCAACTTCTTCTGCTCTGTAGTGTATTGCTGTCTATTGCAAAGGCGAGCATATGCACATATTGTCAAGCATTTGTGCAAGCAGATCAAGTTGCCAAATATGCAGCTAACCTAAATGGTCTCAAAAGAGGGAAAGAAAGCAAACTTTACCTTGTGTGTTTTGTTGAAATATTTTGTTCAGATCCAAAGAGGAAGCTCTGGAATGTGATTTCTGTGGCCTTGGTGGTGGAGTAGGGGGCTCTTCTCCCTTTTTCATAGCATCTTCTATTGATGTGCTAGAATAAGACCTAAGGTAGAACAGGGGAGGAAAAAAGCAGAAAATATTTTATTTCAGAAATTAATTTTAAACAACTATAGTGAATAGTATCTAAAAATACAGCGACCAGAACTTAGGGTCATGGTGGAAATTCCTTGCCCTAATGACTAAAAATTCCTCCTTATAACAAAACAGATTTATTTGGCAGAGGGACCTACACATCTGGGGAAAGGTACAGGTCATGCTTACAGGGCTAGTATTTTTTAAGGCCTTTAATATCACAGTTTCAGGCTTTCCTACATAACTTTAACTGTCAACAGGATAATTGTAGCAACTATTTTGAATAAACCTGAGTAAAAACTTTTTCCCCCCTTACAGTTTCTGTTGCCTTTCCCAGCTGCGAGGGTAGTGTCTACACAGGTACCGCCTCAACCTACCACTTGCAAGACACATTTTGCAATTTATAATATTCTAACTACCAGAATAATTTTTTCATAGCAAACAGTCACCAAATTCCACAAAATCCAGAAAAAACGAATGGCTCCGAAGTGATCAACACTGGTCAAATACACGTCTCAGTATACCTTTCTAGGCCCTTCCACAACCCATTAATCACAAGGCAGTGCATTTGCTAAGAAATTTGATTTTGCTGAATAGTGTCCAATATTTTTCAGCTGTTGTAGTTACCAGTTTTTCTGCAAGACCGAGAGCTTTGTTCAAAATCAGCACTGACAATGTGAGATGTTACACTTACTGTAACACATTACGCATGACAGGCAAGACCAAACCCACACTCGAGTAGAACAGAAATAACTCCCAGTAATGGGAAACGGGTCCTTTTTTTGCCAAACAGGCTGTTGCTGGAAAACGGCTCTTTAGCGGGACAGACATTTGGCAACGCTGATCCTATGTTTCCGATGTAAACTTTAATAAATACAGGAGTGAAAGCTGTAATTGCTTCAAAATTTGCATGTGACACAAAAACCTCTGCTGATGCTGAATTTTTTGTCTTGGTAGAGTTTTGAATTCCATACCCTTACTATATCAGACCTAACCCAACCAACCTGAAATAAATGGGAAAGCTTTGAACCAGCATCTTAAGTTTTTATACTTTTACTTTCCATATTATGTGCTGTACATTTTACTCGCATTACGACTGCACAACCTAACAGTTTGAGATTTTTAACTGTTTTTTAAAAGATCGAGTAAGATAGCAGCTGCCAGGCAAAAATATGCCTGCCCCAGCAGTGCCAACACGGAGCCCTGTGACAGCGAATCGTCGCTTGCAGCAGGCAGACCTGGCACCTAAAAGCCAGTTACGAGTCAGCAGCTAAGAATCCGCCCAGCTTAGGCTAGAAAGCCAGACTCCAGAGCTGAGAGCCGTAACAGAGTCGGATCGTAGCCTCTGGTGGTCAGGCACACCTGAAGACAAGAGACCCTCGAGGTTATAGAGCCCTCCAGGCTACGCAGGACACGCGCAGCGGAAGGTCTGAGGTCAAGGATGCGCTCAAGAAGCTTTAGCCTCAACTTCTGCATCGAAGTAGGGACATACAGGCAGATGTGAGACAGTCGTATGTGACAGTAGTCACATTCAAGTGACTTTTTCCAAACCTAAGTATTTGCTATTTTATGCATTTTTGCGTAAAATACTTTTTACACATTTTTTGTATATTTGCAACTTATGATTCAGTAACACAGCAAGAAAATTTAAAACAATATGAAAACTAAAGAGCTTTGGCTCGCAGTAGAAAAACAGCACACAAGGCAGTTCAGCCTTCCTGGATGTAGGTCCTAAGAACACCGGATTTGAATCTTCATTCATCATGCTTATAGCTGATCTCTTATTAGCAGGCTTTGACAAGCTTGTAAGGAGCGAGCTCCTGATTATGCTCTCATGACCTAAGAAAAAGAAATGAAGCCCTCTAACTAGCACCAAAAAAACAAGTTTGAAAGTGAATGCACGGTACAGCTATACACCAGAATGGTGAACAGCCAAACCCAACACGTAATCCATTTATACACAGTATTTTCTGGCGCAGGTTTCCCTTTTGCTTCGAACATCCAAATTCAGCTGTTGTCATTTCTAGCGCACAACAGGCTAAGTCTGAAAGTCCTTCCATCACACACCAACCAGCCACAGTCAAGTACACGCACGCCAACGAAGGGATTCACTCACCCTCACCTGAGAGCTGAGCTGCTCTTGCTGTTTCTGTGGGACTGTGCAGTGTCCCACTCTATATGCAACCACGGCACAGCTTTCACAGCACAAAATTCCTGAGAACGTTGCCCGCAATGGGGTGGTCCCTGCTGTCCCACCACGATGCCCCTGGGGCAAGGCTGGAGGCGGTCACCACCCCGATAAAGCAGTGGGGCTGGGCAGACAGGCAAAGTCCCAGCGCCTTATGACCAGAGACCGCAGGGCTCTAGGCAGTACTTATGCAGGGTCTAGAGCTTACAGATCTCTCCTGGTAAATCTGTCTTTCATCTGAGCTGGATTTCCAGCACAACACCAATTAAAAACCAAAAATTTAAAATGCAACACCAGTTCTTACACCTTGAGTCTAACACCATAGGAACGTACATCTTCTCCTGAAATAGAAATGAAATCAGTACCTGGATCGTGGTCTGGCTTTAAGTGCATTAGATTCCTGAGCAGCTGAAACAGAAAAGAAAAAAGAACCACTAAAACATCATATTTTAAACAAACACCTTTAGCTGAAGGATCAGTGTTCATTAGAAATGTGAATGTTGCAAATGTGGATGTGAGAGTGTGCTCACCTCACATGAGCAATGGGGATTGATTTTTGCTTCTCCTTCCCCTTTGTCTTTGTAGTGTGTGGATGTCCTAAGAATTCAAAAGCCCGCAGGTAGTCAGACCTTCACCTTTTAATTTGGTTACCAGAACAAAGGAAAAACAATAGGTCTGACAGCTCTGACCTGTACTCCTGGATGTAGTCGTGACAAAGCAACATAAGGAATAGCATAAACTTTACACAGAAAACATCTTACTCCTAGTCCAGATATCTATTAGTTGTCCTGCTTCCCAAAGCATGCAGGTTTATGTCCTTCCTAAATACTTTAACTAATTAGTATAAATGTACATCTTCTTACCACAAATTAAAAAAGTTAACACATCAGGTTGAGACTACTTTGACATTGGGAAAGAAAGATATTTGAGGGTTAAAAACTTCACAGGCTAAGTGTTGATCAAACACATTTCTTATCAATGTAAAAATCAGTTTCTTTTATTTGGATTAATTCCAAATATCCTGCCACACGCAGGTTTTATGTGATAGGAAAACAACAGTGCTGACTTACCTTCTCTGGGTAATTCCTCAAGGCTGTTCCTTGGTTTACATAGTCTTTTTGTGACTTTTCTGTTACTCTCCTTACTAACATCAGATAATTTTGAGAAAATGTATCTGTTTGACTGCTTTCAAATTCAGCCCACTGAGATATCCTCAAGGTACTACAGCAGCGTCAATGATCCCCATGCACACACAAAGTAAATCCTTGTACTTCTCCCATTATTCTGCTAATCGAGGCACATTTAAGAGAAGCAAGTAGGTTGGGGGGGTTGGGGGGGGGGATTCTTAGAGTTTCTAGCTTCCTTTGGATACATACCTACTCTGAAGTCAGACATTTATCATCAGCTACTATACAGCACTACCTGAGAATATGACAGATCCTCCAAAACACAGAGCAGGAGCTACCTGTGGCAGCAGCTGGCAAATACTGACTTTCTAATGGCTTGCGTTAAACTACTGCATAGACCCTCCATAGGAGGCTTTAGGCTCACAGAAGACAAGCAGCAGCATATGGCACATGTATAGCCACACACTATTTCTTCATAAAAGAAACTGCTTTTAAGGTCATGCAGTGCTAGCTGGTGCTTTGGGTGGAATAAACCCAAATGTAGCTGGCAGTGACACAAAAAACTACTTATAAACCAAGTTCTAGTAGATTATTGTCACCACCAAACTGGCTCACAGTCATTCCAGATTTCTGTGCAATAAACTCCTCCTAGCAACTAAAGGGGAGAGAGGGAATTATTATTAAAATATGCAGTGGTGCTAATCCTCCTCACTCTCTCTCTGTGTCAAACTCTCAGAGAACATAACTTTAGAAACTGGTTCCCTACAGCCATATGACCCAATTTTTCCAATGCTGAAATTGCTGATTATTAAATTACATACACAATTATTAAATATATGCCACTTAGAAATAGGAGATATAAATCCTTTCCAAGCTAAGCCATGTTTAAGAACCTTCAAATTTTCCTTCTTTTATGGAGACCGTAATTCTGTTCATACTTCTTTTAGAAAGCCTTTCTTCTAAAAACCTGCAGGTAAAACTGACATTCAAACTCTCCAAGGACATCTTGCTGAGGTAAACAGGAAAGCACACAAGAAAGAGAGAATCCTGAAATGACTATGAATAAAAAAATGAGAGCAACAGAACACTACTGCCAAGGTTTTTCTTTTAGGCTTTTGAAATATCAGTAAATTCAAGGCTACAATTACACAATACCCAGACTAAGCTTTACCTTTCAAAATAAATATAATATAAAAAATATTATAAAGCAGGTAGTTCATTATCAGGACATACAAATAACTGTGACAGGATTTCCATAAAATGTGCAGTTATTTCGCTACGCTCAGTCTGTGCGTACTTTGTGTTTAAGGTGCAGGTTTATACACACACACAACGACATAAACAGTTTTGTATCACCTTGAATGATTAGCCAGTTCATGAATTTTCCATATTTCTATTGCTAAGGATACATAAGCCTAACTTACATGAAACTGATATAAAATTAACACTGTTGAGTAAATTAATTGCATTTATTATTTAAAAGTTTATACGATTCCTGGAGTAGTAGAGCCTGATTAACTGAACAGCTTGGTCTGCACTAATTAAAATCATATACGATGATGAACTCTTATTTATTCATTCACATCACAGGAGAGTATGAAGGTTCCCGATCTGGGTGTTTAACTGCTCCCACCCCCCTCTCCCAATACAACTTCATTAAACATGCCTAAAGATGCAGGCTCAGGAACTTTTGGCTGTAGCCTGGTGGCTTATACTCAGCTGGTGCCTTCTTGCTTTACAGGCTGATTATCGGGTGGAAAACTGTACCATAAAAGGTGCAACTATGCTACACTGCTAAGGAAAAACCAAAGAATTCCTCACTAGTTTAAATCACCTTCTCTGACTCATCTATTAGCTCTTACTGGTGGCCTAGGCAGAAAGGTACAATTTAAACGCCAATAAATTTGGCCCTTAATCCTTTAGATGTCTAAAGCCAACAATGATCTTGCACTTAGGAGCCTAAATAAACTGGCCAGATATTCGGAGATGCTGAGCATATAAAGTTTTTACTACCCTCAAATTTCTAGTCCTCCTGATAGCAAAGAAAACTTTCCCATAATGAACCACGGCAGTATCGTCTTTCCTGAATTTACGTAAACAGCCCACATCAATAACAAAAGAAGGATGTAAAATTTCTCCCTCTTCACCCCGAGTTTTCATCCTGAAGGTTAATGATTGCAATGACCTTTCAGAACGATGAGCAGTTCCGAAATAACCACTCAATTACCATGCTGTATCTAGCCCACTGCACAGATAAACATTTTTACTTCTAACATCGATTGCATCATGCAACCTGAGAACGTGCTTGCTCAAACCCTCAATGTCCAGGAGAGCGAGGGGAAAGCCCTACAGTGACAGGAGTGACGGCGATGGGGTGAGACTCTGCCACCGCCTCCCTTGCTATACAAACACAGCAACGCTGCTGGAGGAGCACAGCAGCATCCAGAAGACCTCCCTGACTTGGAGATGAAGGACATGGGGGAAAGAGGACAGCGGCACAGGAGACGTGCAGGTGACAATAGATTTTTTTTTTTTTTTTTTTTTTTTTTTCCCCCCCCTAAGCCTACCGTAGATGGAATTGCTGAACTGAAGATAAAACTGCCTGGGGTGCTCCTGGGCAAAATGGCAGGGAAGAGAACTGAGAGTCTCGCAACCACCCGCCTCTCCCCCGAGAGGGAAGTGTAAGAATGTGTGTGTGTGTGAAGGAGAAGCAGCAACCATTCGAGAATAGGAGCTGAAGATAGGAAATCTGGCAGCTGCCAAGTGTTTGGGAAGAAGCCAGGAAAAAAAAAAGATTTGGGAAATGAGGCATGCAGCTGTTGGGCAGCCATAAATCAATTCAGCTATAAGACAAAACTGCCGTGACAGACATGCGGGGTCAGTTTTCTTAATCAAGGATATCTTCACGAATAAAAACATTTATGCAAAAGGAAAAGAAAGCAAGTCCAGGTTTTAGCTTGACTGGGACCAGCGAGGGCTTGCAAACACTCTAGGAAAGAGATTAACAAAGAGGAAAGCAAGGGAGGTCTGATGAACTGAACTGGATACATGGGAAGTTTCTGGAGCCACTAAGCAATTTTGACATATGCCTTTCCAGAAATAACATTTTCCAGTATGATAGGAACAAGGACTGTATGTTGGAGCTGGAGAGAGAAAAATCAGGGGTGGTTTCAAGAAGAAACCCTGAAGAAACGTCCCCTGAATCAAAAGCTTCTGTCCTTGCTGTAAGTGCCACAAGGTCTGTGTTTCCAAAAGGCTATCTACCCTTAAACTCCTTGACAGAAAATAGGAAAGCTCAGTTTTTACAAAGAAATAGGCCATTTCAGAATAGTTACTGAATACTGATTCCATACTCAAGAGCTTTTATCAAGAGGTACAATATTCATGCTCTGGCATCTCGTTTGTAGTACAGAAAAATAAAATCCATACTCCTTACAAAATGCTATGTTAAAAACATTTCCCACATGTGAAGAACGCACACTAGTCATTATGAGGTAAAAGCTAAGTTCAGTAGTAAAACAGTATGAAAGCAAAGGATTTTAAAAAAATTAATCAAATGACATTAATTTAGGCTTACTGTGATATAAAAATATTCAGTCAAAATTCTAATGGAAGTAACACATCCATTTTTTTTTCTTCTTACCTGTTTTCACAGTCAAGTGCTGAAATTCCTTTGGTATTGTTTTGAGAG
Organism: Pelecanus crispus; assembly: GCF_030463565.1. Classification (NCBI taxonomy): domain Eukaryota; kingdom Metazoa; phylum Chordata; class Aves; order Pelecaniformes; family Pelecanidae; genus Pelecanus; species Pelecanus crispus. Next base: position 140,507,752 of record NC_134643.1, read on the forward strand.
CAGTGCTTACTTTAAGAGCTTAATAAAAAAAAACAAAACAATGAAAGTTACTTTAAGTATGTGCAGGTAGAATCTACAGATATCAGCTCTGAGAAAGGAGCATCTAAACCGGTGTTAGTTAAAACGTCTAATAACGCTAAACATACTCGAAAAGAAAACAGAAGCAGATGAATACCCTCAGAACACCCAAGCACTCAAACAATTTTAAGAGCACAAGAGTCAGGAACAGAAAGTCCCATGCCCAAATTGCCAAACAATCCCAAATTTTGAGAACCGGGGGTTTTGGTGTCCAAATCCATGGACTTCTGTTTCAGAGACACAGTGCTCTCAGAGAGACAGCAGCTGGTGACCCTTGGCAGAGCTGGCACTCGCCTCTCCCAAGTTACGAACCTGGAAAACCATGGCACACGAGAGTGGCTGCTTTTGGCAAATGAAACCTCACCAGCCCGCCCCAGGGAACGTCACACGGCACCGACAGAGCCAGGGTTAAAATTTAGGAAATCCCAATCTTTGTGCTTATTCCCCTTCCACTGATGCCTACGCATCCTTTCTGAATGACTTTCTTAAGGCGCTTTTAATGCATTTTAACATATTTTAATGTACCGTAATATTAGACTAGACATTAGAAATAAGTTTTTTACAATGAGGGTGGTGAAGCACTGGAACAGGTTGCCCAGAGAGGTGGTGGAGGCCCCATCCCTGGCAACATTCAGGGTCAGGTTGGACGGGGCTCTGAGCAACCTGATCTGGTTAAAGCTGTCCCTGCTCACTGCAGGGGGGTTGGGCTAGATGACCTCTAAAGGTCCCTTCCAACCCAAAGCATTCTGTGATTCTATGCAGTATTATAAATGACTGCTTGGCATGAAGTCTCTCATCTCCATCTGCCTTCATCAAATAAAACACATGGGAAAAGTCCGGGTCTCATGATCCAGTTCTATTTACATTATCTTCCACATTTAAGTATATTATAATTTGACAGAGTGGAGTTAATTTACTTGGATAGTTTTGAAAATGCAGGAAAATTTGCTTTTACAGTCCTAAACTACAGGTTCTTGACTTCTGGGGAGATCTCCTGAGTCAGGAGAGCTACCTGCTCTTTCATTTGTCAGAACAGCAACAAATGGTAGAACAAGAGCCTTTGTTCTTTGGCTGAGAAGGTAGGAATCTGCGTCATAAATACAGCAAATCTTCAGCCCTGAAGGACTGCATGTACCAAAGCAGCTTCCCATCTGACTTAACATGGCAGCTACCAAGAGCAAAGCGCAAGTTTTTCACCTACATAGGGAAGAAAAAAAGATTCCCCAAGTAAAAAATAAACCTGGCCTAAACATATGAAAGCAATAACCTTCAAGGTTCAAGTCCTGCTCTTTTCCATTATGAATTTTACAGCAAAACAAACCTTGCCAACAAAACATGAACTTCTTGGAATATGCTGACGTGTCAAAATGTTTTACAAACACCCGTCAAGTCTGACAACGTTTCTTTGAACCAGGGACACTGGGAATCTGCCATACTTGGTCACACCTGAGTGTGGAAGGTGATTCAGGAATGTGAACTACCTGGTCTCACGGCTCTGATGCAACCTCAGCAGGTGGACGGCTGGGAGGAGGTCAATGTGTATCATTGTTTTTATTAATGTATAATCCACAGCTCTGAGAATAAGGCAACAAAATACCCACAACTGTTTTGTTTCCACAGCTGAGGGACAGGGACAGCAAGCGAGAACCTGAAAGGTCAGGGAAAGGGCATACAAAAGGGAACAACTGTGTGATGATCCAGCGCCAATTCTGGAAGCCCTAGTAGCCGCTGAGTGGCAAAAGAGAAAGATCACTTCAATTCCACATGGCTTGCAGCTGACAGATTTCAAGTGAAATAAATGAATCAAGTATTTGCAATCCAGTTTGTCCAAACCCTTTGTTTTCTAAGAAAATATAGGGACCTTTGTTTTTTAATAGGAATAAAACCTATTTTTGAAGCACTGCTACTTCCTGCAAAAGGGGAAATCCAAAATTTGGCACAATTTAGTCTTTACTCTTACAGAATTCCCGATAACAACAATTACAACTTTGTTGAAATAAGAAGTGCAACATTATTGCCTTAGGACTAGACATATTTTAGCAGGTGCATTTCATATCATTCACATGTGATAGAACTAATTTTGAAGCAAACATCCATTTGTTTGTCTTCAACTCAGCTGCTGTCAACGATTTAAAAGCAATGTCTTGCTTTTAAATCTATAACAACACATAGCTAGCTTAGAAATTAAAAATGCCATTGCTTCTGTCAGTGAATATATGGAATTACTAATAACACGCAGAACTTAACCCATACCGGGGGCGGGGGGGGGAGTGATTTATTTGAATACCTTGTTTGTCATCTTTCTTTGCATCTTGTAGCAGGGCAGAGTTATCAGGTACCTCTTCAGCTGATGCCTTCTGAAAGAAAGAAGACATATTTATTCTACTGATTGGCATAGCACACATTTCCACAGTCCAATATTTAAGAATACAGACCAACACAAATAAAGGTGATATTCTCACTTGCACCACGATTTGCTTTGTAAAATAAAGAAGCATAGAGGGCCTTCAGAAAGACAACTGTAACTCTGCTTTTCAAGGTACAGCAGTTCCACACCTGAAATTAGTTTGAGAAGCACTTCAACAGTGACTCACAAGGAACTAAGGACTATATGTAAGGAGAGACTTCTCACAACAGAGCAATGTCATTCTGTGTTTTCTTTTTGGGCGTAACACCTGTGTTCAGGTTGAGGAAACCTTCTCCAGCTCCTTCACAAGACTCAGTCTCCATCAGAACAGCCTTTCTAGCCAAAACTCAAGGCGTACTGCAGAGCCCACTAGTTCTGCATCTAAAGTCTTCCAGCTGAGGTGGCTGATCCTCAAGACTACTCTTTTCTATCAACATGCAGTCATTAAGACAGGAAAAATAAGTTTCATCAGCATGTCTGCTGGAGGCCCATTCAGGCCTCTGATGGGAAAACAGGAAACTTCTCCCCAGACTTATTCCTTAACTTTTCTTTATTTCAGCAGCAACTTATAGTACAGTCATTTGTTGTTCTTCTAAATTCTGCTGCGTAGCTCACAAGAAGGAACTAGCTAGGAACAAATTCTACTACCGTTATCTGTAAGAACAAGGATATATTCTGCAGCCAAACCAACAATATCAGAAAACCCAAGCTTCCCTAAATATTAAGTGATGCTGGTTTTTTCCCCAGGGAGCATGGAAGAGGTTACAATCCATTGGGCCAAAAAAAAAAAAAAATTCAGAAATATAGATTTGCAGACATTAAAAGGCAAAAAAAATCTCAAGTCAATAATTCAAGAAGGCCAAGTCCAGAGTAAAGAGTAATGAGATCTATTTTATGAAGTTGCACGTGGGATTCCCTAATGCTTCTGAGGAAGCAACACAGCAAAAGTATAGCTTGAGGACTCTGAAAATGTTTGAACAAAACACTTCACATCCCTAGCTAGCCTTGACACTCTAAAGAGCATCAAACTAAAGACCTAATTCAGTGCCTGCTTGAACCAACGGAATGACTCGCACAAATTTCAATAAACTTTGAGCATGACATTTCTGAGGCAGTTTAGAGCAGCTCCAGCCAGTCATTTTATGCATACAGTGTGAAATCTTGTGTCTTATATTTAAGCTTTGGGCAGCGAGAAAGCTTGTGGAAAAGAGCCAAAGGAATGGAAAAGGGAAAAAAAAAAAGGAAAAGACAGACCAGAACCAGACTGGGAGACTAAAACTTGAGAAAAAAAAAAAATGGAAAGACAAAACCTCCTTGGTTAAGAAAAAGCAGTCACCCTTGTCATTTTTGAGCATAACTTCAGCAGTCTTTGTGTGTTTTGTAAGTTTAACAAAGCCTAGCATTCAGGTGACCTGTCTCCTGACATTATTTTCTTTATGGATGCATTCAAGAACTGTTTCCATTGTATTGCAGTACTGCAGTTCAGCAGTCACAGTAAAAATGGTCTTCTGAAATTAAATTAAACAGCCTGAATGGATGATAGGTGGAAAGAGACAAAGACATGGAGATAATGCATAACTGATTGCATTGATAATATAATATTTTTAATGTAGCGATCAAGTATCTAAACTATATTTCCCCAAGTAGCCAAGCTACAAATTAAATTGCAACAGTGAATTACTGCACTTCCCACAGACAGAGATGAATGGGAGATGAATGACCTTCCAAATGATACCCATTCAGTGTATTAATTCTGGACACAAAAACATCAGTTGAACACAAAAAAAAAAAATCAAGTCAGAATCATTATCAAATCAGTTTTGAGAAGAGATTTTATAGTCCATTAATCTTGATAACAAAGGACCAAAAGAACAAGGCCCTGAAACAAACTGAGAGCTTTGCCCTACATGTCTAGGACCCAGATAGTGAAGAAATGGAGCAAAACCAGTCAAACAATTGTGACATAGTCAGGTAACACTACCTGTGCTTAGCCAGCAGGCAATCATGCTACAGATTCTTCTTCACTTTCAACCTAGCTGTAAAAAAACCTGATTTTGCTGAACATCCTGACACCTTGCAGAACCTAGGAATGGAGCAGAAGATCCAGCTGTTCCCCCAAGAACATGATTTGACTACAAAGGCAGCACAGTAATCCGCACGTTATTGGCAGTTATGGTGTGCATGTCTCGAGGAGGAGAGCGCAGAGATAAGGCAGAAGAGGTCTGAAAGCTTAACTGCTGAAAATCAAATTAAAAATTACAACATATTATGGGGGACTTGTTGCTTGTTTGGGGTTTTTTTACATTTTGTGCTGTATACCCTCTACAGCTATTTAATTATTACTATACTATTCCTAATATTATCGTCTCCACTGCAGCAGAAAAATCTAAAAAGAAAAAAAACATACAATGTAATTGCTTAGGAAATCATGTCCTTCTAGATTTACCCTTACTCTACACACACATTCAAGGACCACAAACAAGAAGAGCCTAAAAACCAGACATTTAGTAAGATTATAAAATTGTATTGGTTAGGTTACTGAAATGACATTTTATTTCTAAGAAACATAAGATGACTCTGAAAGCCAGATTTCTGAGCTTTCTGAAATATATAAAAGAACGTTCTAATCTCACGGTCCCAAAGCCTGTGCTACTAAAGAGCAAACTTCCTCACAGCTCTGCAATAACCAAAGACCACTTTGTGTATCTGGGTAATCACTTGCGAAGCCAGAGAGATATTGAAGCAGACCCGGAAGCCAGGAAGTTACATAAGCTAAAGCTTTTTAATTATGTGTATAAAAGATACATAATTATATATTTATTTATATTTTAATACAATTGAATTATATATTATATCTCTATCTTTTTTTATATATGCATGTGTATTTGTATATGCATCTGAAAATGCAAGTGAAAAAGAGAGGCTGACACTCAGGAGCCTTGCCTACCGACAAAAAAACCCGTCCTAACAGGGTTGTGACAGTTTTTAAGCAGAACACAAATACTTCTCTCTAAAAACAAGTATCTTAAGCTGATGCAGTGAGTTAGCTCAAATACTCAGTTGACTCTTACTGCAGTCTGGAAATGGAGTTATGTATATACGTGCATACACATGCTGACATCAGCAAATGAGTTTTCAACGCAAATCACCTTGAATTTTGCCTCTTATGCTTGTTTAAATTGCAAACCAATACACATGTATGCTAATGAGGCTCACTCTCAAGGGACTGTTCAGCTTTGCCACACGACCGCATACTGAAGTTCTCACAGTCTGCCATTTGATTCACTACCTTAAATACTAAACCCTTAAATCCCACAGCATATATACTCAGAGTTGCAATATCCAGGCACAACTCAGGGGCCATGGTTAGTTCAGCTTTACAGGATCTTTAAAGTTTCAGGTTTTAACCTCAGTGATAAACTCTTCTCCTTAATTTAGTTTTGCTTGCAACAGTCGTCCTTTACAAGGCTGGCGTCTGTTGTGATATTGCTTCAATGGACCTCCATTCTTCCCTCAAAACACTCTTCCCAGCTCCTTACAACTACTACCTAGACCCTTAGATGGTAGTTCCTTAGACTGTGAAAAGGCTGGATATTAAAGTGGAGACTGAATCGCTTAGAACAGAGCTATGCATGTCCATACTGTACAAAATCTGGGACAGTTTCAGCCTCCAAAGAAGCAAAGTACAAGGAATCAAGACATTTTTCTTCTCATCATCAAAACTGGGGGAGCGAGTGTGGAAATGGAGCACTGCAAATGGAATAAACACTCAAGAGCTACACAGTCAGGAGTTCCTGACTAGAACAAGGTCTGCACCCGAAGCCTGCCATTTTCGACCAATTCAGATTCAGGAGAGTTTTCACCTGAGCACTGTCCTTGTGCCACACCGTCCCTCCCGCAGCACGGGCGCTGGCTCCCAGTGCCGGAGGGACAAATGCAGCCTCGCAGGACACGGACAGCTAAGGCGTATTTCTCTGCAGCCTCCAACATTGCACAAGGCTGGAGTCCCTTCACGACTATTGTGAACTCTGTTACGTGCGAATATCTTCTGAAAAACCTGTCAGCCCTTTCCACACACTCAACAAATTGCTGAGAGAGGGGGTTGAGATGGCTTAATGGCTCTAATGGCTTAGAGACTCCTAAAGTCCTCTCAAAGACTCACAGTTCTGCTGCTGTGCATACCACAGCCGTCGTGAAGTGAGGCTATTCCTCTGCACTCCGCACGGTTAACCACCCTGCTTATGCCTTCTTACCTCTGTCCGACTGAAGTCCCGAGTCTGCTGGCCGCTTGGCAACGACTCAGAATAAGAATCAAATAGTGCGCAGTCACGCATGGGCTTCAAAGAAGCTGCAGGGGGAGGAAAAAAGGAAAGGGAAGGGAAAAAAAAAAAAGAAAAAAAAAGAAAAAAAGCAAAAAGAAAAAAAGAAAAAAAAAGAAAAAAGCAAAAAAAAGAAAAAAAGAAAAAAAAGAAAAAAAGAAAAAAAAAGAAAAAAAAAAGAAAAAAAAAAGACACATGCCAAGTCTTCGGTTAATACATGGTTCTTAAAAAACTGTTCCAGCATCACTTTGCCATTCATTTCTACATATCAGAATTGATCTATAAGCCATGGATGACAAACACCATGAAGAAAATCTTTGTCTTGTATTTTGAATAATTCAATGTCATGAAAGGGATAACATGTTAATGTCTGTTGTAGAAATAATTGTGAAATTTGGAAGAAGTGATTTTTAGTAAACAAAGTCCCAAACAACAACCGTTTATTTGCATGTTTCCTCCTCACAGTCCCGTATCAACTTAGTTGGCCTTACAGTTTATACGTTTTTGTCTTAGGAATGTTAAAGGTACTCACCAAACCTTCAACTCCGATTTTTGACATTTTGAATATGGAAAAATATAGTAGAATCTACATTATACACTAAAATTGAAGGCCAGCAAAAACCAAGGACACAAAACACAGTAGATTCTGCAGTATATACCATCTTTAACTAAACAGCATTGAGAGCTGGGGGGGAGAAAAAAGAAAGGGAAAAAAAATTGACTCTAACTTCTCACAGGAATATTCACAAGAACCTCATTTATATTCCACAAGCTCAGGTCCTTCTGCTGATACCACTCTGGGATTAGTTCCTCCGAGATAAATCTATCTTAACAGCTGGAAAACAGTTTTTCTTTAAGGTCAGTATATTGAAAGGCAGAATAACCCATTCTCACGTTACATTTCTAGTTTCTGGCTAGCATCTAGTTTATCTGAATAAATTAAGCTCTTGCAAATCTGTCTTAATTTACAATACAGTAGGTTACATACAGGGCAAATCGCTTTACAGATTCTGCAAATTAGTTTTAATAAAAACTTTCAGAAAAGGTGGTAGGTCAAATTGTCAATGGAGCTGTGCCAGGATAGCACCGGGCCCTGCGCTTGTAGTTTATAGAACAAGCCATAAAACTAGCAAGATTAATTCATTCCTAAATGCTCTCTCTGTCTTACACTCCAAGTCACTTTATTTGAAGCTTTAACACTCTTATCAGATGCAAATACTTCACTTCAACCAAATTCTGCCTCATTCTGAAATGAATACAACAACCTAATGAAAACCAGTTTCCGGTAATCATCATCAGGTTACTAACAAGCCCCCCCCTCCCCCCCCAAAAAAAAAAAACCCAACCCTAAAACACACCCAAAAATCTAAGTTTCACAGAAATCAAAACACGAAAGCATGAAAACAAAAAGTTTGTCTTGAAAATTTCTTTTGACATTTTAGGTAAGTGTATGAGGCACTTGCTTACTTTTCGATGCTTTCATTTCAGAAGTTGATGCAATCAGGGGTCTATGCTTTCTTGTGATTCACGGTGTTACAGTGTGTTGAGATGTTCTGCTTTTAATTAATACGAGTCTTTCAAAAGGCAGATTTCTGAATCCTGACCAGGCAGCAGAACAAGCGCGAGACATTTTCAGACCCTCAAGCTAACCAGAATTAGCACATTAGCTGAGGTATTTAGAATGCCCGTAATAAACATTTAGTCCTTTCAACCTCTTCCACGTAGATCAGCTTGAAATGCCTGATTGCATGCAACACCATGAAACAATAACCATCTAAGAAAATGGTGAAGACCCCAGTGCTGAAAGGGACAAATTCGGGAAAAAGAAGACTCCCAGGGAACAACCACAGCTTACCGTGCTCTTCTTCCCATTGACATAATGATCCCCTACTACTAGAGATAGTTATTTCCATTGCAGTTTTACCCAAAAAGGCTTAACATGAAGACACACCAACAAGAACCTGCATGGAGGAGCTTACAAGCTAATTTATGATGAGAACAGGCATGAAAGTAGCCAACAAAGTGGTGGTCCTGGAGGGAAAAGGGTAGTTGTAATTATGACAAGGGAAGGTAATTAGAGAGACTAAAAGCGATGAAGACTTGGAGGTGCAGGTTTTACAGGAGCTTCTCCCCTTGGATATGAAGACAGTGGATTATAAGGAACATGACTCTGCCAGAAATTACTTCACAAATCTGATACAGGGTGAACATTTAATTTTCCTAACTACAGCTTGATTTGCTCTTCTCCTGTCTCTTAATATATTCAGTGTCATCAAATTTAATGGAGATTTTATTAGGTCTTAAATATTATCCCTTAGCACTGTAATTATCATCTGTGATTAATCCTCCTTGCCCTAGAAAGACATCCACATTTTTTTAGATGGAACAGCATATACTTCAATGTTCATTCATAATTACAAGAGAGAGAACTGAAGAGAACAAATGAAAAAGCAGGTCTCTCACTGCACATTGTTACTGAGGTATGTTGTATTTTGGATTAGTTTATCCTTGTGCTACACAAACTGTTGTAATCCCCCCGTCATTACTGCAAATTACTTATAGAAGAATCTGTGGATTACATAAAACGAATTACAAAAAAATTCAACCTTTGATACAACCGGTGACTGCATCCAACAAAATATATTGGCATAGTAAGTTGTAAAGCAGTCCAGTATTGTTTTGAACACATCTTCAAGAGACAGGTACATAGGGGAAAATCGTCAAAAGCCATATAAGTCTTGCTAGGTTATCTTTGCTACAGATAACCACCTGCCGCTTTAGTTGTAATGACACCTGAAGCACACTGGAGCAGAGAAGCAGACATTAAGGGGCAGGTAACCTCTACGTTTTGCATTGCTATTTTGTGCTTTGATACATTCTTTCTTCAGCAATCACCTCGTAAGCACAATTAAAAATGCATGTGTTAAAAAGCAACCAGAGAGCCGTTACGCAGTGCAGAACCCCATCCTACCCTCAGGATGGAAAACAAAACCTGTCCTACACGCAGGTCGGGTTCCTGCGATGGCTACGGGAACGCGACCTGCCGCAGGGACGTTACCTGCTTGAAGGTACTCGGGCAGCAGCGTCTCCGGCAGCGTCTCCGGCAGCTGGTAACCATTCTTCCTCGCAACCACGAGGTGGAAAGCGGCACAAAACTCCGGGAGCGTCAGCGCCCCGTCGCAATCCACGTCGCTCAGCTCCCTGCGGGTAGGACAGGCACATGTTTTCCAAGCCCTTACCTCAGGGAAACATACGTGTGCGATCACGGGGAGACAGAAATGCAACTTTGAGAAGAGATATCTTCCTGCTACACAAGCATCTCTGTCATTTGCACTTGATCTTAACTTGTACACTTGTCTCGGGGAAAGTGAAGCAAGCTTATTTTCTAATACTGACTTGTCACTTTCTTCTTTTTTAATAAAGTACATTTTTTTGTTATGCATCATACCATACAATAAGATGGTATGTATACATTGTAACATGAAACACATATCCCCTACTTCCAAGGGTGAAATTAACTGTTAGCTAGTTTTGGCTAATCCATGCAAGATCTTAAACAGTGCAAGCAGAAGTAGTTAAAAATGGACTTCAGCAAATGGCTACTTAGCACCAGTGACTAGCCTCAAGGAAATAGCTAAATAAATGCTTTTGACAAGTTTAAATGTTATTGTTAACTGCTCACTAAAGCTGTTCTGTCCTTAATTCTAGGATGCTTCTCAACCAATAAAACTGGACTTCAGAAACTCAAGAATTCAAATTTGTAAATTAACTCTTTGCAAGAAATAAGTATTATTTTATCGTTAGCACATGGGCTAAAATAAACAAACATATAACTTCCTACTCTTTGAAGGTAATGAGCGTTTTTCAAGCTGTTGAGGTTATAGTAACAAAGATGGAAACATCCCATGTGTTTAACACAGCGACACAACTTGATAAATCACATCATCACAAAATTATAATTCTGTACTAGAAAGGAATACTTTTCTTTAAATTTTGCACAGAGGACAACTTGCGTCAGCAACAGAAATAAAATGTGTTTTGTTAACATACTGGGTTAATCCATTCTTCTTAAATAATCTTAAATTTAAATTCCAATGTTCACTTCCCCCAACACAATGTTTCTTCAGTTGTTTTTTTTATTTTCACAACTGACAATCCGCTTTGAAAAGATTCCAGACATATTCTTTGACCCCGACAGATGTTTAGGCTCTTACAAGCTTTTCTTCTCATCTCTCTTCATAAAAGCATACATAAAAGTAAAAATTCTATCAGCATTTTTGATCAACGTTTAAAACTGTTTGTTCTGCCTATCTGAGATGCAGGGATGACACTGAACTACAAAGCGCCATGTTGTTTATAATAGAATCCTTGTCAAATTTTATCATGTACAGTTCCATCCGCAATTGTTTCTAAATAAGCTCATTAAAAGTAAGTGTGCTGCTTCATTAGAAAAGCACTGATGAATTATGTAGTTGTACTTAATAAAAATCAGGCATTAATTAGGCCTCCTCTGACAAAACACAGCCAGAAACATAAAACCAACAACGCATCTGAAAGATTCCAGAGGTGCTTCTCCTCTGTGTCGTTTCATGAAAAAATGTCAGTTCATTGAGCTAATGATGCTGCTTACAATACACTTAAGAACAGCTCTCAGTTATATCGCTGTTCAAACCTTCCCAGTCCTGCTGAGTAGGCGAACATCTCTCCAGAAAACAAGCGTGTCAGGGAGATCAATGAGCACCCTGCTGCTTAGGCCTGAAAGCGATTCCGGAGATAAGAGCAATAATCATAATTGAAGACACTTCTGAAAAATCTAACAAGAACTCTTGAATTAAACGTCTTTTAAAAAAAACAGGATACACATCCCCAACACTATCACAGTACTTACCAGATGTGAGAAAGCTCTGGGATGGGCAGCTTTGATTTTGTGAAGAAATTCTTTGCCACAGAACCTGTTGGGAAACCACGCCTTATCAACCATTGGAAATTAATTCTCCAATTATTTACCTTTGGCCAGGGCTGCTGCGCCAGAAGCAGCTGGTTACTTTCATCCAAGAGATGCTCAGATTAACTGGATGCTAATATAGCTGTTGGACCATTTGTCTCTTGGTGAATAAGTGAGAAAGAAAACCAGACAGAGCTGTTGACCTCATTTCCCCATTCCCTCCATGTGGGAAAAATAAATAAAAGGAAAACACGCTTCAGCACTAGTGATTCTAACCAGCAGAATTAGTATGTCACCAATGATGAAATAACAAACGGCTCTGCTTCATCCAGAAGCCATTTGTGTGGCAGTACAGCACTGCTCTCAAGACACTGCTTCAACCACAAGTTTTCTCTGCAGTAGCTCAAGTGTTATGAAAAAAAAAAAAAAAAGAAAAAAAGAAAAAAAGAAAAAAACCCAGGAGATTCAGATAGCACATAGCTACGGTGCTGCTGCAGGCATCCTCGCTCACCCTGCCACAACAGCCCTTCTCATTCTTCTCCTAGCTAATAAATCCATTATTTCACCACCCCATACACACAGACTATAGAGGTAGCACAAGATCCCTGCGCTCTGGACGCCCTTCCTAGATATAGGCTTAGAAAACATAAGGCAACGCAATGCAGAGGCTTCTAAGGTCTCCGCTACCATTCCCCTTGCGCATTCAGGTCAGATCACCCACCGCAGGGCACAAGAAAAGCTGTAACTGGGGCAGGTCCAAGGCTCACCTAGCGCAGCATCTCCTCTCCAACACGGGGTGCCAAGAGAGGACTGCGTGACCATGACAAAGCCAACGTGATAATAACGTAGCTCCAGAACATCCCCCAGTTTCTGACCCCCTGCGATTCAGGAACTTTCTCAGAGAGGAGATATTCAGTGACTTCTGACAGATTTTTCAATCACAGATTTCTCAAAGAATGTCTTAAACCTGGGCAAACCTCTAGCATCTGTATCGCCCTGCAGCGAGGATTTCTACAGCTTAATTATTTTAGGATGCTGCGGAAGCTCAAATTTATTGTTTATAAACAGTAATTTTGGATGTACAAGGACTGCCTGAGAATCTTGCTCAATGTAAAGGAAAATGCACAGCTACCTGAGAGGCTGTAGACACATATATACATACATACATACACAGTTACAGACTTATATATGTCTGTGAGGAAATACCATGTTGTTGAACAACCATTTTCTCTTTCAAGCAAATTATATTAAGGGAACATAACTGAGGCAATGAACTGGTGAAGCACTAATTTCTGTCAGCAGCAGGTAATTTATTTAAACTTTTGGCTGGATTCGAGCCTCCTGAACCCCAGCAATAGAGCAGGACTCAGTAAAACCGAGAGAGGACCTAACGATTCTATGATTCTATTCTAAACCAACTCAATTTAAAACCTGTGACGTCTTCCTTGCCAGACCAACTGTCTGTACCCACAGTGACTCCTCTCACGCGCAGCCTGATCCTCCTATTCAGGATGGAAATGCAATCTCAACATGCTTTTAACAATACTTTTACCATGTGTGTGCTCTCCAGGATTTGCTTTTAATCACCTAAAGGTCAAAACCTCAGTCCCTCAGAGCCATAAACACTCAGGCTTGACCACACAGGACAGGTAACTGTGTGCTTCTCTTTCGTCACACCGACGCTGCCACGTTTCCGCTGGGAAAGCAAGCACAACCCTAAGGGTTTTTTCAGCTCAATATACACTGCAGGTGTGATCCACAAATACAGTCACAGAATCATAGAATCGTTTAGGTTGGAAAAGACCTTTAAGATCATCCAGTCCAACCATTAACCTGCATTACCAAGTCTACTCCAAGCCAATCAAGGGTAGACTGGACTAAACCATGTCCCGAAGTGCCACATCTACCCCTTTTTTGAACACTTCCAGGGATGGGGACTCCACCACCTCTCTGGGCAGCCTGTTCCAATTCTTGACCACCCTTTCCGTAAAGAAATTTTTCCTAATTTCTTTATCCCTTAGAGTGGGAGCTCATTTTAATTTTTACTGAATTGCAACATTTCTCTCTTAGATGTAACTGTTTTCCTAAAATCAGAATATTTGGGAAAAACCATAACGCCCACAGTATTGGCTTGCTCTTTGAGTTGTCTGCCTTTAAAAAGAAAATGCAGTCGACTCTTTCTCATGAACTCAGTCGAGAGAGAAAAAAAGAATTTAATTTATCTGCTTAACACTTCGCACCTCTCAGCCTGGTCCCTCTAACTTGACGTGCACGGTGTTTGGTAAAAATTACCTGAAATAAAGGAGTTCAGGTCGGGCTGCAGGGACCTGAACTGGTTGATGTAGTAGTCCCGCTGCTCCTCCGTTATCCTCCAAGGGTCATCCGAGTAGTGGGCGCTGCTGTCCTGCTGCTCCCGCTCCGCTGAAAGAGACTGAAGGGAAGGACACTGGCACCGGCCGCAGGCGGGGGGCAGAGGGGCCAAGCAGGGCACTGGCAACCCCCAGAACCACATTCACTCTCTTCTATGAGCAGACACGTATTTTAAAAACGTCAGAAGCAGAAAGGGCCACCCTGACCACCAGCCCGCTACTTAGCTGTTAAAGCTGAGGCTAACATTAGGTACCTTTAACCAGGCAATTAAAGGAAGTTTACACGACTGACGCTAAAAGAAAAAGGAAATCTTACTGCTGCTCACTGCAAAAAGGAAAGTCCAAGTCATACCTTACTACCTCTGGATTCATTTGGGGGGTTCATTTTGGCTGCCACGCATTACAACCCTGAACTGCACACGGTACACCCGAAACGGATGGAACCAGTGAAGGACCTAAAGCTGTATTTATGCAGCACGGTGCACGAAAATTTAGCTCTGCTAAGAAACCATGTATTTAGTCTAGGAGCGGTGCTGTAACTACAGAGCTATACCGCTTTCGGGCTCTCAGCTCACCCAGGTAACTCTGCACACATTGCGCTGAGCCAAGGAGGCAGGCAAACCCCTACAGACCTCCTTGACCTTCCGTCACTTCCCATGGTTTAGGTAAAAATCCTCCTTCAGGAAAAAGAATATTCTGCAGAAAGACATTTTATCCATGTAGGTCTTTGCTTTCTAATTAACTTGTTTAAGGGAGGTTGGGTGGTGGCGTCTAGAGGAGGGCTGCCGGTACAATTAGTGCCTTTGTTAAACTGCAATGACTTAGTATTCACGATTTAAGCCTGGATGACAACACTTTCAAAGAGGGAGGGCAAGAATGAACAATAATCAGACTCCAGCCAGCTCCGCAACCCTTTCTCTGACATACCTGTCCACTTCCTAAGCAGCAAACGCAAAACACTGGTTCTGAAATACATCAAAAGATCCCCAAAACAGGCAACATCATAAAGCTGTAAATTAATTTTCATTTCAAAGGGCTACACAAATGCACCCTATTTCATTTCAAGTTAGCACAAATTATGTGACACTACCTGCAGATCTCTTCCTCAGGCTCAAATGACATTTTATTATGGGTGTGGGGTGCTAAGCACTAAGGAAAAGGTACAGAGTCTCCGAGTCTTGCTTATTTAAGAAAAGCTCTCCCTCAGGAGAGCTTTGTCCTTCCACAGGGCAAACTACCTGTTTGCATAGTCAGTGCACAGGAGGCATACTGGAACACTGGAAAGATCTGCTTTTGCAACCAGCAGGAAAACAGCGGACCCATCTCATAAAAGCAAACAAATATGCAGAAATGAATATATTCTGTTTGAGATGTGGTTTAATCAACTGGGGTGAAAAAACACAATACACATAATATTAGGCCATAAATCCAGTGCATGTGTTACAGACAGCATTCTAAATCAAGCAGGAATCTCTATGAAACCTCATGTATTTTAAATGAAAATGTTTTACTTTTCCTAGGATAACCTCAATATTTTTTTTTTAACTTTTGAATTGAAGATTCTCAGTCTAGTTTTCCTATCTGTGCTATTTGGTGCTTCTCATTCTACTTAGCTTCAGCAATTTAATTAATTGGATTATTTATTTTAATTTCTCTTTCCCATCAGCTTTTTTTTCCATATACTAAAAAAAGCACGCTTCAGCCTCTAGTCTAAAAACACCATGGAGAACACGTTTTACTTTTGAAGTGAGAATTCTTGTGGTGTTTTTTTTTTTTTTTATTTCTCTATTGTTTTATTAGTAGTATTACTAAAGAAACACATGCAATTCATTACCCGATTAAGAGTTGAACAGGCGAGTGCCGGTTTGGTTCCGTAATTCCCTGATGATGGTCCATCTTGCTGGTGAGTAGAGTGTCTGACTTCATAAGGAGCTACAGACATTTAAAATAAAGTGTATAAATGAAAGGGTAATCAGAAAGATTCCACTAGGCTAAAGGAAATAATTAAATACCACAAGGTCAAGAATCTAGCTTGTGAACCTAGTATCACCATATCAAAGTCCATTTTGTCTTCTGCAACAAAATTCCAGCCACATACTTGTCTTTCACGTTACATCACTCTTCCTCAGACATTACTGATAGAAACTGTCAGTTACATATTACTAGATAGCAGAAATCATTGTTCATCATGTTGAGGTATATATTTATATAGCCTGCTTTATATTTATACATTTTATATACTTATAGCCATACATAGCACAAGAATGCATTATAAATAAGAAATAATTCAACTGAGCTGAAAAAAAATACGCTCTGACAACGCTATCAAACAGTAAATCACTAAGTTTCCATATACTCTTCTTCCCCCTTCCCTAATTTCTGTTGAAAATCGAAATACATGACTCACCATCTCGCATTATTTGGAGTAAAGCTAGTAAAGAAAAGTAACAATTACTTCTTCTTTTGCTAAAATAAGTCACTTACGTTCCACTGCAGCAAATATAGTAAGCGATGACATAACAGCACATTTAAGAACAATGTTTTAAAAATAGGTCAAGTATGCAAACACAAAGGCAACTCACTCGCAAACCCTTACAGAGCTGAGAACTTCTGCTGCCAGCGGTGTATTTAAAACGTACCACCACAAAGACAGTTTGCATTAGACAGACAGAACTTAAAAGACTCTTGATGAAAAGTGAGACCAAGAAATCTTAAAAATTTTGAGTTCAGGAAGACCTTAAAAACTATACCCCTAACCCTCTCGCCTTCCTGAGTGGTCTTATCCTGTATTGGTATCTATTTTTATTCCTGTACAAGTAACTTCTAATTTCAGAGGAGGGAAAAAAAACCAAAACAAAACAGGGGAAGGAAGTTGGGAAACATACAGACGCCCTTGCAGAGGAGATTTAGGCACAAGGCCACACCGCTGTGTGTTTGCTACCAAGAAAAACTTCCAAAACAATCAAGAAAAGAAGAGTATATAGTGATGGTTGCAGCGCGAAGGGCTGCCCTTGACGACAGGCTGCCTGGTTCCAGGCTCAGACCCGCAGCGCAGAGCAGCCCACCCGGCTCAGCGCTGCACCACTAGCACCTCCTGCGCGTACAGGAACGCGGTGGCTTTCAGACCCACCCTTGCGGGGGCTCTTCAGAAAGCTGGAAGGGTCCGAAGGCCAGGAAGAAGCATTTGGCCACCGAGCCTGGCACTCGGTACAGCACGGGCCATAAAATCTTACCCACTTACTGCCGCTGGGGACGCATTCGGCTGAAGCATCCGCAGTGGGATTAAAATAGGAGAGATTCCCTTTCTGGAAAATAACCATAGTGTTCTACACCTCTAGGATTTTATCACCTCAAAAATTCAAGCAGTTGAATAATAAATGTTAGAAGAAGTTGACAGCTGGATTGGACACTGCTGCCTCGACTCACTTTGCACAGCCGCCGACTCCAGGAGAAATTTCACTGAAATTATGACTGCAACCAAATTCAGGAGGGGGGAAAAAAAAAAAAACAAACAAACCCCAGCACCCAAAATACGCCCCCAAAGCACTGACAGATCTGGGACAGAGTCCCAGAAAACAGCAGAGCGCGCAACACGTGACACGGTCGGCTGCTCCCGGCGGCCGCCTCCTGCCCGGCTCTTCACGGCGCGGGCTGTCGGGCACACGTCTTCTTCACTGGAGCGGAACACGCGTCGCACCAGAAGACGACCTCGCTAGTGTTGCTTATTTCAGAAGTCAACCACCACTGTTTTGATCCGTTATGCCAAGGGTGAGGCGGGTAAAAATCCCACCTCTAACAAACAGCAGTTTACCTAACCGGCAAACGAATGCCCGTGACTCAGTACTGGTATGATTTTCACGTGAAGGCCACTTGATAGCATTGAACACATTCTTATCATGGCTGTAGCGAGTCTCCAAATGTTGTAATAGCTCTGTGTTTTTCACTCATTTGTAAACGAGGACGACAGCTGGAGGACTAGCATGCTCTACTCCTCACTCGCTGCAGGCACACACTGAAAGCAGGAGGGATGATGGAGGGACAGGATACACCAGTGCCCGCTGTTGCCACCCCCCTGGTCACCAGGTGTTGCAATTCGGAGAGCACGGGCAATTTACTATTAACAAAGCTTGCAAAGCCTTAGTAAAACTGGCTTCTGCCCCCCTACCCTCTTACTAAAATCAGAATGTTTTGCCAGCTACTCTAACGGCAGTGAGATCAAGGACAGAGCATCTATGTAGTGCCTTATTTTTGTCTGTTGTGCCTAAGTTACATTGTGGGACTATGTTTATATTCATGTCCTATTGTTATTTCCATTACGAAACCAGAGAGATGATTATCCTTTCCTACAAAGGAAGGTTCACTGCCCATCTGAAAACTAACGTCGCAGCTACTGAAATCAGGGGTGGGCTTTTCTTCCCTTCTAATGAAACCACAAGCACCACGAACTCTGAAAATACTCACAAACACTGTGATATATTGCACATAGTCTTGTCTGAGATTAGGTATTAGCATTTATCTGTGAGCAGTGGCACATAAATCTAACTAATTTACCAGAAAGTGAACAGGATTGAACAATCAAAATAAAATCAGATGATTGAATCGTTTTCCAAAACACAGGTCTAATTAAATGTTAAAATCATTAGGCTGATTGTCAGTTGCATTTGAAATTTGAATGTTTCTGAGAAGAAAAAAAAAAAAAAAGAAAAAAAAAGAATTGATTACAATGTGAACATCCCAATTTTTATCCTACCTCCATGTTGCTGCTCCAGCCCACTTCTTGATTTACCATATCCATAACTTAAGGGTATTCTCTGGTAAGTAGATGGAGAAGCAGGAGGTGAGCAGATTGGAGACATCGGTGGAGACTTGGGTTCCTATTTCAAAAACACACCAACACAAAATGGAATTCTGAGATGACAGCAAAACAACAAAGTAATCCCGCAGGGCGATCCGAACGCATACAGCATTATGGACAAAGAAAAGGCAAACACTGTAGTTCCCCGAGGCCCTTTATTTCCAAGAAAAGGCTCCTTAAAAACCAAAAGTTGGTAAAGACAGAATTTGGTATTGAGCCTTCTAGGGGTAAAGCACGGCAATGCCATAGCAAAGCTTTACAATGAACAGCTTAAGGTATTTTACTTCCAAAAGATGCCTGAAGAAGTATATATAGAATGCTTAATGTGAATGGATATTTTTGAATTCACATACACATTTAGTTATGTTGACTGCATTATTTGTGGGAGAGCATTTTTCATACAAAACACTTACAAAAATTAAAATAAATCTCTGAATTGGTATTTTAAGCACTCTGTGGACTTGTAGGTGTGAGTGGGTATCTATCCTACAGAGTTCTCTTTACCTTGACTTACAGATTGTTTAAGAAGAGGATGTGATCCTGAAACAGTTTACTGTGTAAAAAGGAAAACAGCACACCACACAGATAATCTAGATGGAGCCTGGGCTTTGAGGGCAGCATTCTGCTTCAGTGTCAGTACACACAGGCAGACAGGTATACATGCTCTTCTTCCTCATCCTGTTATTCCACCCATATTATATCTTGTCATCAGCTCATTCCTGTTGGTTGACCTCAGGCTGGAAACGCCGTTACTCACGCCAACGCACCGTGTGATAAATGCCTGCGCACGTTGTGGGAAGATAAAGCACCTGCAACACAACCTGATACGGCACCAGGAGAGGTGGTGTCAGGCCTGGGGAAAATTATGAAAATCAAGGTTGCGCTGTGAAGCTGCTTGTATCTGAATAAGTGCTTTCAGCTCTCCTAAATACAGGTAATACAAATCTCCCTTAGACAGTTTTATTAAATTGGCAACTTGGAACAACAGAGGCTGGGATGATGTTTCACTGAGGACAAAAGAAAAGCAGATTTCTTCTGGACTACTCCTGGGGGAGATTAGAATGGAAGAAAACCTGGTGGCCTTATCCTACCCAGAAATAGTGGCTCAGGATGCAACACCTCTTCTCCAATTGAATATTTCTGTAGTGACTAAGGATCATACTGGCCATGAGAAATCACTTGGTTTCCCATTCTGTTTCACAGACAGATTTCTATTTGCTGCTCCCCCTGCTAGCCCTCTCCAAGAAACAGCAATGGACTAAGCAGGAGGACAAGACTGAAAGAATTTATACAGAGTATTACAGGGCTGACAGCTTTATACAAGCTTAGTAGAGAAATTCCCTTCAGGGATGCAACTGGGATGCATCAAAATCAGAGCACAGCCCCGACGGGGATTATTTACATGTCAGGAGTTCATCTCCTGTCTGGTACCGCAAAACTGAGTAAGCCCACGTGAGTGTAATCATTTACAGGGCTGGACCCAAAAGGAGGATGCATAACAACATATTGGCCTGAAGGAGACAAGCCTGTTACCTGTTTGTCACCTTCATCTGTTCTTTTGTACGAATTCTTTTCCAAAGTTGCATGTGGAACCTGAAATTTAACTCCATGGAGTTCTGCTGGAGTCCCATGACGTACTTCACTGTCATTTTTCAGCGCCATAAACCGTGGCAGAGGCAATTCTTCATTAAAAGAGAAAAATTCAATTGAGACAACAGAACAGTAAAAGTACTTTAAGAAGTATCATCTTGTAAAACCAATGAAAAGCTTATCTAGAAAAGAGTACTATTTAGATTTTTGTAATGTTTATAAGCGTGGCACCCCCATGATTATTTTATGTCTTAATAAAAATGCAAATGTTACAGAAAGCTACATTCACTAGCTTAATATATAATCTCTCCATGCAAAGAGAAAAAAATAAGCCTTGTGCACGTTATTAAGGCAGGCAGCAAACTCATTTCCTGCCTTGAAAACGTTGTCTGTAATGAAAAGAATAGTTTCCCACAGAAACTGTGGGACTGATGAATTAATCAGTCAGGATTGCAGTATCCTCAATGCTGCTATCATAAAAGGAACAAATTAAAAATGGTAGGGTTCAGAGATCACGCCAAGGCTTGGTGAGATGACTGCGTCAGAAGGTCCCATGTCACGTCTGCTCCGCAGAGCAGGAGAGTGACACTTTCTCACTCTTTGAGGCGATTCGTGATTATCTTGAAAAAAAGTCATTTATTTTTGTGCACAGTCCCCCTGGAAGATCAATACAATTAACAGAGCGCTCAAAACTGAGCAAAGCTGTGCATCACGGCTGTAATCATTTACACTTACAGCTACTACCTGGAAGAAAAAGAAATCAGTTGGAGTTTGGTGCATGTTACTCACCCCACTCTAAAGGCACTCATACATTTCAAGGAAAACGTAATTAGCACTGGAAGCGCTTCAGTAACAGTAAGCAAGCAGGATATCAATACAAGGACTGCAAGTACACTTCACTCAAATTTGTGGATTATTTGCAGATGTTGGACTTGTAAAACATACACAGTAAATCCCACTTAGTTCAGGTTCCTAATTTAGTTTGTTGGGTTTTGGTTTTTTTCAAATTAACATCCTTAAAAAGGACGGCAATGCAAGAGAAAGCGCACAAGCTGTCCGTAAGGAAAACTGACAGACAAATCCAGGCCACCCCACTTCACCCCTGGTTTACGCTCCCCTGCCAGCAAACCGATCCCCTCCGCTTGGGAGCTCCGCACCGCGGGAGCTCGGCTCACACGGATCTGCAGGCGCCCTGCGCTTGCCAGCCCAGCCTCCCCTCCCCGGGATGGGGCACACCCGGGAACCCCCTCCCTGAGCCTCGTAGCACAGGTGAATTTTACATTTCGTCGCCTTTAGCAGGGACAGCAGAGCGGAAACTGTGCTGGGAGCAGCGACCCATTGGGAGGCTATGGGTAGGTCCTGCCTTTCCTGCCTCCTCTCCGACCTTGCGGCTGGCTGCGTTGCTGCCTTCAGCGGGATGGGGGCAAGCACTCTTGCCCCGAGCGCAGCCTCACGGCACGGTTCGAACGCCCACCTGGGGTATGGGAGCTAAGGGTTCCAACCCGCTGAGGCTCCAGCCCAAGTGAAAAGCCACGTGTTTTGAAGCCCGAGCCCTGCTGAGGCAGAGCACGCATCACGGGGGCAGAGCATGCATCACCGAGGCAAGAACATCGAGTTCCTTCCATTTAGTTGCTACCAAGGTTTCGCAGCTAAAAGGGACCTGGCTTTCTCTCTTCATCGCTTGAGCTTGATAAGGCTCTTTTAAGAAGCATTTTTCTCCATCAAAAATGGTACATGTAATATTACTGTCGGTTCATTGGGAAGAATAAAGGTGTTTTAAATTACATTTAATACACGTTTTCATACCTACCGATAGGAAGCATTATGATTTTGTCACCGTTACTCATTTATTCCAGCAGGATTATTTGCTAAAACAGATGAGTGTCGCAATCTGCCCTGCACAGGGGGACCCCTGACCTGCCCATGCCCCCCACAACATGCCTCTGCCCAAAGCACCTAGCAGCTCCCACTCTGCACAGCTGTGAAGATCAGAGGCTGAAGGTGAGCCAGAAACACATCCCTGGCACCGATCAGCTGTCACTCGTGCCATTCCTTTGGTAACGCCTCTTCCAGAGGGGGACGTCATCTCAGCTTTGCCATACATGTAATTCACTGCAATTTTCTACCAGTCGCTTAGAGAATGTAACATTACCTTCTACTCCCTCTGCTCCTCAAAATACAAGTGTTTCATAGACGCATTAGAAGAAAAGTTTACCACCACAGAGAACATTAAAGAAAGTAAAAAACAAGTGCACAGCGCTGCAAGCAACATTTGCTACTTACCATTCTTAATGCTCTCAATCCGTACTGGGAACCCTGACTGCGCCGCCGCTATTAACTTCAAAGCAATATAAAATTGAGCAGGACCAAAATAACCCACACGCTTAGCTCCACAAACTTCTGTAATCTAAGAGAGAAGAGACGCGTTGTTTGTCAAATGCATTTCACTCTTCCAGGGATATAAACACCTCTATGTAAACAAAGAAAAAATTCTTTAAAAATGCAAAAAGCTTGCCGTATTTAAAGTTTTCTATTAAACGTATTTGTTTCAACTCAGGACATTGCTGTCTGATCACGCTCCCCTTAGTATATCAGAGGCCGGTAGTTATTTATTATCCCTTTCAAAAGCACTGCTAGTTAACATTGCTATCGTAAAACAATTCCCGGGTTTTCATACTACGTATGACTTTAATAGCAGGTAACATGATAAATTGTTAAGCACACTGTCCGGTAAAACATTTCCACCGCAGAGCTACGGTATCCACAGAAAGTTGCACTTAATATTATTAACCCTTACAACAACGGTTCAGACGGTTACTGTAACTGGAACATAAACGCAACACAAGAAATACCCCATTGCACCGCTTGAGCACAACGCTTTCCTTTGTGAAAAATTTACACGGTCTCAGCACTGAAGCTTAATTTCTGTATGTACTTCACTGTCTGCTTCAGTCAGCCACCTCTACGAAGCAAACAGCTCTATGTTCACATGCTCAGACAACAGCTAAACAACCAACAGCTATCAGCAGGTTTGAAGCACAGGCGCCAATTCTCCCATGCACGGAGCTCCCAGATGTTCACAAACAAACCTCGGGCGGGCGTTGAGGTTAGAATGAAACCCCATTTCCTCCAGATGTAAAGGGAAGCCCCAAATTGTCCTCCTGAAAATACCCCTAGGTTAGCAACGTCTCCTGGCTGGCGAGGTTCATCGCCTGCGTGCAGGACGACAGTAGAGCTGTGCCAGTTCTTCATGGGTAAGTGCCGCTCTCCAGAAACCCCGTCCACGGATCGCTCCCAAGCTACAATGGCATGACAGAAACTACTCCCATGTCATGTGTATAAGCAAACAGCACAAATGAATAGTCTGGTTTTTCTAATTTATTTTTATATGTATACATGTACACATACAGAGTGGCAAAATGGCAGGTGAAACAATTACTGAAAAAACAAATGCTTTGGCACGGTAATTCTTACTAATCAAAGAAAATTATCTTCAAGTGAACTCTTTCTTCTCTGGTTGCGGCTTCTGCTTTGACTGAATGAGCTCTGGCTTCCTTCTCTTCCTGTGAGTTTCGGAGATGCATGGCTTAATTCCTTCATCACAAGATGTATCAAGCAGCTTTCTTTTCTCTTACTGCTCGACAAAAAGGGAGATTGATTCTCTGTACGAGGACAGCTTCAATTAACCAGCGGCATTTGCCATTCCCTTTCCTCTACATAGCTTTTTTTCTGAAGTCACTCTAGCCTTTTTTTTTTTTTTTTTTTTTTTTAATCCCCCCACCCCGTCGCTGGCCTTACTACTTTTATTTTCTGGTGGGAACGCAGGGCACTTGGCACGTGCCCAAGACGGACGGTGCCGAAGCATGATTAAAAATGGGAACGTGCCGGGGAGGGAGGAACAGGTGGAGGGGAACTCCTTGGAGGAGAGCTGCGCTCCATCCGGGGCGCAGGAGGGAGCCGAGCACATCGCATCCGCATCCTCCCGGCTGGATGGCACTGCGCAGACCCCAGCGTTGCAGAGGGCTCCCCGCTGCCACACTTGAGCAAGGCTGCCCGCTGCGGGGTGCCGCCGCACCGGGGGTCCCCCGATAGCAGCCTAGCGGGGTCCCGTGGCGGGAGCTGACACGCAGGCAGATAGATGCCTGCTGTGCTGCGGGAGCAGGATGGCAGCTGCTGCGGTGCGAAAAACCAGCGTGCAAAAACCCCGGGTGTACAAGAAGGGACCACTGGCCATGCATAACCCAGAGGGATTTTTCTCCTCTTGGGCTGCTTTCCTGCCACGACATCCTATGCTTGCTGGCACGGAGCAAAGGGCATTACCGTGCTCTGCGTTTCCTCTCGCCGGCTGCTGAAGAGAGGAAACGTCAAGCAACTGGGGCTTTCACACAGGGATTTGTGATGCTATCACCTTCCTGAAAAGATACCGAGAGTTAATTTTCCATCTAATTTTCTATACTTTGAAATATTAAGGCTGCTGAATGGCGTAAATGCTCTGCTTGCTCCTGATGGAGAAACATGAACATTTTATTCTGATCAAGCAGACAAAATTCTTTATCAAGGGTACGCCGTCTCTTAAAAATACAGTATTGTTTCTCAAGCACACTTCTAACCAACCAACCTGAAACTCACTCTCTGTAATTTTGCTCTTCAGTGATAACAGAAAAAATATTTTATAGGCACGAGCTCCTCCATGTTATTTTTGCAACTAGATCCTGATTTCTTGTTAATGGCCCAGAGCAACAGATACAGGCTGACAGAGTAGTCAAATTTATTACACGATGAATTAATTGTAGGTATTTACACAGATTAATTGCAGGTAGAGGTATTTACTCCTTATCAGGTTCCCCATGCAGTCAGAGGAGAGGGACTTGGGTTCCCTTCCAGACAGCATTTCGTACCACCTACATCAGGACCCTGCTTCGAGCTGCTAGTGGGAGCAGCCCCTCTCTCCGGCAGCCACAGAGGTAGGTGGCAGATTAGCCTTTATCCAAAATTAATTCCTCAGAACATGCTGCCTGCTTAAATTTCCACAGCAGCTTAATCTGAATACCACATTATTTTTTTTGTTTCCTGGTTTTACCTTTTGCAGGGTCAGTGCACATAGCCTCTTGCTGGGCAGATTACATTTAGTGATAGGCAATACTGAAGTTAAGCTAGTTTGTGCGATATACTATTACGAGTTTCCAAGATCCATCTGAATTAAAGGCATTGTATAAGAATGTGATACAGTATTTTTTCAAGCTGAAACTAGACTCTCTCTCTAATAGAGCAGAGAGTACTTTGTAAATAAGATATATGAAAATATCCCCTGAAAGACAGGGGAAACATCGGTTCTGCTTTCATTCAAGTGACATTTAGAAACAAATTCTTTCTATCCTTTCCTGTTGTCAGTTTGGGTTGCACACTTTTCAGCAAGCTAGCAAGGGAAGAAGTGGTATTTTCTGTTTGTGCACTGCTAAACAGACACACATTTAAATCAAAAGAACTTGCATACCTTGATACTTCAAGGGATTTTAATACAGAACTATTGACAGTCAATTTTCATTGCTTTTTTTTTTTTTTTTTTTTTAATTCTTCAGCAGAAAACTCTAATCCTCCAGTGACAGCTGAATATTGAAGAAAAGTTTAATGAAGAACATGTTGGAAATAATTTTTCATGGTGGCAGGTTACAGATGTTGCTTGCCAAATCTAACCTCAGGATGATAAACAGAATTAGTCAAAAATTGATCTATTCAATGGTTTGCGAGGCAAGAACACGATGCTGAGTGGACTAAAACTGAGTTTAAATTTACTGCAAGGTATAACTGCTTATATGAAACAATTTCACAGGTCATTTGCCAATTAAGGAAACAAGTTCATTTCACACAACATGTGAAAACAACATTTCTTGGAGAAGGATGGAAAGCTGTAGTGCCTAATGTGCCTAATGTCGTGTTCGTTCTCAGTCAGTCCTGGAACAGCACCTCTCAGTTCAATGGGATTTCAGCAGGTAGCCTTAAAACACACGTCTACACAAATCGCACCACCTTCCCTATCAAGTAGCCATAAGAAGGGGAGAAAGAACAAGATCTAGATGCCTGCACACCCTTCTGACAGGCCCGAAGTTTTTCTGTGGTTGTATGAAAAAAAAAAAAAAAGTACATATGTTTACAGAGATCTCCAACTCATCAACATTAAAATTTAAAATGTAGCTACAAGCTGTTCGGAAGAGCGGCTGGTTTAAATTACCATTCTCCATGCAAACTTCTAATAGAAAAGCTTTACATCTTGAGGTGCTGGAACACAAAGCAGATTTTGGTATTTATTACCCACTCCCTGCTCTGTTCTATCAGCTGACAGTGAGTGTTATTTTTGTAATTGCTCCTTGAGGACATCCCATCGTGAAGCAGCTTTTCCCAGCACAATCTGACATTGTTCCAGCTCTCCCCAGTTCTCTCCAAACAAGTTTCCAGTGCAGTCTCCAAGAGCACTGACCTCTCAAACACCCTGGGCAGGTCTAATTTAGATTGCAAGAGCTAAACTTCAGGAACTGAACATGAGCCTAGAGCTGAAGTTTGTTTTCCCTAAGTAGAAAAAGAGGTAAAATCAGAGACAACTATTCTGTAATCCTATGGTCAGGCTGAGATGCTCATCCTGCAGCCTCAAGGGAAAGGTTTTCAGCTCTAAGGCAAAGGTAGAGCTGGGATTTTTGCTTTTTCATTTAGCCAGTAACGCTACTAGGGCATCCTCTGTATCTAGCTGGCACACAGTTTTTGTCTGTTCTGCCAGCCCATGGCTACCTGCCACGTAGATGGTCACTGCTTGTCATTTGTGGCCAAACCCAGCCCAAAGGTGCTCAAATCTCTGTGCGGACTGTGAGATTCTGCGAGGAACACGTGTAAACTGAATGCACATTCAACTCATTTGGAAAGAAAAAGAAAAGGAGCATCACTGGCTCCTACGTTAAAGGAAATTTTCTCACGGCACCTTCCATCTCAGCCCAACCCCAGAAAGCGCATTTTTTTTACTTGTCCTTGCTCAAGCTATAATGAGGTAGAAAGATCTTCCAGTTCATCAAGTGCCTCTGCGTTTTAAGGAACATGTGGAAAAGCTTCTGCCGTTAGCCGATGCACACCTTGCCCAGCGCTCTCCGGAGGACTACCAGCCCTGGCGCCACAGCTCAGACCTCAACCCCAGGCTCCCTTCTGGATCAACCACCCTCCTATAAGTGTTTCAAAGACAAATATTTGCAGCAGCGGCTTATCAACAGCTTATCTCAAAATTATGTCATGCATCTGACCCACTTTACCCCCCTTTTTTTTTTTTTCTTTTTAATTTGCGTTTACAGAGTCTTTGATCTGCTTGTTATAGACGAGTTTTGCTACATTCTTAAACAGGTATTTCTTTCTGAATGGATCATTGTTCAGATACCTGTAACACAACCTGGAGCCCGGGGCTATGTATCTATCCCTTCATTATTTAAAACAAAGTAAGAAAGACCGCATCCTGGATCCAGGAGGATTACTGCCTGGGAAGGCAACAGGAAGAGGAATATGCTGGAGCAGTTACATGCCCAGCTGTACAGAGGAAGAGGCTCTGCTATGGATTAGGTTCTTCAGCTCTGCTCCTTCACGTCAGTGGTATTTCTGTAACTATTTTATTCTGTCTTGTCTTTCCAAACCAGATGTTTTCTCTATTTTAGACTGTTTTTGTAAACATCACCTGAAATGCTTACTAAAATCCAGCTATTCTGAGCAAGCACGGTTCCAACACCCAAAACAAAAGTAATTAAAAATGGCTTAGTTTATGGTACACAAGACAACACAAACATAGTCTATTTTTCAAGACCTAACTACAAAACATTCTCACTGCTTAAGCTCTGCACGATCGTCGCTTTACATCAAAGAACACCATAATTTTAAATTGCAAGGTAAGCTACTGATAAACTGCCAAAGCTTAGCAACTTCAGTTAACACAGTGGTAAAAGCAGCAGAGAGCAACCACATCTGCCGATAGCACTGCCAGGGTTTCACCAAATTCCCTCCTCCTGGCACGACCCAGAACCATTCACACCTGCATGCGCCGGTGGTCCACGTGCCATCGCACCCTTGCACATCTAAGGGGAAAGCGCTTCACTTCAGGAACAGGGAAACGCTTTTCCAACAGCTCCAAGCAGAACATTTTGCGCCAACGCCGAGAACTACAAGGCTTATGATTCAGTGCGCACGCGCAGCCGCGGATAGAATCGCATGAAACAAACGCTGAAACCATTTTCAAACACCTCTAAGTCTCACGTTGAAAGCCTAACGGGAGAAGTATTTTATATACTAGAAAAAGTCAATTCCTGAGCAGAGGTTATTTAAAAAAACCCAACCAAAACCCCACAAACACAACTGTTTTCAATCGGTAAAGATTCTCGTGAGCAGGCAGGGCAGGAGCAGGGAAGTCACACGTGGCCAGCGCAAGGGTCGGCGAGTCTCTTGTACCCAACAAGAGTCAGCTGCAGATGCCTACAGAAACTCAAGCATGCGAATCACGCAGTACTTCTCTTCAAGGAGGAAGACTAGCAATGCCAGCATACCGCAAGTTACGAAAAATATTGATCTGAATTGTGCAGCTACCAGGACGTATGAGTCAGCGTTGTTAATCAAAAGATTTCAATTATTAAGGAGTGTTGGCTAGAAAAGCTCTGCCAGGGCATAAAGGCTGCTGATGCACGCTAGTACTTACAAGCTTTGAAGTATACCTCAAAGAAAGCCCATCTCCTATGCTCAACCTTTTGCCTTTAATATACAAACGCTAATGAATCTTTTATCTGCATCTGACACGGAAAAGGTGGACGCGTTCATCTAACATCAATCTTATTGGGAGGTTTAAGAATCACCATTCCTGAGAAATATCTGGAAGTCTCCACACCAAGTAAATTATTTTCACAACAGCAGTGCCTACAGAATTAGGTCAGAGGTTGTTATGTACATTTGCTGATACTTCATTCTGTCTTTCCTTTGATAGAAAAACCTAGCGTCATCTTCACTAAACACATGCCTTTAGGAGTGTGTAAAGTCCTGCAGGGGTGAAGAGATGAAGCAAACCCTTTTCAAAACCTCCTTGCCTTTTTCTTCTTATTATTTGGAAAATGAATGCTCAGAGAACAGCATTCATCCACCTAAAATTGTTCCAGTTGTGTTTCATATTCACTAGTTTGTATCAAATTCATATAAAAAACTATCCAGGTCAATAAATACAGCTTGTCCCAATAAATTTGTATAGGATTATGAGTGAAATTTTAATAAAGCTTATGACACTTGGAACACAAAAATAAAAAGCCTGAAAACAGGTTACTCCAGATTTAATAACTCAGCAGAACAAGCAGTACGGATTTTTAGAAAAGTATGAGTCTATTCACCAAACTGCTTCACATTCTTCGTAGGTAATCAGTTCCTCAGCATCTGGATATGGAAACACAGATATTCAGCAGGTCACTCTCTGAAATGCTGCACACACAGCCTTGCCAAAATCACTACTAACACCTGAAATCCCATGGAAATCTGCAGAGTACACCAGAGTGGGTTATGGATGTTTTATCTGCTTTTCAAACCTTACTGTAGAAGCAAGGGAGTAAGCATAATGTCCCAAGTAAAATGGCAAGTACAGAGCTGTCACACTGCCCCATCCAAACAAGTAGATTGCAAGAAGCTTCCACACGGCTTATCCAAATTTCTTCTGATGCAAGTCCCTGCCAAGAGCATTTCATTCTCTTGGACACGAGTTTCATAAAGCCCATCCTACAGATGGTTAATACCATACATTTTATACATTGTAAATATGCTTCTTTAAAGGCACTAGTCATTCCAAGGATTTCTGTTCATTTTCCTGCTCACCTCTTCTCTTCCAAGAACTTATCTGGGGACATAACACAGAGAAGGTCCAGGATGTGGGAGAAGAGAACCCAGACCCTCCAACTCCTGCCCGCTCAGCGGAGGCATAATCCTGAACCCCCTTACCACAAGCAACTGACATTGCAAGAGGAGCCTGATGAAGGCAGGATGTAACTATCCACGCTGGAATTTGGCCAGGACTGGCACTGAGCCAACCGACATACCCATCCATTCCTAAAACTCTCATTTTCTGTAGGCTGAACTGGACATGGTATCTAAACCTTACTACTAGTGAGAGTGAACGGAGAGTTCCTCTTTAGCTCAAGTGGAAACGCCACATCTTGCACCAGAGCTGCACCAGCATCCTTTGGGAATGAAAATACCGGATGATCACTGGAATGTTAAGGAACAACACTGTTTTTAACAAGGGCAGATTTTACGGAAAGGTAGTATATCCTCGTGTTTTTATCATTTTAGACCACTTCAGCAACCAAGTTGTTAGGTATTTCGAGGAACACGTTACACAAGCAGCACTTCCATGAGCATATTTTTATCTTGAGAGTACATTTTCACTGACTTAAAATAAGACACTCATTTATAAGCTTGAATTCATTATTCAGAATGACATTTATTATGAACTCCAATGTATTGCAATACACTTATTTTTAAAATCCATTCAAAAAACTCTATGTCTATACAAAACTAAAATTAAATGTAACTTGAAGCTCAGTCCTAACAATGAAACCTTAATAGGAAAGGCTTCCTCGATCTGTCCAAACATTTTTTACACAGGAAAAATGGTCCCTCCATTGCTGCAGTTCAGCTATGGATTAAAACACTAGTCTGAGTTTAAAAAAAAAAAAAATTGAAAACCTTGAAATTTGATAACGGAGCATGAAGCCGTTGATAAATGCAAGACTCCTCAAGCCTGTTTACAACCATTTGACTGAATCTAATTGCAGTTGGTTATTCACACAGACAATCCTTACCCTACCTTTTGTCAAATTTCAGTCTCTTAACAACGCCCCACAGGCTGAGATGTCGATGATTTTTCCAGAAAAAAACAAGCCCCACTGGTTTGGGTTGAAGTAATTTTCTTTGCTTATGTCAAAATTCAGTTTGAGTATTACTCATACAATATACATGTGTATTACAGAAAAGTCCACTTCTTTTTTTACATCATGATGTCTTGTTAGGCAGGATTTACCTTACTCTCTGAAGAAGCTAACACCAATTCTTTTTTGTGACTTACTCTTCAATAAATGTGCTAACTTATGAAGCCCAGCAATACAAGTCCATTTTGTTCTCATGTTAAAATATCATCATAGAAAGCTTTGGTATAAGCAACAGTTTGTGAAAACCCCTCCCTATGGCCCACAAAAGGGCTCACAATCTCACCTAAGACACAAAAAGTAACTTGAAACAGCTGAAAAAGTGACAAGTTTTGAGCTTAGCAGTAAGGAGATAACATCTCCTGTGGACACTCCACAACATCTTATGAATAGGCAATCAAAATACCTTCTCAAGTTTGGGGACTCTTTTAGCACCTAAGGAAAAACAACGGAAACGCTTGCTAGATAAATCGTGAAGTCAAACTACAATGAGGAAAATGGGCAGAAGGGCCACTCCACAATCTCCTTTGTGAATGTATAAAAATTAACTGCTATCAGAAATCTCTTTTGATACTTCCACTGACACGCTCAAGCCAAGGCTACCCAAAATAGGGACCTTTTCAGTTAAATCTTTCTTTCCTTTCTCATTCAATGGCAATGTTGAAAGACTTCATTCTGCCCGAGCACACCACGTCACGACAGGCAAATCCCAGGAAACAAAGCTATTTTAACTTGCCATCACCATTGAGAGGTTTCTGGGACTGCCTACAGATGGTACCGCAGGACGCTTCTGCTGCCGCTACAACAGCTGCCTTATTATTTCCACATTTCTTTGCAACTACAACAAGGAAATACTTCAGGAGTTTCATTCTCAGATGCTATGCCAGGATAACTTTATGATCTGTTCCATTTGTAGGCGTTTTCACAGCTGAAAGCATACCAAGAGCAACCGACAGCAAACCTCATGACAATTACTGTTATCTTTACATATCCATGCAAAAACATTTCTCTACTTATTTTGGAAGGCTAACAACCTTTTCTTCTCAGTGAGTGCGCTTCTACTTGTTGATGGGACGCAACCCCTCCAACCACCATCGCAGTCCTGATGTGTCCGGTCACAGGTCTCAGCCAAATTAGATGTAAATAAATTCTCCATCTCGGATCATAATCAAACAAGGCACCTCGCTCACTTCCCCTCTGCACAGGGACAGGAGATTTGGATGCTGAGCCCCACGGGCCATGGTTTAACTCGCAGTACAGCTGTGGGATCGAATGGGTTGTAGATGACAAGAGACCAAACACAGAGGATACCTAAAGTTGACTAGAAAGATTACAGAAAAACATCTAACGTTTACATTTTTTCATTTCAGTGATGGCTCAAATCATTACGGTACAAGGCCTGGGAGGAAATTCAGAATATTTTGGCTTAAGATTCTGCATAAACATGAATTTCTGCTGTTTGAGGTCTGGTACACAGGAATTTACTGCAACTAACGAGGTAGTCTGGGAAACTAAAAAGCTGTAGGCAGGGATGGCTCAGATGCAATCATTCCGGCCACTGGGAAAGGCAATAATAAAAAATACTCTTGGCCACTGTCAGTATTTTACCTCATTTTGGCAAAGCTCTTGTGGCCACAAGCAGCAAGCAGCACCGCTGCCTGCAAGCGCGTTGAGCTATCCTTCAGGTTTCTTCCCACAAACTCTTACAAAATGCTTGTCCAAAGCTCAAGAGATGCCCACTGCTCCTTCCCGCTCAGCCAGCGCTGAAGCTTGTCCGCAATGTCCTCGGCAGCTCGGGGGACAACGGGCAGGGCAGCACCTGAAAGCGCCTGCCCGGTCGCAGGCCTTCCGCCTCCACAGGCTCATGCACCCAGGCGCGGGTTTTCGGAGAAGTCTGAAAAGCTCGTCACTTGGAGACACACAGACAAAGGGCGTGACAAAGAGTTAAAGCAAACATTGCTCAGCTTTGGTCTAAAATAGTATGTGTTTAATTGATTCAGCTTTCCCATGACTTTTGGGAGAAGCCCTTTAGTGCAGGAGAGATAACCGCCTCCAACAATTAGTGAAAGAAGTATCATAGAATCATAGAATTGTTTAGGTTGGAAAAGACCTTTAAGATCATCCAGTCCAACCATTAACCTAAGACTACCAAGTCTACTCTAAGCCAATCAAGGGCAGACTAGACTAAACCATATCCCGAAGTGCCACATCTACCCGTTTTTTGAACACTTCCAGGGATGGTGACTCTACCACCTCTCTGGGCAGCCTGTTCCAATTCTTGACCACCCTTTCCGTAATGAAATTTTTCCTAATTTCCAACCTAAAGTTGAACAGTCTTAAAGTAAGAACAGTCTTTAAAAATAAGCAGAGGTGGCGACCCTAAACTGAGCTGAAATTTGAATTTTCTGCAGCTGCGCCCAGCTGTGGATAAGTTACATTACTGCCATTAAGTTCCGGCTACCCACGGGATCTGCAGGCTGCCCTGCCAAAAACCCGCTTGGCATTGCCACGGCTGATTCCCAGGGAAGGCGGGCAGCCAGGGGCCAGGGCAGAGGGACAGGCACGCTCCCGGAGCACCTCCCCGTGCCTCTGGCACAGGGCATCCCCAGGGCATGCACCTGGGAAACGTTCCCGGACCCCACCAAAATACAGTGACCCAAACCCAACCGGTGACTGATACATGGCAGAGCTGGCCAAAAAAGTAGAGCAGCACAGTTATTAGCTGCAGGTTTCTGGATTTCACTGCAGAAAGCCTGGCACATGGATCAAAGCAGGATGGCCTCTCCCATACAAGACTCTGTTCACAGCAAGATTTTTCTACAAAACAAAACTCAAGTTAATCTCTCTGGATCTATTTGTTTTCAGTGGGCCTTGGTTCCGGTAAAGAAAAATACGAATAAAGCTTTTCTTATACCTTGACGTCTAACATATATTTTATATCATTCACCTTTTATCACCAGATTTTTGAACCCTGGCCAGTGCAACACAGATGAGTGCTTAAACATTCAGTTCACCAACACCTTTATGATTGTTTCCACTAGCCTTTCCTCCCTAATCTTTAATTGCTTAAAACAACTGTAAGACCCAAATATCATGATATGCAAAAATAAATAATACACCACTTAAGAATCACAGGTCTCTTGCAAAATCTCCCATAGCACTACACAGAGATTCTTATCCAACATTAACTTCTAGCAACATGGGTTTAAAGATTCAGCAAACTATTTAGTAAAACTACTCTCACTTTTTTTTTTTTATACCCAAATCAGATTTATAAAATCAGATTCTGTACATTAAAAAAAGGAGACCAAAAGTCAATGGAGTGCTTTAAATTATGTCTTTTCCAAAGTCCCAGAGGGAGCAATTGATGAAGCTTGTCTTCCAAGTCTTGGTAGCAGCATGGAGATTTGCGCAATTTAAAATTAATTGACATATTAGGAGCGTTGCACTCAATTGAAATGGGCATAATTCCCTGACAGAGAGGTAAGTCTGGAGTGAAATTCTGTAAAAGGATTTTCTCACCACCAGATCTGTGGCAATTTGTGCAGAACAGCTGAGGTTGGTTCACCCTGGAAAGACAAAAGCCACTAATGGCGCAGCCTATTTCTCATCTATTACAGATGCCGCGTGATCCATCACACATCACTGCCGCAGCGATTTCGGCTCAACCTCTCTCTCCTGTCCTTAGATAAAGATAACGATAGCATAATTTGCGCTTGCGAGAGACTGTCAAAAAGTGCTTTGGACTTCTAAGACTTCAATCAGATACTGCAAGTATCTTTTGTAACAGCCTTTTCTCCACACAGGTTATCTGCTGCACCGCACCAGGGAACGGCACAGGCTTGCACAGCTGAGGGGAGCAACCCAATGGCTGAGATTTGCAGTAGGTATGCAAATCCCCATTTAATTTCTAAGTCCTTGGCACAACTTTTAACAAACATTTATGGCTCAAAATAGCAGATTAATAAGGAAGAACTGGGCAGAGAAAAGACTGCCAATTTATTGGGACTCTAAAGGGATGGGTAAAATGGAGAGTGATCCGTGGCTGGCATTGCATGCTGCTTTCAGATCTCCAAAGGCACTAATGATCACTGCAGGAGACATATTATTATCTGCAAAGCAAGAAGGAAAAGTCCAATAAAATCTTAGCGATTTTCTTCTAGTAGTGGAAACCCCCCACACACCAGTTTTAAGAAAGTTCTACACAAAATACTACAACTGTTTCAAAAATAATTCCTATGTCTGTGCTTCCTCCTCCTACACATTCACAAGGAACATCAGCCATTTTTGCACTAAGCAAATGAAAGATGCTATCCCTGCCTTTCATTTCCACAGGCCCATTTTATAAGGATATGAGCATAGCTAATTGATCCAGGTCTTATTTCACACAAGGTGCATGAGCTGGCGTTTATCTTTAAGCCTGCAAGAAATCCTCCTGCAATCAAACGGGACAATTCACAAACCGAGCATCACCCATGTTCGGATAATATCCGAAAACAAGGCTATAAATCTGCATTCGCCTTAGGAGGACAGCTCCGCTCTTCTCTTCACAAAGCCTGTTGTGCTGCATACTCAGTATTTACAATCTGCTCTAGTAATGGCTATATTAAGCAATTATTTTGCATTGGTCCATCATTCAAGGAGAAGGACCTCAGCAGAGATCCACTGGGAAAGAGTGGGATGCAGTGGGAAAGAGCAGCCGTGTACCAGTTGTACCCATGGCTGCCACCAAAATGCCTTCCCCAGCTCTCAGCACCCCGGTGCGTGTAGGAGGAGCTCAAAACGTATTTGAAATGCTAAATTATTCAGAATTTGTCATTTCTCTGGTCTTAATGCAACAATTAACAACGTGCTTATTTTAATATACCTCCATTATCAGGAGAAAACATCACAGCAGGCAAGGTATTTAAAAATATCAGCTGCGAGGCTTTTATGACTCTTTCACAGGACTTTCTGGAGTTAATCTAGAAAAAGAGAGACATCTGTACACATTACTACATATTAGAATAAAAAGGATTTGTAAAAGCTTGTCACATGCAGCTTTTCTAACTATCTGTTCATTTTTAGCATTACTTTGCTTCAGTATTGAAAATTAAGCCTATGCACCAGGACAGTGAATGAACTATTTAGCAATCATTTCTCCTTTCAATTGCTTTATTTTCTTTCTTGTTCTTTAACACTGGTAAGTTTTATATTTAGGCAGAAGTCTTTAGGCGAATTATTGCTTAAAGTAAATGAAAGCTGGATACCAAAAACCGAGCTTGTGTTGCGTGCCAATTCATGTCTCAAAGGCAGCAGCCTCTATTCCTTCTCTTAACCCTCTGCCTTATACTTTGCACGATTTCTGCACTAAATGAAACAGGCATCCTGCGGAGCAAATAGTTTATCGTGCAATTAAACCCTACAACACGTTCACAAAAGGGGCCAAAGTGCAGCAGCTTTTAAAAGAGCAAAACCACGGAAGACTTGTAATAAATTTGTATTTTAGTAAGCACGTACCCTTTGTATGAGTGAGCTAGAAATTCTTCTCTTCTGTAAGAGCTGTACAATTCAAAAGATTTCTCTCTCCGAGATTCACATTAAACAGCCCCATGCGAATTCACTAGGAAAGCTTACGGGCTGAAAACCCCCAAGTTTCTTAACTGCTTTGTTAGTTTGGAGCCTAACCGAGAACAAGCAGAAGCATTAGTACTTAACAAATATATACTCTTTCCCCTATTTTCCTTGCCTAAACCGTTTAAACTCCTGAGAGCGCAGGAACCGCTTAAGCTTTTAATTCCCTCAGTGTTTTTGCGCAGGAATCTGTTGGCTTAGTAGACTTACAACAACCACTTTGTTAAGCATGAGAAGCAAGATAACAAGGGAAGTCCTATTCCTGACGCTGCCCTTCACTCCGGTCCTACCTAACAAATACTGCTCGACCTCCCTGCTGCTGCCCGGCAAGAGCGTTGCCGCAGAACGTGCCAACAACTTGGGGTGCCTCAAGTTTTATTTCATAGCGGGACGTTAACTTTCAGATGTTCTTATTATTGACAGCTTACAGAAAGCAAGCTGAAATGTAACAGCAAAATATTCAAATAAAACAGGAAAAAAAAACATTATTGCTACATTTCTTCACTTGAAATCTTTAAACTGTGGCTTAGTTTTATTTTGCTGTTGAAACTAGGTCTTCAGTCAAAAAAGCAGGAGTGTTTTTTTCCACATGTGTGACTACTTAAAATAAATTTAGGTTGCATTTCACTGGTTTTGGGGGTAGGTTGAAGGGAGGAAAGAGGGGAAGAAGAGCTCAGGTGAGATACTGCTTCCCCCCCCCGCCTTACA
The DNA here is from genome assembly GCF_030463565.1 of Pelecanus crispus. NCBI lineage: Eukaryota > Metazoa > Chordata > Aves > Pelecaniformes > Pelecanidae > Pelecanus > Pelecanus crispus. Next base: position 140,545,606 of record NC_134643.1, read on the forward strand.
AGCTGCTGGGGCTTGCATAGGGGTAGGGAGAAATGCCAGTTTTACATCTGCACTCCTGGATGACCCATCCACCAAGTAACTAAAAAAGTACCTCCATCGTGACCTGCTTCTCACCACAACTTCTTAGCCACACTAACTTTCTAAGAAAATCATTCTATAATACATGAAGAAAGCATTTTCAGCCTCTAGAAACAACTGTTTTGAGCAGAAAGCTCAACACTTGAATCCACAAGCACTTTTTTCTTCTGGAACCAAACCAGTATATACCTATTTTGTAACAATTTCTATCTGAAAGACTCTCAGATTTTATAGAAGATGCTACGTCAAGGTAAAATTATTTTTAAAATAATCTATGCCACTCTGTTAGTTCTGAATTAAAACAACTTGCCTGCTCTAACCAGTAACAAGAAAATTAAATACAACACTGTGCATTATACAATAAAAAAATTTCAAGATCCTAATTCCCTGGAAAGTTGCTGGTCAGTACAAATTATTAAAATATTGGGGGGGATGGGGAGAAGTCTTTTCTCAACAGGTATGGCAGGTACAAGAAAGAATAAACTGACTATAATTTCAAAACCATGGTTGGGATTGATATCACAAATAATTCCTAATCTCTGCACTGTACGTACCTTACTAACACAAAAAGAGGTATTTACTACTGACAGATAAAATACAGCTTTGAAGAACTCTGTGCCTGGGGATCCAGACATTCTTGAGGTACACACAAAACCTGGATGATGGTAATTCTACCAAATGAAGACAACTCTGCTACCTTTTTCTCCTGAATAAGCAGTGAGAAATATATGCATCTATAGTTACTTCTATCTTCCTAAGCAAACAGTCATGGAAAAATTGTGGCAACTGCACATATTCCATTAAACAGCAAAAGCATGCAAAATACCACCAAAAAAATATGAACAGTTTGGAACAACAATAAAAAAAATTATTTTTTAGAAAAATAACTGTGATTTCTTGGAACAGCCATGTCTTTTTAGAAACCTATTGGTTTACCTGTCCATTTCATTCTTCCAGATTCAGAAATATAGGAAAAAATTGTTCACAATGAACAAGTCATGTAAAAATGATCCAATTAAACTACAGTTTATAATGGAATATCTTTGTATTCTATACTTTTCTTTTAAATGTCACAAAATTTGGGCACCATACCCTGGGCTCTCATTGTTTTTAAATCCCTCAGAATTGCTTTCATAATAATAATTCTCACAACACTGAAAATCTTTGACTCCATACTTCAATGTGAAAAGGAATTAATTCTAACTGACAGAATACAAAACCTTTTGTCCTTTTAAATAAGAAATTTTAAGAAGGTACAGAATTGTACTTACTGCACATCAAGAGTACAAATTTAATTCCTATTGCATAAGGATACCAGGTTTTTTTTTTTCCAGCTTGCTAAAAAAGCTGGAGGCATTTCCACGGAGTATTAACTTTAAAATCTTGACACTCCTCACAGGAAATTGATTTTCTACAAAAACTTTGGAAAGGATTCGACTTGGATTCCTGTGCAAGATGTTTACAGTCCGTTTAGGTCCAAACCTACAACACAACCCACAGATGAGAGCACAGCGTATAAAAAACCAACACATTGAACAAGTTGGCATCCAAATGCAACTTTAAAAATAAAAGTCCCAGACGAGCAGAATGAAAGGTAACAAAACAATTTAAGAGTTTAACTTTTTTTCTAAGTAACCTTATTAAGTATTCTGTAATAAAATTGTTTTCATGGTAATTGCTGATCTTCTATAAGTCTTGACGGACATGTAAAATGGCAACCATCCAACTTATCTTGCGCCCATAAGCTTCGTACACGGCTTGTTTTTCAAGGAATGAGTAAGACACATTTCCTACTCAACAAGACACTTACTGTGAATTCATTCCCTCAGAGAGGTTTTTGGGTTGGGTTTGGGGTTTTTTGTTGGTTTTTGGGGTTTTGGGTTGGGTTTGTTTTTTTTTTTAAACAGAGAGGTGCCAGCATTTCAAACGAGGGCCCTTTGAAAACTGGCCTCGGATAACAGGCCTTCTTTTCTGGTCCACAACCAAGGTTGGTTTCAGTGGCGAAGAGCATACGTGACCACAAGAGGAAGCCACTAGAAGTAGGAACTATGTTTTTAAACTAGAATTTAAAGGAAAGAAAAAAAAAAAAAACCTCAAACACTAAACAAGCACACCATGCAATACAATCCATTTCAATGCATCTGTAGACACTGTAACTTCACGATTCTATGATTCTGTGATTCAAGCCTGCCTTGGTGGAAACTAAGGTGTTTTTATGAACATCAAAATCTTCATGAACTCTTTACAGATTAGCCCGTTGGGGCGAGGAGATGGTCTCAGGGCAGGCAATGACCCCGGACACAATTCACTGACGGACGGTAAAGATCCCGCAGTCGGTAGGTGCGTTTTGGCTGCCCTGGGGGTTGCGGTCAGCGGTGCCGTCGGGGCACACAGCAGACCCGTGACCAGGTGGCACAGCCCCGTCCGTAGGGAGGACCTCGCCCGGCACCGTAGCTCCTCAGGGGCCTTTGAAAACGTCCCGGCGTGCCTCCGGTGCGCGGGGGTCCCTGCTGAGAGCCCAAAGGAAAGCTGCAGTAAATTCCCTCTTCTCTGAAGAATCATAGAATGCTTTGGGTTGGGAGGGACCTTGAGAGATCATCGAGCCCAACCCCCCTGCAGTGAGCAGGGATTGAACCTGTGAACTTGGCGTTATTAGCACCATGCTCTAACCAACTGAGCTAACCATGCCCCTATGGTTTTTATTCTTACGTCTGATATGACCATTTGAACCTTTTTCTATCTTATTAGCAAATGATACTTCAAGTGTCTTGGAAAACAAATTTCCTCTACTTTCATTTTCCCAAGGCTTGCTGCAGAAGTGGCCAAATGTGTAAATGACAGTTTGCAACACTAAACTAAAAGGAGGCACGATAACAGTTGGCTTGGAAAGGGAGAGTAATAACCTCTTCTTCGTATACTCCACAGACAGGCTGTAAACAACATAGGGCTTAAAAAAAAAAAACCAAAACACCTCCTTAAATCTAAAGATAAGGCAGCAGTAGAGCACATTGCCTATAAAAGTTACATAGTTATCACCAGGGATTAACAAATCGCTCAAGAATAACAGGGAAATGCAATTTTGCTGTGGAAAGGAGAGGGCGTCTAGGGATGGCCCGAGGTCCTTTTCCACGCCTGTAGATAATCCAGCATACCATAAAGATGAGGCTGACGTGATCACACCACTCCAAACCCTCTCCCCAGTACTTTTCAAAGCCCATTAGCTTCGGTGTCCATTTGGTTTGAAAGAAAGGCAGAAGTGTCAGAGAAATGCATTTCCCAGCCTCTGATTTTTACGGGTCTGACCAGTACCGCTGACGCAGCTCAGCCCCTTCTCTGTGCCGACACGGCCGTCAGCTAGCTCGGCAGGGCACGCGCTGTTTCTGAACATGTTAATGTTTACGCTACCACCGGGCCATGAAAAGCGGTGCGCGCTTTTTCTTACGAAAAAGGCAGCGTGCAAGGCCAGGAGCGAGGGAGGGACGGCACACCAAGGGCAACTCTTAGGACAAGTACTATAAGCCAAGACCACCGTGTCCGCTGGTCCCTACCTCAGTTGCTGTTTCATGAAAAAACTACAGAAACACCATTAACTTTGAGCGGTATCTGACCTTGACAAAAAACCTCAGATGCGCTTTTGCTGATTATCCTTTCTTTTATTCCCTGTTACACCTTGGAAAAATAAGAATGACAATCAAAGCCCCGTCTCACTGTGCAGCCTCTCTCACCGATGATCAAACCCTCTTCCTTTTGCATATTAAAAAGTATCCACGACCACTCCAGACTGGTGCTCCTCCCCACCAGTTTCTTGCTCTGAAAGTAGCAGAGTCAGTAACAAAGCAAAGAGCGGAGAAACGTTCAGCCCCGGCTGACTGGGGCCAAGGTGTGGATGGTCACTGCTTGTGTCCTGCGTCGCAGCAGCAGCTCAGCCCCGGCGTTTTCAGAACACGCAAGAAGTTCGCTCTAGACTGGGCAAGCTGGTGCAACACAAGCATACAGGACTTCCAGCTTTCCAAGAGACCGACAACATGTATCTCATACTGCCTTTGACCAACGCATTGCTGCAATTTTTCCTAAGACTTAAAAACCTGTTAATCTTAAGCAAAAGCATATCTATTTAGTAATATTCCTCAAAACCCTAGGTAAGAACGTTAACAATAATATATCGTTTCAGAAATTATTTTGTATTCCAAATAGTCTTTCAAACAAACCACATCACAAACGTTTTGTGTAGCTTAAGACCTCAAATATGTTTACAAAGTCAAAAGGTACATGCTCAAGCAAAGTTTGGCTCACAATTAGATATTGTTAAATATTTTTTTCCAAGATTTAATATCAGCAGAAACGCTTCTGCAATGAGATGAATGGTGGTGTTTGTTATTTTTAAATTCCACTGGAAATAGCTGTGCAGTTTTTGTACAAGAAAGTATTTCCCTGCAATGTTTGTACTTCAACATTTCTGTAATGGAAGTTTGAAAATAAGGCCAATTCTCCTTCCAAACCGAGAAAAACAAGACAGCGGAGCCATAGTAAGAAATTAAGAAAAGTCTATTACTCATTTTCACTCATAATAAAACCCACTGAATTTTGTAAAGATACATATACATAAAAACCTGTAAATGCTTTCAAAAGGTGACACAATCATCTTAATTAAGAGTGGAATAGACATGGAGATAATTAATGAGATATATCCATGGCAAGAGAAGTATTTTGCATTAAGACATAACCTTGCTGTAAAGGAGAATCAGGCAGGCAGCCTCTCCTGCGCGACGAGGGCAGCTCCCGCACCGCAAGCGGTGAAACTTCCTGAAGGGAAACCACTGCTAAATGATCGAGACTTGTTAGACACGGCTGAAGAAATTAACGCCTCCTTTCACAAACAAATGAGGAATGAGCAAACGGCAATGAAGCTGGGTATTTAATGGAGAAGCAGCTATCAATTGCGACATGCTGAGCTGGTACATTATACGTGAGGGCCTCACCTGTGCTTGTGCCAGGTACAATCCACCTGATGAGACATCACTTGCGGTGACAGGGAACCTAAGCCTAGGTACAATTAAAAAAAAAAAAAAAAAAAAAAGAAAAAAAGGGCATGTTCTCTCTAGCTCCCAGGCAGATGGCAGCCATAAAGGCTAGAAACACTAGGAGAAAGTGCTGGCACAAAAGGAGCAAAAATAGTGCCGGCACATCGTCTTCAGCTTCCCGGGGAGTTGTTTACGGGAATTTATAGGACAGAGAGGCAAAGAGCTCCCAAAGGCATGCAGCAATCAAATTTGGGCTGCAGCTACCTGCAGGTACACAGGTGCAGGCCACCTTGCAAAGCACTGCATGAGCAAGGGGTGCACACAAAGAAAACAACGCCTGGCAAGCCCTTAGGGCACTGCATTAAACCGCGCAATGGCATATTTAATAGCCATATAAATGAGAATCCAGCTCCAACGCATCAATGTTGAAGCACTTGCATTTTTCTTAATGCCAGAAAACTAAGGAAACCAAGGAGGCAACAGGATTCAGCTCTAGTTTCAAGGAAATTTTCTCACAGTAATACATTTTAGCAAGACATACAATTAAAAAAAAAAAAAGCCCTAAGTAAAGCTGACAAAAAGAGCAAGAACACATCCCTTCCGTTCCTCTTCCCACTATTTATTTATTTCCTGGCAGATGCAGAGAAGTGCTGAACCAGCAGCTCTCTTGGCTGGTGGAAGCAGCCAGCTGGAACCAAGGGGAACAAAGAGCAGCGCAGGTGGAGCTGCGTGGGAAGAGATGGGGGGGCAGAGAGGGGCACAAAAATAGTGACACAGAGCAGATACAGAGAGACTCGCCTTCCCCTTTTGCTCCTCTCCGCTCACTATCACGGTAACTTTTAAAATCCTTTTCTACATCCATCTTCTATCTCATGCCCACACCACTGTTTAATAACTACATCAGTTCTAATAACAAGTTGCCTCTGAGCAGCAGAACTGACAAGTCCCAGCTTTCTCTGGACCCTTGTCTTGAGGTGATGCTCCTCTACAGATTCTTTAATGTTTAACATGGGCTGAGTTCACTTTGGGACCTTTCCCTCAGCAGGAAAATGAATAGGCTTTTCTTTTACCAAATGACTTAGGTCTTTCACGTAAGTCTTAGGAACTCTTCAAAGTCTCTCAATGTTCTTGAAATTTTGTTGAAAGAGTTAACAGCTTCAGACGTTATCACTGGGCTGAATTAACAGCATCATTGCACAAGCCTCATTGCTTTCGAAAACCAGGCCAAAACAACCCCAACCAGTGACATGGGAAATTGGCAAATTTTAGATTACATTAAGAAAGATGAAGTGGAATAAGCAGCAATAAAGATGACCACCTCATTTTTGTGCTCATTTTTTACCTGAAACCACACAGCTGTGTAGGACATGGCAAGACCTTTCAGGAATATAAGCTTGTGGTTAGCCATATAATGATAACAAAAAGATCATTAGTTGGAAGGTCATTCCCAGCAGGAGACGAAACTTTGCGTTGCATAAAGAGCAGGGTGAGACGTTAAGCAAGCCCCTAATGGAGAACCAAGGAAGGACGCCTTCCCCATAGCGTAGATTACACGTTCAGCAACTCAAACGTGTCTTCAGCCATTTGACCATTTAATGGTTAATGAGACTGATGGGTGTTCACACAAGGATATAACTAGCTTTCATATCCTGCTTGCAACCTTAGAAATAAATGAGCTGCTGCTGCCATGGAGGGGTACGCTGAGCGTTCCTATTGCCCACGAGTACTTCTAGCATTACACTTGTAGCAGTCCTCCCAGACAGACCTCAAGAAAAGGCTAGCGCAACAGAGAACGAAACGTATCATAGCAAGGTATTAAAAGCATGAACAGGCAAACTTCTAACACAACAGAAACATCAGCAGCAAAGCAAAAGAAACATTTTCTATTTCATGGGACTGAGAAGTCATTTTAGGTTAAAATTTTTTAAGCATTAAGTTTGGGAAGTGGTTCACTATGGCAATGTATATTAGCTTATGATTAAAACCCCCCTTTCCTTGGAACTACACAACTCTAGTACGCTCTTTCATTATAAAACTAGAGCCCTGGCCATTTTACAGCAATAATGAACTGGGTTTGAAACAGCTTAATGCTCTTCTACAAATGAAAATTGCTGTTCAATGTTGCTTGCAAGACGTGTTGTCTTGCAGTAGCCATCAGGAAGCAAAGCAAAATTTCAAGTATTTAGAGTTGGCCCAAATAATTTCACTACTCCAGACAAAGTTCTTCTCTGTGCTCTGTAGGGTCACATACAAACCATGCCCCTCAACTAGGCAGTGCTGTGGAAACTGTAGAAATGCTGTTCTGGGCAAATGCCAATTTGACTATAGGACAGTCCTGCAACTATCTATTTAAGGCACTATATATTACCAGAATTCTCCCTATGGAGGGGAACCAGGAACATGGAAAACTAGATAGCACTACTCATCCACTTCTTTAAATGTATTTCACATCTACAGCCCTCGATGCATTGCTCCTCTTCCTTCCACTTTAATGAGAAGTGTCAAACACTCATATTTTGAAATTTAACTTACCCTGAGTGACCAAGTTACTAGAAGGATGACCCAACTATTACTGTGCCTGTCTCAGTATTAATTTGAGGAAGAAACTATTACTGTGCCTGTCTCAGTATTAATTTGGTTGTTACTAACATTTGCACTTAGGTATTGCCAAATAATTTAAACTATATAGTGGGAGGGCAGGGGAGAGGGGTGGAGATTCAGAAACTTATCCTCTACTTTTGCCCTTTCGGATGTTTCCCCTACTCGGGGATATTTACTTTAAGACCTGTCGTTCCATATCTGAACAGAAGGCCTTCCCTCCAATTCCAGAGTGCCCTATTTTGTTGCAGGGCTTAAATTCAGTAGTTATAATAAAATAAAGTGCCTTGCTAGACTTAACTTCAAGCTTTACCTCTTGCACACTTCCCCTACAATCAAATATATGCATGGTAAATAATGCAGTCTAAAAACAGCTAATGAGGAAAAATATTCCTTTGGAGAATATCCTCCTCAAGGACAGTCCTGACTTAGATTAGATCAAATACAAAGATATAACTACTATAATATATCAGGGGGAGGGGGAGTGCAGAGAACGAGAGAGAAGAAAAATAAGGGACTGATAACTGGATGTAAATAACATTAAGAATTATTTTCCTGCCAACATCAGCACGGCCCAGGGCTGCTCTTTTTTGTCCTGAAACAGTATTTGCTCTGGCCAGCAAACCCAGGACCCGTCATGCTGTGAGGTACCAGGTGCTGTAACATCATCACACCCAGGCTCCCCGTCCTGGTTCCTTCCTCTCACAATACTCAAAACATGTTTTGACAGGCATGACTTCGCAGCTCTATTATAAGTATACTATATCTCCAGAATAATAATTCAGTGCTGTTTTTAAAAAAGTCCATGGTTAAGTGTGGGCAGCAACAGGTTATGATACAAGTGCAAAAAACCCCAAGCCTACTATTTGTTACAGTGGTGTCCCTCCACCACATACCAGATGGAGAAAAAAAGCAAGCTGAGGCTCTCTTCATTTCTAACTTTAGGTTGAGTTTCTCAAGAGATGTCACCAAAAACAGGATAAGATTTTGGTTGTGTAATTGGGGGGGGTGTTGCTTTGGGGTCTTTTTTGTTTGGTGGGGTTTTTTTTTTTTTTTGGAGGGGTTGTGTAGTGGGGTTTTGGGGGGGTGTTTGTTTTTTTTTTTTTTTTATTTTTGCTGTCGATAGGCTTTTCATGAGACTACTCAAGGACTCTGTAGGAAGCTTTAGACATCAGCATCGTTTTAAACCTTATGTTATCCCTTTTTAAAGGTTACCAGGTTCCAGCCTGTTTCACTTTCTACCTGCAGCAGACATTTACATTTATAACCTGCTCATCACCATGGTATCTAAAGCATCTAATAAAAAACAGAAACAAGCAGCTTCCTGGTTCCTGCCTTTTATTATTCAGCAACAAGGGAACAGCAGCTAACAATGCAATTGGGATTTATTTATTTTTGCCTTCTGATCTTCTCCCAAATCAGATATCCCCCAATACACACACTGGCCACCTGGCTGACTCTTTCAAGCTTCTTCTCCAATCTCTTTCACAACCACTGCTTGTAATGAGATTCACCGCTGTCCTGCTCCAACTACCTCCCAGCTCCCTCATCTTCAGGTAAGGTCTCTACTTGTCTTACATTCTTGTAATAGGAAACTAGTTTTAGTCTATCTGTTCCTATCAGAACCGCAAGGGATGCCATCTAAGTATCAGAAGCACAAAAAGCTGCTGGGAGGCATGAACATCGCAGTTACCAAACCCAGAAAGGAACCCAGCCAGCAACCTAGAAGTCAGCCCACAAAGATCCACAGAAACATACCATCACTTTGGAACAGCCTTCTATTCAGAGTCTTCCTCTTCCTCTGTTTAAGAAGGGAATTACTGTATTTTGGGTCCAAAGGAAAATTTTCAGGACCCCTTTTTACCATTAATAGAAAATTCAGAGTTTACAGAAGAGAAGAGTAGATGGCCAGGCCATATGAGACATGTCTATGTCTCTATGCCATATGAGACATAACTAAATAGGAGGATATTTCTAGCAGCTACAATTAGGTAGGTCTTCCACAACTTCAACAATGACAGAAAAACCTCACTCTTCAGAGAGTTAAACTTTTCGCTTCTCAGTTCTCAGAATGAGAATCAATTATGGACAACTCTGCATGGCAAATCTGACACTTGGTGTTTCCCAGTCCTCAGTCTTTTATACTTAAAATAGTATCAGCAGAAGAAAAAAAAAAAAAACAAACCCAAAACGCACAAACCACTCCCATCCCGCCCCCCCGCCATTCTCAGTGACAGAAAGTGCCTCCAGTTGCTAAAAATCGCAAGAGTTACTATCCAAGAAGTGACAAAGAACACACACATGGAAACCTTGACAAATCCTCCCCAGCTAGATGGCAGCCACCAGATCTACTCATCTTGAATTAGACTAATTGAAAATACTGAAAAATCTTGAGTTTCTTCCTGAAAAAAACACTCTGATTACAATGAGCCTTTCAAATTTCTGCCAGAAAATGAAATATTTTGTTCCAGGTTGCCTTAATACAAAGGTACCGTAGAGTCTCGTGGAAGCTGTTGTTCTGATGTTTCACACCCTTACGGTTCCTCAACAGATTACATTTATGAGGCACCACAGTCTCCCTTCTGAACAAGCTGCCTGGCCACCATCACTGCTACACACAATGGCAGAATTAGTCTAACCAATGGAAAGGAACAAAGATGATGACCTCCTTCCCAAAATTTATGTATTTAAGATGTCATAGTGCTTTAACACATAAGCAGTTCAAAACAAAGTGTTTTGATTTAGTTCAATAAATTACAGGTTCTTAAACATTTCTAAATTGACTTCTCTTGCGAACATTTCTGGCAGTTAACTTTGCCCTAGAAGGCCAGAAGAAATTCTGGCATTTCCCATAAAAATGGAATTCTGGGTTTTGTTCCACTCTGCAGACAAAATGAGACTCTACTAATACAGAAGAAAACAGAGACTCTGTAACACGAGATGCACTTTTGACACAAACAGAGACCACATACAGACTTATTTCCCATTTCATCAAAATGTTTTTTTCTAAAATAAGCTTCTTTCTTCAATAGTTACTGTGATGTGATTTTCTAGACTGCTCCCCCCCAAAAAACTTGATGCTCCCTATACCCATCCTTTTTCATCACCTTTGGCACGTTTCCCAAGTTCATTTCCCTAGCGCTTACAACTACAGCAGGTACTTTTAAAGGCAATGCAGCAAACACCCAAAACGTTATCCTCTACAGCTGTGCAGTTATCTTAATCGGTATCACAGATTAAAATCCTTCTTTAGTTGAGAGTTATGGGTTATTTTTATAAGACTGAAGAGTTGTCAAAGACTTCTTAACTGAAGGTGTACCATTGCAGCTAACTCCATCACATATGGTGTGCGTAGAAGACACCTCCTGCCCTTCCTTGATCTTATACCCCATTTACCTCTAGTTTGAATCAACACGTCACTTGGAAAAGCAGCTAAATATTTTTCTCCTCCACATCACTAAACAAACCCTTAAAATTATCACCATTTCACCCAACACCTTATGTGTTGAAATGCGTCATTCAGTCAGTGAGAACCTCCTTGTTTGCATATAAACCAAGCATTCGTCCTCAATCCAGCTAAAGAGCACAGGACCTCAAAACAGCAATGTCAGAGTCAAAGATGACATCGTCGCCAGTGCCCATGCACAGCATGTCAGCATTTTATGGCACATTTTACATCACAACTTGTATTCGCATTTCTATCTGTATATAGTAAAGGAAAGGCAGCCTATGGCTACTAAAACATAATGATGTTCTTATAAAGGCAGCAATTATTCAGAGGAGGCAAAGCAAAAAAAAAAAAAATTAAATACATAAATCACACTATTGAGTTTGCTTTGTCTCCCTCCCCATTTATTTTTATTTTTGGCATTTGAAACCTCCAAGTACTTCACCTTTTACTGCTCCACTGCTGTCACTGTTGGTAACAAAATAATTCTGACTGTATTTGTTACCCCATAGCTCTCATCCTGTGTTGCAAATGATAGACACATTGTTTTATTCTGAAAGACCATCATCTTGGCTTCCATAGGACATCATTGTGTAAATTATGCCTTAAGTAAATAATGCATGAAATGTGAAATGCTATGCCAAAGCTGATCTAATGTTTCTTTGTGTGGAAAGAGAGACTTTAAGATGAAGAAAGGCTTACAAAAAAAAGTAAATTAATTTGAAAGGCTCATGCCAAAAAACACTTGAAATTTATAATAATAATAATAATAATAAAGTAACACTACAGACATTTGCTATTGAAAGTAGAATTCAGCTTCATGACTCATACCGTAGTGAGCGAGCAGACACCATGGGCCATGTTTGGACAGCTTAAATTCACGCTCAGCCAAGTGTTTCCCATTAGCCAACTCTACATTTTCAGTGCCACCAAGCCAATGGGAATGATGAGGTCCGAATCCAGTGTTTCAAGTATGGCCCTGCTCAAAGGAGTAGCTCCCCACCACCTCCTGTCAGGACAGAGGACCAACTGAGGTGCACGTTCAGATTGCAGGACTATGCAGATGCAAGGACAAGATACTGGAAGGGCCATGTGCAGCTTTTTTGGATGGGGGAAGACCATTCAGGGCAGAAAAAAACCCCCAGAGATCAAAAATAAAGAAGCAGAAGAAAACACTGAAGATGTGCTTTGGCAGTCAGGCTACCTAAAGTTTCTCAAGACCCTTTTTTTGTTTGTTTAAAGACATTTGCTAACCATGCTGCTCTAAGTTGGGCACTCTTGTAGCTCTGCTCAGTAATTTATGTTCATTCGGAGGGCCACTGACTCGCTCATCCAGGTACAACGTCAATTTAACAGGCAGCGTGTAAGCATGGGGTAGTTTTAAGTAGGCCTAGTCCCAACTGGAGAGAGCCCGCCGTGCACCGCAGGCGTGCTCTGCACGGCGTGACAACCTGCTGGGGGGACACTCGTTAGAGACGGCTTCTTCAGCACTCCTCTCCAGACGTACCACCCAGTCTGAAACAACTGGCAGCACGAAGCATCTTAACCTTAACGCTTGCAAGGCAAATTCATGGGAGAAACAAGTTATTGCAAACATTATTTAAGCCCAAAGAGATAAGACCCTAATTTAATTTTTGGTTTGTATTGGAACTATCTAGTTACTTTTCTAGATAAAGGTCTGCCTCATCAGTTGGTCATCGTTAAATCAAGTTTGTTTTTTTAAATATGGTAACATTTCTGGTTTTACTAACAAGTAGCGTTTTAAAATATTTAAGCAACCACATGGCTTAATACACATCCTAATTTTTATTTTGTAAGAAATTTGCTCCGTTAGCATCTTTAATAAGAGATACATCTACTTGTGTAGGTACATGTGATATATACAAAGTTAAATTTGGATGAAAACTGGAATTCATTTAAAAATACACAGACCATCTTAATCTGACAGAAAATTAAAACCACACATTTCTTGTGTATACAAACACTTAGAAGTTTATAAAAACATGTTTTGTCTTTTAAACACTTTGGTAAATAAACTAAGTATAATCTGCAGTTATTGATTTAGCTGATTATTTCTGGTCACTGTGTCCTACCCGGTGGCAGAACGAATGGATCTCATCCCCCCACATCCTTCCACCTCATCATCGTATCTAAACTGCAGGGGGGGAAAAAAAAAAAAAAAAAAAAAAACCAACTTCCCAACAGAGTTCTCAATTTTATGCAGTGGTCACCAAATAATGCTTCTAAATACACCGGAGAAAGAAAATATTCCCTCAGTTCAGGAAGAGGGGATTACTATTTGTCCACATTTGGCTTTCTACTCCAGCAACCTCTTCTAGTTAATTATCCACCAACTCAGCTGTTCAACTGTTTGACTTTCTTCAAAAGCTGAACTAGCACATATTGCTCATTAATGTTTTATTTTACCGTACTGGTGATACGTTTAGACATTAATACACCAAAGAATCTTGCTTTACAAATATTATATCAAATATGTTTCTCAATTCCTAATTTTTTAATTTTAAATAGGTTATTTATCCTGATTCCTTGTCACAGAAATGCTTGTTCCATCTTTCATGAATCTATCTTGGCTAAGTTTTTCAGCTCAGCTAAATTCACGTTTTCAGGGTTTACACCAACCCTCTTTTGTGGGGGGTGTCTGTGCTAGATTCCCCCCACTGAAGTAGGTGAATTCTATGTATTACACGTCCTTTGCAAAACAGAATGTGGACAACATCAATCAATCTGTACATAAACATCACCACACTGACAGCATGTTGCTGTAGATACACACGCGAGTAAAAGAGGTTATACTCAAGTGCTTGGTGAACCCACTATACTTACACAAGTACAATGACAAAACCACTTGTAAAACAAAACAAACCCAAACCATTCTTCATCATCACTGCTTCATACTGCAGCAATCTCTAATGAAGAAAGTTATTAATTTGCATCCAAATGGAACTTTTTCCTCCATCCCTCTTGTAGAATTATTTTAAATCAACAGCACAGCAAAGTATTATTTTATTGGAAAATAAACTAATTAATTCATACTTGGTTGTAATGAGGGTTAATTACTGAAGGCTAGAGGCCTTGACTGGGCTAATTGCGACCATCCCACTGAATGACTGTGACAAGCAGGTCTAGGAGCTTCTGGTTTTACAGAGTGACTTGAAACACACTTGGGAAGGAACAGCTTCTACAAATCTTCTACCATGTATCTCAATATTGAGGCACTCAAAACTACTAATCTTCTAAGCAGTGACTACTAAATGATAGTTTAAATGGTAAACAACAGTTTAAAGATGGACTAGGACCTCAGGGGTTTTTTTTAATGGACGATGTGATCAAGATTGCTTCAGGTGAAGTTTTAACCTTTACTTTGGTATAAATCAGATTTTTTTTTTTTAATAAATAATCATAGAATCGTTTAGGTTGGAAAAGATCTTTAAGATCATCCAGTCCAACCATTAACCTAACACTACCAAGTCCACCACTAAACCAATTAAGGGTAGAGTAGCAATTTCATGTTTCCTGGCTTGGTGGCTGGATTATTTTTTAATGAAAGTAAAAACTAGGAATCATTAAGATTGGAAAGGACCTCTAAGATCATCAGTCCAACCATCAACCCAACACCACCATACCCACTAAACCATGTCCCAAAGTGCCACGTCTACCCGTTTTTTGAACACTTCCAGGGATGGGGACTCCACCACCTCTCTGGGCAGCCTGTTCCAATGCTTGACTACCCTTTCTGTGAAGAAATTTTTCCTAATATCCAATCTAAATCTCCCCTGACACAGCTTGAGCCCATTTCCTCTCGTCCTATCACTAACTACGTGGGAGAAGAGACCAACACCCACCTCACTACAACCTCCTTTCAGGGAGTTGTAGAGAGCAATAAGGTCTCCCCTCAGCCTCCTCTTCTCCAGGCTAAACAATCCCAGTTCCCTCAGCTGCTCCTCATAAGGCCTGTGCTCCAGACCCTTCACCAGCTTCGTTGCCCTTCTCTGGACACGCTCCAGCACCTCAATGTCCTCCTTGCACTGAGGGGCCCAAAAATGGACACAGTATTCCAGGTGGGGCCTCACCAGTGCCGAGTACAGGGGGACAATCACCTCCCTGCTCCTGCTGGCCACGCTACTGTGGTTTTTACATCTGGATTTTGCATGTTCCTACTCACATAAACACAAGTTTGCTTGTGACTCTGGAAAGGCAATGATGGTTTGGGGGACTGTGGCCAGAAGTACTGATACTGAAATATCAGTTTTCCTTTCCTCTTCTTGCTGTACCGCTTACATGAAGTTATAACCCCTTTTTATTTCTTCCAGACTCAAAGACGTCAATAGGATGTAATTTCTCCATGTGTACTCTAACCTAACATCACTTTTTGATGGACATACTGTTAGTCAGCTAAATCACATTTCCAGCACTACCATAATGCCAAATTCTGTCAAGGGGCAAAACAGAGCAGATTTTATCTTTTATAAAGTAACGGTAAGTCCAGACTTATCTGAGGACGATAAGTCCTCACTCAAAAAGTTCCTATTTTAACTGCCACAGTTATTCTTTTCTGACTGTTTGAGGCAGACAGTTAATCCCACCCCAGCTATCATGAAGGTACTAATTTATGCTTACGGAATAAAAAAAAAGTACTGACCTTTTTCCAAAGACATACCAACTTAGCAATTTTTTTTTAATCTATTCGCACTTCTGCTTTTTGAACACAAAAATACGGTTAAACTGTAGAGTTGTAACTATAGAGACAAGTCACGGTAAACAAAAATTAACTCATGAAGCCTGTGGAAGTAAAGCAAGATTGCTGGTCTGCGTTCCCTATTCAGACAGAGCTGGAAGGAGAGTTCCAGCTAAAAAATGCAGAGTCTGTGTAGCTCCAGCATCATACAATTAGTACTTGTCATCCTCGGAGCTCAAAATAACGCAGCGTGTTCATTTACAGAGGAAAGAATGCGTTTTCTTAAGAAAATTGGATCTCTGTGCTGATAGCACAAGTCCACAAATAAGATTAAGGTTTATAGAACTGGGAATTAAAGACACCATCAGACAACCAAGTAAGAATTAATCGAATAAGTCTGAAACTAGTAAAAAGAGATAAGCATTTCAGTGTAAATCTTGAGTCCAGTCCTGCTCCCTAATTCCTGAAGACAAAAGCTTCAGAGGCCACAGTAATACCAGCAAACTGTAAGACTAGCACAAGGTACTTCTCCTTTGCTGATCAGTGGGCAACGACTCTATAAAGCACCATTTTATCTGAAATCCACACAGACAGCAGCCCATTGGCACTTGGCACCCGTAAAGAACGCACTTTGGTGTCCCGGACTCAGGGAGCAGAGGCTGTACTCACTGGCAGCCAGCTTCAAAATGGGTCACAAACTGATTGCCCAAAATGAGACAAGGCAAACCAGCCACCGCCAACACCTGCGGCACAGCAGTTAGCGTGGAGTACTGACATCCCAATACACTCAGGGAGCATAATCAAACCAATTCCTCCAAGGAAAAGGGCAGAAACCCCAGAGAGCGTTTGCCCTTTTGGGCATGCGGACCTGCTGTTGTTGACTACTGATGGCCATCAGCGGTGCCTCTGCCCCGAGACGCGGTCACTTCTCCCTTCTTCCCAGCTGCCAGCGTACCTCCGCCTGCCTTCTCCCTTCGTGTTACCGATATTGATCTATGTAACAAAGTATGCTGTGGGATCGCCTTTGCTTCAGTGATATTTTTGTGGTCCCAGTGAGTTCAAAACATTTCCGGATTTTTTTTCTTTTTTTTCTTTGCACAAATTCAGTTCTTTTCCCTTTATTAGGAGCCAAAGCATACGGAACACCATTTTCAACTTGACCAACATGGGTAAATACAAATCCAGCTGATGCTGTTGAGTTTCCTTTATTTCTGACAGCCTACATAACTGCATGGCACGTGACTAGTCTGCTCCTTCCTCCTTTGACATAAATATTGTAAAAAATAAAAACAATCCTAGCACAGATCTTTCAGGCAAGAGATTATAGACATTTTACAGTTACTTTAAAAGGCCCTGGTGAAAGATCTGCCACAGGCTTTGTGCAAGTCTAAATAAAAGCTTAATGATTCTGCCTTTAACCACACTATATGGCTAGTCGAAGACTTTCAGTACACAGAGGAGGTATGATTACACAGTCTGCAAAAACCACGCTGTCCTGTCCCTGTCATGCCCTTCTCTGTCCTGTGAAGTCTCTGACACTTTTAATTTTAGTGCCACCTTCAACTGTTTTTCCAGAACCAAAATAACTCTCGCTGAGTTCATTCTTTGATCCCTTCTTTAAGGAAAGCTAAATAGGTACAACCTCTGCTGTACCCTATTGCCCAGCAGAATAGCTGGCTTTAATGAGCCTGGGCGTAATGAATCTGTGTTCAATCACTTCATTCTTAGCAAGACCCGGGACTCCCGGGTGCACACCATCTGCTCCTACTGACCCGGCTGCTCTTGGATTTTTTCCATTTATTCCAGCATTTCCTCTTCTGGCACATGCTCTCATGCTCCCTACCTGCTCTCTGTTACCTAGCCTCTTTCATCTAAACAACCTCTTGGATAAAGCCAACTAACCTTTAAATAAAACAAACCCCTTGCCTGTTTGCTGTTTGGGGGTGCGCATCACTGCTTTTCCCCACAGGAACTGGCGTATTCAACAGCAGCACTCCAGCTGGGATGCACCCACATAATTTTTGTCCAGACCGCAAAGCCTGCCATTACAGTTAAGGAAGGTGGAAGGAGATTTCCCATGATGCCTGTGAGCATCTTCCTGATCAACAAGAAATCTCAGTCAAAGACTGTGTAAGGGAGGCTCCTTCTTTCTTAAAGATTCATCCCACTTACTATACAAGTATAAATCCCTGAAGACAACCGCACAGGTTCAAGGCTTTGCCATGGCACTAAATGTCAGTTCTGAAAGCATACTGATCTGTAAAATCACTTCTCAATTAACACCTTGAGAATAAAAAGCTGTAAATTGCACATTGCTTTCAAAATGGTCCATTGCTGCCTCTTGTTATAGCCCACACAAGGGCCAGGGAAGAGTGTTAAGTACCTTCCGGACTGTGCAGACTCTGCTTAGTAGAAATCCAGAACTGGTTTCCAGTCCATATCTCCCCATTTCTGACATGGCAAAACTCAGCATGACCATTTCTCAGTCGGTCAGTAGAGATGCCTGCTTACTAAGCACTAATTGTGACAGACGGGGATTTTAAAAAGCATTTAAAAAAAAGAAAAAAAAAAAGAAGAAAACTTTCATGGTCAACAATTATTTCAAAGAAAACATGTTATCTTAACCCAAACGAGCTGCCTCTGCCTAAAATGAGAGTTGCCTGCACTAGCAGAAAACATACACCATGAACCTCTGTGCCTTGTTCCCATAATTGTTAGAATGGTAGGGGTTTTTTAAACAGAAACTATTAGATTGCATTTTTGGAAGATGATAAAAGACCAAATATCAGCAAGTATCTCAAACAACATGGTAGGTTCTTCCCTATCAAAACATCCACATTTCCAATTTTTTTTTTTTTTAAAAACACATTACGCTAATTCATTTTTTTCTTAAGTCCCGGTAAACGTTAGTAAGAGTACCTGACAGCGGTGAGTTTTGAGGACAGGCGCTCTAGCCATAGAGCAGAACGCCACTGTGATTAGTGCCATATAAGCAAGAGGGGGAGGGCAGGAAGGAGAAAGAGAAACAGCCCCAGATCCCACAGGCCTTATTATCTGAATATTCCTGAAGGCAATTACAGGCTTCTTTCCCAGTAATATTCTCCTCACAGCAAAAACATAACTGGAAGTAATCTAAAATAGTAAAAAACGACAAGAACGTTAAAAAACCCGCAACATTTTGAGGCTTAAGTCACACGTTACTATCAAAATGACCCCCAAAACAGACTATGATAATAATATGATAATAATTTTCACTTAAATTATAGGGTAAGGAACTACATAGCCAAAATAAGAGGTTTTTTCCATACTTCTTTGGAAAATGAAGTGACTAATACCAAAGTCACAGAAATTTACTAATAGGGCTTTAACAAGTTTCCTAAATATGCCGCCCTAGTTGAAATTAAATGCCCTCTCCTTCCTCTTTGCAAAAGACCTACTCTTGGTGCTAGATCTGTGCAAAATCTCTACTTTCACCGCTCGGTTCACCTGCAAGACCAAGGCCACAGCATGACTCAAAATGAAGTAGTACTACAGCGCTCAGCGACATTTTTGTTTTACAGATCTGCTAAACAGCGCAGGTAAGAGAGGAAAAATATCCTTGAAATACCGTCATTTTCGTTCAGAGTCACCTGTGTAATATGAATTCATGTAAGTCATTATGAGATGACTTGACAGCTATCAGGAAAGCAGTAGAGGAGTTGAGTACCTTCAGACATTTGCCCAGGTGTAACTATACTTCAGCTCAATTTCGACATAACTTTTTTCAGCTTGATAAATAAAGACTACTGAAGAACAGAATTCCTGTAAATAAATTTAAAAAAAAAAAACAAAAAACCAGGAACACCCTACCTCTGCTTAGTTTGCTGTCAGAAGTATTACGCAACTACCGTGCATTAGTCAAATTACTAATCCACAGGTGGAGAAGTCCACAAGTCCGGTTCTTCTTCATCACTGGAAGCGGGATGGCACAAGCCCTGTCTTACCCTGACCAAGCTCCTCCTGAAAACCAGGGAGGGTTTTGCCTCCCAGCCTCTGCTGGGGACCTCTTCGGGGGCTCCGCCGCGCTGGCGGGGCAAGAGCCTCTTACTTCTGACCCAAATGCATTTGCTCTCAGGAGCAGACGTATAAACACCGCAACATCATTTTACCTGCAGATTTTTTTGGGTTTTTTTTTTTTTTTTGCACTGAAGCAACACTTAAAAAAAAATATCAGGGCTAAGCCAGGAACGAAATGCATCGCACGTCCTTCGCAGCTCGGCGAACGCAACCGCCTTCATGACATTTGGGGGGCCCTTTTGGGGAAGTTGGTGCCATGCCCAGCCTGACCCGGGACACCGCGCAGGGGGGGCGACGCGCAACCTCCCGCCTCGTCCCGCTGACTCTGCCTCAAAGCAGGGGCAAAGGGGACCCCCGCCGCCCCCCCCCCCCCGGCACGAACGCCCGGTAGGAAGAAAGGAAGGCGGCTGCCGAACGCTGGCAAGGCGGGCAGCTTGTCTGGAAGGAGACACGGGACACAAAGCAGCGCCGGACACCGCCGTCCACGCCGCCGCGGGGAGAAGCCGTGCCCCGCTCCAGCCGCCTCCTGGCGCCGGCAGCTCCGCTCCGCCCCGCTCCGCCCCGCTCCGCTCCGCACCCACCGCGCACGGAGCCGCCGCTCGCTGCGGCCCCCGGGGCAGGGCGGGCAGGGCACCGGCCCGCCGCGCAGCCCCTAACTTTCCGGCGGGGGCAGCTCCAGCCCCTCTCCCGCAGGGCTGAGGGAGCGCGTCGCGTCGCGTCGCGTCCCGTCCCGTCCCGTCCCGTCCCCTCCGCCCGTCCGTCCGTCCGTGCCCCCGCCCCGCGCACCCCGCAAGAGCGGGGCGAGCCGGCCGCCCCCCGACCCACCTGGTGCAGCGTGTCCGGGGGCAGCTGGGAGGCCCGGAACAGCTCGCCCACGCTGCTGCCCCCGGCGGCCGCCTCGGGGGGCGGGCAGCACCGCGAGAAGAGCTCGGAGTAGCGCTGCTGCTCGCTCTCGCTCAGCGGCAGGAGCAGCCCCCCGGGCCCGCTGCCGCTGCCGGTGGCAGCGGCCCCCCCCGCCGGCCCCGGCTCCATGGCGGGGCGGCGCAGGCAGAGCCGCGCGCGGGGCAGCGGCTGCCGCGCCGCGGGGGGGGGCGGGGCGGGGCGGGGCGGGCGGGGGGCGGTGCCGCGCGGCGGCCGGGAAGGTGCAGGCCCCGCCCCCCGCCCGGTGCCGACGCCGGGGCTGCGCCGGCCCCGCAGCGCCCCGCCACCGCCACCGCCACCGGCACCGGCACCGGCACCGCAGGGCCCCGCCACCGCCACCGCCACCGGCACCGGCACCGCCACCGGCCCCGCAGTGCCCCGGCACCGGTCCCAGCCGCCGCCGCCTCCCGCTCCCGGACCCCCCTCGCCCCGCCGCTCCGCCCCGCACCCAGCGGCCCCGCGTCGGGACCTCGCCGGCCGCGGCCACGCGTGGCGGCGGGGCCCCCCCACGGCTCCCCGTACCACCCCCCTCCTCCCCCCCGGCCCCGCGCCTTTCCCTTATTTTTTTTTTTTTTTCCCCTTTCTTTTTTTAGTTGCTTGGTTTTAATCTTAAGTACCGACTGCCTGCGCCTGTCGCCAGCCCCGGGATTGGGGTGCTGCGTGGGACGGAGCACCGCCGTGCCACAGGGAGACCCACAGGCACCGAGGGGCCCGGGGCGGGCGCCGGGCGGGTGCAGAGGCGTCAAAACCCCTCACGAGGCTGGGTGACCCGTCTCGCGCCCCGGCCCACGCCGTGGCCAGCCGGTGCCCACCCTCGCCACGGCCCTGCCAGCCCTCCTGGGCTTCCCAGGCCTGCCCCACGGCACAGCCCCGCCTGGGCTCCCCGGCGAGGGGCTCGGTCCCTCGCCGCCATCCCGCCTTGGGCACCGCGCGCAGTACTCGTTCTTCACCCCGGATACGATGGGCCCTCAGCAGCAGCGTTTCCGAAAGCGGTACCACCCGCTGCTGGAAACGCAGCATGGGTGCCGCAGCAAGGAAATGCAATCATGTAATAATAATACCCCGAAGTGAGTCCTAATGGATCAGCCATGCTGGTTTAACAGGGAAGCGACTCACCGTGTTCTCTACAGCTTTTGCTTCAACATGACAGGCAAAGAGCCCCTTGTTTATGGAGACGAGATTCCTCATTACCCCTTGTCGCGGTTTAGCCCCAGCCAGCAACTGAGCACCACGCAGCCGCTCGCTCACTCCCCCTGCCCCGATGGGATGGGGGAGAGAATCGGAGGAGTAAGAGTGAGAAACACTCCTGGGTTGAGAGAAGAACAGTTTAATAATTGAAAGAAAGTAAGATAGTAATGATAATACAACAATATTATATATAATAATATATATTATATAATATATATTATAATAATAATATAATGACAATAACACTATACAAAGCAAGTGATGCACAATGCAATTGCTCACCACCCGCCAACCGATACCCAGACAGTTCCCGAGCAGCGATCGCTGCTCCCCGGCCAACCCCCCCCCCCAATTTCTATACTGAGCATGACGTCATATGGTATGGCATAGCCCTTTGGTCAGTTTGGGTCAGCTGTCCTGGCTGTGCCCCCTCCCAGTTTCTTGTGCCCCTGGCAGAGCATGGGAAGCTGAAAAGTCCTTGACTAGCATAAGCAGTACTTAGCAACAACTAAAACATCAGCGTGTTATCAACATTCTTCTCCTACTAAATCCAAACCACAGCACTGTGCCTGCTACTAGGAAGAAAATTGACTCTATCCCAGTTGAAACCAGGACACCCCTCTGTAAATGTTCCCCTTACAGGCTGCGCACCACCTTAAAAGTCAGGCAGGCCGTGACCCAGGGTGGGAGGGCTGGGCACATCCCAGCCAGGAGGACGTTTGTGGGTCCCACGCTGCTTTTCAGAGCCTTTCCTCCCGGCGGTTCTTTGGGACGTTTCAAGGCATAAGGTAATGAGCCTGAAGGTGACGCTTGTGAATGCTGGTGACCTGCAGAAGAGCGAACAGCTCTTCACGGCAGCGCTGGTGCTGAGATACAGCCATGCCCAGGAGAAACCAGATTATCCGCTGTTCTCTCGCAGTCCTGTACCGTTAGCATCGTGCGGCTGATGTTGTTAGCCATGTTCCTAAACACAAAACATTTAGGAAGTCAATGCGGTTTAATTTTTACATGCTTGTTTGCTATTAATTCTGGCAAAATATGAAATCCAAATGTAATAATTTTACATCACGTTTTTACTGGAAAGTAGCAGGTTAGGGTTACTTCAGTTAAAATTGCTCTCAGTTTAATTTATGGTCTGTAAAGTGAAAAAAAATTACTAGCTCATCACCTCTGTCCTTGTTAACCAAGATCTGTTACTTCTTGTAAAAATCTTTTAAAAACTACTTTATCCTCTCCACACCATGCATGTATGCCTCCTTCTCACCTGCACAAAACATGCAGACCTTTAATTTGTCTAATCTGAAATTAAGATCTGTGCCTGTCTTCTCAGTGTTTGGAACACTGACTAGGTCGATAGTTGCAGTTATTGGCAGGTGAATAATTGATGGTTGTGTTTAAGGATGGAGTTTTATGAAGAAATCTTTGTTCTTTTAGGGGCAGTGGATTGTCATGGCATTTTCTCATTTTAAAACGTACCATTTGGAAGGAGGGCAAGACAGAAACTGAATCTTGTAGCCCGACTTAAAGTGGCAAAGACCCGTAGTAGCTCAGAAAAATTCCGTGAGTCCTCTTGAGAAGGCTCTACAGAGCAGAGAGTGAACAACCCCTCAGCTGCTAGGTTCTTCACCTGGAGAGTCCCAAGATGTCACTGGCCTTCTTCTGTATCTTCAGCCAGGTACAAGATACTCGTCAGAGGAAATGGTACCAGCCATGTGGAGGTGACGTAGGGCTTTACCTAACTATTGCCGTATTTAACTATATGACTATCATGGAAATAGAATAATAGCTTCAAAGTAGCTTATGGAAGACCAGCTGTCTTACAGCTGAACTTGAACAAGAGAGATGTTACGCTGACAAGCAAAGGAAAATACTGTCAACAATTTGTGCTAATTGTGCATTTTCCTGTGCCTGAAGATGCTCTTTGATAACTGACCAGCTCAGTACTTGTGATGCTAACGTCACATCACAACAAATATTCCCTTCTCCAACACCCCAGCGGACACCGTTTGACCTTTGTTGATGTGTTGACCTCAGTTTTTTCTAAGTTTTTCTAAGGTGGACCATGGCAGGAAGATACTGGAAACACCCACTGTCCCAGAACACAATAGTCTGTCTTACCAGCCACACCTCTTACTGAAAACAAACACTGCAGCTTTTTTTTTTTGCTTTTTTTTTTTCCTTTGGACAATTTTCTCTTCTTCCTTGACCTGTAGAACTTGCATTCCTCTCTCCATACCTCCCACTCTCATCAGAAATGACACAGTAGCTGCGTTCAAATCCAGTCTACCCCAGTATTGTCGTCTCCAACCCGTCATCTCCAAGACATTAAAAGAAATGAACCCCCACAAGCTGAGGGGAGGAGGCAGGGAATCCCTCTCATTTCTGCAAAACGACTGTGAGCTTGTAAGTGTAATAGGTGTGAGCTGAACACCCTGTGGGCATGAGCACGCCTTTGGGGAATGCAGGGGGTGCTCAGGGGTCTGCCGGCCACCTCTGAATTGCAGGCGTCCTTCGGCACTTAGCGGTGCCAACCACACCGACTTACTCTGCTGAACCCGATACTTCCGGGGAGCTTTAACCCACCCTGGGTGCCAGAGCCACTGTCTCTACAGTCCAGTGCGCCTTGTGCAATGGCATCGCTGGTCCTTGCATGTTTTGAAGTTCTTGGGGGGGTACATTAGTTCAGACTGAGAGGCACTTCAGGATAACAGAAGCCATGCAAGTATCGGAGGAGGAGAGATTCAGCCTTCCTGTTCACAGGGAAGTTGAGATACCATTACAAGTTACAAAACTTCCCTATAACTAAGAAATGCTACTTATCAGTAAATCAAACCAATTCAAGTATTTGTTGTTTGCTGGAAAAAAATAAAGCCAGTAATGTAAACTGGATTGAAATCTGACTTATCAAAGCATGGTTTAGATCTGTGTGTGGTCCTCCAGTCCTCCTTCCCTCCCCACCCAAATAATAATGCAGTGACTTACTCTGAACCCAGCCAGCAGCGCTCCTGCAAACAATTGAGTGATCACATGTGGGAGGGAGACCGAAATCGTAGTAAAAAAAAAAAAGAAGAATAAATACTACTTCCAAAG
This sequence comes from Pelecanus crispus, assembly GCF_030463565.1. Taxonomy (NCBI): domain Eukaryota; kingdom Metazoa; phylum Chordata; class Aves; order Pelecaniformes; family Pelecanidae; genus Pelecanus; species Pelecanus crispus. The sequence goes on from NC_134643.1 coordinate 140,570,702, forward strand.
ACGTGCTAGTAGGAATAGTAGTAATGTGTATGATAGGTATATTTTTCTTCAGGATAAAATCATCGGCATAAATTGTCATGTATAATACGATATACATGTCATACATAATCACCAGTAAAAAACCTCTCCCAATTTTTTTAGTATTTAGGGGATCCTGGGAACTGTTTTTATTTCAGCAGTACAACCAAAGACCAGTCACTCAAATTTGTATGTCATTTCACTAGTCTTAGGGTTTAGATCACGTCCAGCTTGCCCTGGCACAAAAGGCATGAGATCTGGCTGGCAGCTGCTTCCTGCTAACAGTGAAAACACCCCGCATATCACCGAGTGAAGCTTCGGAAACACAGGCAAATGGTTGGCTGGACCGTGATTTAGCTTTTCCCAAATCAGTTCCAGTGAATCTCACCCATCGTTCCTAATAACAATTCTTTTTATGTTCTTTCCAAAATGAAAGAAGACTCTGATGACAAGCAACCGGTGGGGCAGGTTTCCCAGCCATGGCATCAGGCATGCTTGGAGTATAATTGACAAGCTTGTAGTTTCACGTATCGATTCAGTGTGCAAATACTCTTATTATTCTTTGCATTGTTACTTGCATGACAATATTCCATGTCTAAGGAAAACAGGAGTACAGCTAATGAACTGTAAAATTTGATTCCCTGTTTTCCAGCTTGTTAATACCTCTAATGCATGAAAACCCCCTAAGAAATAGTAGCTGTTTCCTAGCTCTCACCAATTCATTGTTTTCAAAAATTAGATGGCATCGTAGGTGAAAACTGCCTTGTCTGAGCAGATTGTGGAAGATGCAGTTCCTGAGAGTGTTTTCTGTAAGTAGCTGAGTACATAACAGAGAATAATAGTTGGTGTCATAAAATATTTGACAAGTATCCATATATTTATTATTTGGGTGGGGAGGGAAGGAGGAAAGGAGGACCACACACAGATCTAAACCATACTTTCGTAAGTCAAATTTCAATCCAGTTTACATAACTGACATTATTTTTTCTAGCAAACAATAAATACTTAAGTTGGTTGATTTACTGGTATGTACAGTTTCTTAGTTACAGGGAAGTTTTGTAACGTATAGCGATATGACAACTAGTTGTGTTTAGAAGAGTCGTTTTACAAATTCCTTTTGCAAAGATTTATGCATGTAGTGTGAGCTTTAGTGGCATAAGGCTAAGCCCAGGCACACATCTTTGCAAGAGCAAGGCCAAAAAGAGCATACTGCTTTTTAGGTAACTTTCCAGGACAGTAAAGCCTCATTTCCATTAATTTCCATCAAAGCCCCTGGCAGTTTATTTCTTTTAAAATAATCACTTCGTGTGAAATTGAAAAAAAAATCTTTTGGGTGCACATCTGTTATCTTTTCCGTTTTAGTTTTGGAAGATTATCCACTCACTTTTATATTCCGTAGATGTAAAAGGTCACTCAATAAACCAAGCATTAGAAAATGTAGTTCCTCTATCATCTGTGTGCTAACTTAGGAATTTCACAAAGTCTTCAGCAACTATAGAAACACCCGGTTTCAACCAGAATACACCCAACCTGACTGTATTGCAAGGCAATGGTTCCTAAAGGTCACATCATCAGCACACTTGGAGGCCTGAACCAAGAAATGCTGCCAGGGGAAGATTTACATGATCCTGGAAGTCACACACAGGAAAACAAACAAAAAAAAAAAAAAAAAAAAAAAAAGGACCTATGATTATCTTCTCCCCCAGACACAAGTGAAAAGATAGATCTTGCAATATATCCTGAAAGTTAACTGTATTCTCATGGACAAGGAGGGAAATGCATGCTAGGCAGAAGGGGCTATTACAAGAGCACAGATTATAATTAAAGAAGATTTCTTAGTGCTTGGTGAGGTACCTAATTGGTGAGGTAGCTAATGTTCCATCACTTGTTTCTTTTAACAAACTGTTACTAGCAACCACACTCTTAAGTGAAAAATAATCACAGAAAGGGACAGAGACATTAATCATGACAATGAAGCCATTAATGCAAAGGAAAATGTGTGTTTTCCATTTGAAGAAATAACAATTAAGTAAAAAATCACAGCACATCCACTCTTCTGTGTGTCCTTCTGCTAATTTACCTCTCAAAAATTTTGCTTTCAGATTCAGAAAAAAATTCTAAGTGTTCAGTTATGAGATGACCTATTGACCAAGAAGGGCTTTCAATGCTGCTACTGCAGCCCCATGCTTTGTATGCAGTTTTGACCTAAGTAAGTTCCCTTTAAGGCAAATAGTACACCCTTATGCCATATTCCTAGTTACATTTTAACACAGCAAATGGTCCACCTTGTCCTCTAGTTAATTCATGAACTCAATATAAAACACAGACAAATCAGCTGCAATACGCTATGGCTTCTGCTGTTAGCACAGACAGTGGAGGTACACCAACAATAAATGCTATTTACGACTGATTTGCCCAGACCAAATACAGCTACGACAATGTCATTGCAATTGCAGTAAGTAACGTTGCAGGCGTTTTCTGCAGGAGCATGCACTGTGCCATGAAGCTTGTAACCTGCATGTGACAAAGCTTTTCATTCAGCGTCAGTTTGAGCGGGGCTGTACTTTCGCTGCATCACTCGTTATGCAAAAGCCGCTGTCACTGCAGCCTGGCCTGCAACGTGACAGCAACCTCCAACTCTCAGGTCTCACATGCAAAGATGGAGAAACACACAGCTGGCTCACATTCCCCAGCAGCCAGAGCTGCATCTCCCTCATCCGCAGCACCACGCCGTGGCCCCTCTACCTCTTCATCACCTCTCTGACAAGGTAGAGTTTGCCCGGCGGTGGGCAGCTGCACCCGGCCCAGGCTGGCGGAGCGAGGGCTCAGGCAGCAGGGCTGGGCTGGGGGGCTCAGCTCGGAGGGGTGCCAGCCACAGCCTGGTTGCACAGCCACCACACCATCGTGGGAGAACCTCCTTTCCTTCCTCCCACCCCTCCAAGCTCACAACAGGTACCTGGGATATCACTTTCAAAGAAAAGAAACCTGAGAGACCTGAGTGGCGTTAGTTTGGATCGGGCACTGTTTCTCAGCAGCACAGAAGGTCTTCTGCGAGGTAAAGCCCTCCTGTAGCGGGGACAGCCTCTGACCTTTAGAGCCCCTGAAGCCACAAACAGGACACTGCACAGGAAAAATAACACAGAGCACAGCTGGACTCTTAACGTCACTGCAAGCCCAGACGTCATCACCAGCCTGTTCATGGTCAGCAAGCAGCAAGCAGGGGAAGGTACCACAGAGGTAACTTATCGCGCCTCTCTCATGTACAAGGCGGAGCTGCAGAGCTGAACGCAAGAGATCCCAGATGGATTAGAGAGCTTGACCTGAGCCACAATAAAGACAGAGTACAAGGTGGTTTACAGCATGTCCCCGGTTTACAGCTCTCCCCTTGGAGCCTCTTGCAACGTAGAGCGAGATGCTCTTCCCAGGCCCCTCTTCAAGCTTTGTTTCCTGCCTGCAGGCTTCGGGAAGGAATAGGGCTGGCTGACCACCTCCTCGCTGAGTACTGCCGGCTGCCATCCGCACTCGCCAGCCTCTGCCGGTGCCACAGCAGCTTGACCGAAGTTATTCGTCATTTGCAGCAGTGTGAGCTTGTGTTCTTTGCAACTCAATGTGCTCAAAGTCCTTTATAGATTTGTTGTTGAAGTATCTAAAGCCAGGATTTAAAATCAGAATAGGATCAGGCCTAAAATAAAAGCTCGTCTGTGCATATGTACATACTTTTTTATGTTATTGAGCCAACATCATGTCCGTTATTACATAAAATCTTGTATTTTGAGTTACATGTGTTCATATTGCCAGTATTGACCGGCAAAGACTAAATACTGTTAGAATACTATTTGCTTTGCCATTTATACATGTTCTTCATTTTTTCCCCTGGTGTAAGAATTCCAGGCAGTTGACAGCTGTGATATTATTATTATTCAGCATAGAGATTAGATATTAAATCTCATCATGGTGAAGAGGGAAGGTGCATGTAAGGAAGATAAATTACAGTCTTGTGACTGAGGAGTGTATCTTAGTGAGACTCCTAAAAATCTGGTACTGCTCCTACCTTCACTACATTTGCCATGCAACCCTGCAGGCATTCTTTGTTAGTAGTACAAAGAAAATATTTTTGAATTATACAGCAGCCTAGTGAAATACAGGCAATGTTCGCAGGGCATTCAGATACTCTGAAATGATAATGGGGAGCAATAAACTCAGTGAAGGACTAAAAATCAGGACTGACGGATGTGACTTGAGGTGTGATGACAGTAACTAACAGGAACCAAGTTGGTGAAATGCAGGATTTGGTTACATGGTTGTGGTGGGTTGACCCTGGCTGGATGCCAGGTGCCCACCAAAGCTGCTCTATCGCTCCCCTTCTCAACTGGACAGGGGAGAGAAAATATAATGAAAAGCTTGTGGGTTGAGATGAGGACAGGCAGCAATCACTCAGCAGTTACCATCATGGGCAAAACAGACTCGACTTGGGGAAAATTAGTTTAATTTATTACCAATCAAATCAGAGTAGGATGCTGAAAAATAAAACCTAAATCTTAAAATACCTTCCCCTCACCCCTTCCCTTCTTCCCGGGCTCAACTTCACTCCTGATTTTCTCTCCCTCCTCCCCCCAAGCAGCGCAGGGGGACAGGGAATGGGGGTTCTGGTCAGTTCATCACACATCGTCTCTGCCGCTCCTTCCTCCTCAGGGCAGGACTCCTCACACTCTTCCCCTGCTCCAGCGTGGGGTCCCTCCCACGGGAGACAGTCCTCCACAAACTTCTCCAGCGTGGGTCCTTCCCACGGGCTGCAGTTCTTCACGAACTGCCCCAGCGTGGGTCCCTCCCACGGGGTGCAGCCCTTCAGGAGCAGCCTGCTCCAGCGTGGGTCCCCCGCGGGGTCACAAGCCCTGCCAGCAAACCTGCTCCAGCCTGGGCTCCTCTCCCCACGGGGCCACAGGTCCTGCCAGGAGCCTGCTCCAGCGTGGGCTTCCCACGGGGTCACAGCCTCCTTCGGGCACATCCCCCTGCTCCGGCGTGGGGTCCTCCCCGGGTGCAGGTGGATCTCTGCTCCCCCGTGGGCCTCCATGGGTGCAGGGGCACAGCCTGCCTCAGATTTTTTCCCCCCCTTCTTAAATACGTTATCCCAGAGGTGCTACCACTGTCGCTGATGGGCTCGGCCGTGGCCAGCAGCGGGTCACTCTTGGAGCCGGCTGGCGTTGGCTCTATTAGACATCTGGGAAGCTTCTAGCAGCTTCTCACAGAAGCCACCCTTGTAGCCACCCTTGTAGCCACCCCCGCTCCCAAAACCCCACCATGCAAACCGAATACAATGGTTCAGAAGTTATTTCAGTTTTCTGTGCAGATGACCAGGCTCCACAATACAGTTCAGAGATCCCATGCAGGAACCAGACCCGCTAGCTTGCAAATCAAAGCGGTGCAGCTGCCCATGCCTAAGCTGAGAAGCTCAGGTGAAGGCTAATGCCAAAGTTACCCTTCTGGAGTCCAAACCACCATCTGTGAATGGCACTGGGCTGCACTGTGGTGACATACCAGCTCTTCGGTGCTAGCTACAGGATTTCCAGTATTGGTCAGCAGAGTGTCACATAGATGTGCGTCAGGAACAGACTGCACAGGAGAAGCATGGGGACATGACAGCCACAAGGAGAGCACCAGATGGGAGAATGATCAGTAGCACAGTAAAAAGGAAAGATCAAGTTTTAGAAGCATCTTTCAAATAAAAGAAGTAAATAGCATCTCCCAAGCTGCCCCTGCCCTATTTCCCCCCGCCTCCTTTGAGTGATCCCACTTTTCCCTGCCCTGGCTGTGGGTGACCTGGGACCTTTCCTATCATCCCTCTCTCATCCTCCTTGCCAGTGACTTAGCACTGTGCTCCTTATCTTCCCCTTGCTGGACCTCCCCCCGCAAGGTACTTCCTCTCCTCTTCCCTCTCTTTGCAAGGACTCTTTTCACTCCACTTCTGTCAGAGGATAGAGCCCCTTTGATTAGAAAATCCTGCTTTTGTGCCCGAGTGCATCATTTGGAATCTATGGCTAATGCCAGCTTTGAATATTCAGCTCTAAATTGGAGCAAATTTTTAACACTGGAGATCAGCTGGGTAGAAGGAAGGGATGGAGAGAGGGAGGGAGGGAGAGAAGGAGGGAGGGAGGGAGGGAGGGAGGGAGGAAGGAAGCCAGACGTCTATGCAAAGAGGTGCAGGCAGAGTTCAGGCTCTCTGCCTGTCCCCCAGGCTGGCTGGACACGAGGTAGTTGTGAGCAGGAAGCTGCCCAGGTGCACTGGTGCAACCATCCTCCTCCTGTCTGCTCTCTTGGCCAGCTCTGAGCATAGCACTGAAGAGCTCATGTCGGCCTGCGTGGATCCGGCTGGACGTATCCTGTGTCTCCCCTTGGCACGCACCACTGCAGAACAAAGCGATAGATGCAGACTTTCCTGTTTACTCCTCTGGGTGTGGTACAGCAACTGCTCCTGGCCCTGATATTAGAAAAACAATTGAAGTTGGGCCACAGGATGTGTAGCTACTCTCTTGCGCTTGGTCAGTCAGATGTTTTACAAATATTTCCTACAACAACGCTCATTTCTGCTCATAACCAATATTGCAATCCCTGCTGTTTGGGTGCAGGAACACTGCAGTGAAACTCAGGATTAGTCTGTCCTAAAAAAGCACAGCTAGAGACAAAAGGTTTTAAAATATTGCCACTCTAATTTAAAACTCCTAGGGATGTCTGATGGTTCTGCTTTAACATATGAACCGATTAAATGGTGTCCCTGTCTTGTAGCCTTGCGGATGCAGTAAAAGGATCTGATGAAACCACAAAAGAACCATTTTGAAGTAGGATGGCTCAAAAGCGAAGCCCTGGCTACTAGAATCCCCAGGTTGCTAGTGAATATGTACCCTCTTTTTTCAGCAAGTGAACAAGCGTTTTTGAACAGTTATATTTTTGAACACTGTTGTACTTTCCATATAGTTTAAATAATATACATTTGGCACATCTTGCCTTCTCTAAAACTACGGATAGCTTAAGGGAGGAACATTTCCAGTGTGTCTGTTGTTTAATGAGCGTACTTACTCAAAGTGTAATTGATTTGAAGGAGTAAGATTTGCTCAGAGAGGGCCTGTGGTTTTTTTTCTTCTTTTTTGGTTGCTAATTTTTTTTTTTTCTCATTCAGGGTAAACAATAAATTTTTATGAAGTCCATATCCTAATATAGTTACAGAGGAGTGTATTAATATCTAGAAGAGTTTATGCTATCAGTGTCATATTTATTAACTTGCAATATTGGGATAAAACAATATGAAAAAGATCATAAAATATGAAGCTCTACAGTGAAAACCAGAGTATGGCTATACCGAGTCTGGGGGTTAATTTTGCTATGTTCTGTAGCATAACTGAGTCTTTCTTCTGTTAACTCTTGCTACAATAAACACTGTCAGGTAATCCCACACCCTGAGGGCCAGATCTCTTTGTACGTGCCTAACTTTAAAATCAATGAAAGCATACTGAATTTACACAGGGCTACACACAGTTGCAAAGTTAAGCGTGTGCAGGATAATGGCCTAAAAATTTACTGCAAGATAGATAGCACTGTAAAGATTTGCAATAAATGAGCGTGCCAGATGAGGCCCCATCTCAAACACTAAAATATAATTTTCTATTTTAGTGAATTGTCATTGAAGCTTTAATGGAAGAGTGCATCCTGAGCAGGCATCTAAATGAAAAGTCATCATCTAAAAAGTGAAACAACTTTTCCAGTTATAAGAAATGCCATGGAAAGAAAATTAAATACGAAGAAAAGAGAAAGCGAAAAAGAATAGCTAAGTAGGATGAGTGGGTATGAGTTTTGCAAAATCCTTCATGATTTAAAAACATATGTAGGAATTTAAAAATATGTAGGAATTTATCAGCTTTCAGAAAAATATATTTCTTCTAAGTTATCCACATTAAAATATTTCAGCAAGGGGAGCAAAGATGCTGGTATTCCATGGCAATATTAGGGATGCTTGAAATGTGCAGTACAAAACCAGTCTCTCTGGGACATTCAGTGAGCAGATGTTCAGAGGCAGTCTGCTGCTTGGAGTACTTACAAATCAAAACCGTGTAAAAAATGCTATAGCTGCTGATGTTCGCAAGAAGGACAGATTCTCTTTTGTGGATATTTTTAATGTCAGCTCTAGTAATCCTTGATGATCCTATAGATTCAGAAAAATCCTAGTAACTTATTCTGAGAAAACTCAGAAGAGATATGCAGATAGAAAGGAATTTAGTTATCAGCATTCCTAATTAAAAAAAAAAAAAAAGTGAGAAGCAGGGTTTCTGAAGTGTGGTTCTCCCACAGTTCTCTCTTGTCCAGATACTTGGGTACCCACAGGGGGTTGGAGAAACACCACAGACTGTCCCCAGTAAGAGCGCTATTTTGGTCTGTACCTTCACAATGCTGGCAGAAAGCCTGAGTCAAAAAGGTTATTCTCTTCTGAAGACTTGAAGGCATTGGTGCTATCTTTTACTTGGTGCAGTTACTCAAGCCAGTGCACAGCGATCTCCTAACATCATTATTGAAATATTTTTTTCTTCCCTGGTAGATCCATCAGTTTTGTCTTGCTTCCTGCAGTCCAGATGACTACTGATGGAAAAGAATCAGCCCATTCATCCCTCTTTCCTTTCCTGAAGTTCTGCCCTACAAGTTGGGCAGAAGGGTATTGCCCAAATTCAAGAAGCACTTGCTTGTAGCTTCTCCTGATCATCTGTGAAATTTAGCATCATATGTAGCAGGAAGAAAAAGCACTACAGCTGCCATAGCAGCTATTAGCCAAATCCTATGTTATCAGTTAAATTAAAACTGAGAAAAATCTTCATGCTCAGGAGGAAGGAATTAGCATCCACTTGGCAAGGCGGCTATATTAAACCAGATACCAATCTCAGCAGCACCAGAATTAATTAGGAGTAATTGCAATCTACTTCTGCACTGAAGAGAGTGATTTTTTTTATGATTATGTATTTTCTTATCTTTATGTTTGAGCCTTTAAGATTGTGATCACATTTTTAAATGTTACTTTGTTTTGATGACTGAAGATGGTATCTGAGGATAGATGCCATTCTATTAGGACTGTTCTAGATAAAACATCCTACACAAAAATAAATAATGAGATTAAAAAATAAAGTGCCCCAAAATTAGGAAATGTCACAAGTAAGATAGCCTACACAATGTTACTTCTGTCCTGTAATGAGCACAAAGGCTGATAAATGAAAGGTAAAAATGAATTCTTTAATATTCAGCTATGTTTGCTAAATAGCGATGGAACGTAGCAGATCATGTGCTATTTGGGAGATGCAACCTTACTTGCTTCCGAATAAAGAGATGTTCTAACAGTGCACAAGAGAATCATGTTTCGAAATGCTGTTCACAAGCCTTGAAAGAAGTGATGCCAAGTGGAGCTGGGGGCTAGACAGGAGCAGGCAGGGAGTCTACTGCCAGCTCGGGGCTGCAAGCAGAACCTGGCAGTTATGGCAAGTAAGGGAGAGCTGGGGAGGTGATTTGTGATATTTCTCTGCCAAACTCATTCGTCGCTGAGCTTTGCAAAGGTGGATTGTGTATCACAGCTGTAAACGAGTCAACAATACGGTGCTTCTGTTCACAAGCAGCATAACTGATGAACTCCAGTTTCTCTCGCCAGGATGTAAAATGTGTGGTGTATGTGGTTCATGGCAGTCTTTGCATGCAGAGGCACAGAGGTGCACTTTCTTTATGATTAAATGATTATGAGAAAATACTTAGCAATGAGATTGTAAAGAAGAAGTGGAAATATAAATCATGGTAAGTTGTCTTTTAAACCAGAAGTCTCTCCACAAGGTCAAAGGATGTAGTTGGTGAAATAAAGGGCAAAAGCTTGCAGTGCGCCTGCTCTCACAAACCTCTAGAGCGCTATAATAAGTTCAGCAGCTGTGTATGTGTAGTCTGGTCTGACTTCTAAAGGTATGGTGATTTTTTAACCATATTTCTAAATATAGCTTACTTGTACTTCCACAACAATAAAATACCAGCAAGAAAAAAAATAATCTTTTCTTTCGCAACGCTTTCGCACATCTGTGTAAATTTAAATAACTACATAGCCAGTGAAGTAAGAATAAGGCCCAGAGTTGCTGCAGTGAATTCTACTGTGTAATTGAATCAGCATATGTGCATCTCAGCTCTGAAATTAGATGAAATGCAAAGACTGTTGTGCTCATGTATAGATAGCCGTGCTGACTATATTGGCTTCCTTGTGAGTTAAGATACGTATCAATATACTGCACTAATGACAGGGCTGCTCTGTAATGAAATACCTCACAGTAAAGAGCAGTCATATGTTAAAGAAAGGGGAATAAAGAGGGGAAAAAAAGCTCAGCCTCTACATTTTTTCAATACTGCTCAAGACGTTAATTGCAGAAAATGAGGCACCTAAAAATATCTGAATATAGATTTCCTCACAGTGCTGGTGTTGTCAGTTATGCTCATTTCTCTCCAGTGTATCTGTTTGCCCAGCTCTGTGGTCTTTTCCTTCTGCCACTTGACAGCAGAAGCTGAAGATGTTACTGTCTCCCAGTATTAGTTGGTAAACACATGCTTTTCAAAGCAACAGCTGCACTTCAACAAAAAACTTTAATTTTCTTTTGCAATTTTACAATGAGATAAAGCAGCTGGAATGCTTTGGAGATAAAGGAGCCCATGAATAATTCACTTGACACCTTTATACTGAAGTACGGCTGTCTTCATTAAATAAAATTGCCTCCTGTCAAGGGCAGTGAGAGGGTTTTGGGAGGAAGGCAAAGTTGTTCCCACTTGGGACCCCAGATGACGACAGTTGGTGGCAAGGTGGAAATTAACGTTGGAATCATTTTGCAACTTTTTGTTTATCATTACCCTTTAGATGATTTCAATACAAAAATCACTTGGGTTCAATACTCTGGAAAGTAATGCAAAGGAAAAAGCCTTCAGCAGGTATGTAGATTACAAATGCTTATGGCCAGCGAAAAAGAACGGATTATGCCTGTTTACACAGATGGCTAAAATTACATACTGCGGTGTATGGGGTATTTTATCTATTTTTTAGTATGAGGTGGTGCTGGACACCCTCCCAGGTGCTACTGAGGGGCGCCTGGGGAGGCCCTGCCAATGGCCTGGGGTTCCCCCCAGATCCGGCTCAGTGGTACCAGTGCCCTGGGGTGGGCCAGCTCCTGAGCAGGGCTGTGTAAGGATCCAGCCAGATCCTTGGCCTTCCTGTTCCCCCCGAGGCAGAGCATAAACTGCAGTCATTTATCGTCCTTGCTGCTGTCACACTGGCAGCATTACAAGAGATGCCACTTGGGTTAATTGCCACAGAGCAGGAGTGCCAACCTGGCTCTGGCTAGCACAGGACAAGGATGGAAGGCGCGGGGTCTTTCTCTGGAGGTACAAGAAGGCTACGGGGATCTGAAGTGAGGTAAGAGCCTGCTGCTCTCCCCGAAAATAACTGCTTGCTTGGACCCAGAAACATGTTTCAGCTCTCAAGCAAGCTCCTAAAGCTCATATAGCACAGAAATGTTACTGCTGGCAGGTGTAAGGGAGCAGGCAAATGTCTTAATCAGGTAGCAAAGGATGTATTCAATAAATTGCACAGACAGAAAAGCTGGGACAGGGCCTACAGCAAAGCATGGTCCTGAATTGCCAGCAGAAGAGGCACAGCCCTTCCGTCGGGGTCTGCCAAGAGGGAGAATTCATATGGAGGAATATGGAAGAAGCCATATCAAGGTATTTATGAAGAAATGAAAAAGTTTTGGGGAGCTGGTTGAGAAGTAACAGCAAGCTACCTCCTTCCAACCAGGGAACCTGCAAATGAGCCTGGACTAAAACAGGGTGAGAATCTGCAGGCTAGTTCTTCAGGGGAACTCCATGCGCGGACAATGACTACTATGAATTATGAATGCCTTGCTAATGTTGTATTACTCAGCAGCAAAGTTGAATATAGTAATGCAGAAAAAGGCACTCTGATTCCACACGTCATTTCAGAATAATCCTGTGTCAATAGAGCCCCCTGGGGAGAGGATATAAAATCCTCATTAACAAATAGTTTCTGATTGCCAGTCAACTCTGATGAACTCATAGAGAGCTTGACCACTACAAGTACTGAGTAAAATAGAGTATGTGCCCATACTGCAATCAGTATGTGCCTGCAGCTTGCAGGGACAGTCTGGAGTTAATTTCTGGGCAGATGATTTGGAGAAAGATGTTGTAGCAGCTCGGTGTGGCCAGCTATGCAGACTTTTACCTGGATACTTAAACAGACTTTGCAGCCTCTACAGACCTATGTGGCAACACCTTCTATAGTCTCTCTAGCTAGCATCAAGCTAGCTTCAGTGTACCTACTTAAACTATCCTTATGTCTTTGCCTTCAGGGTAGAGATGCCACAGCTATGTCACCTGACCATGGATCACAGGATGACAAATCACAGGATTTCCTTCACCTGGTGAAGGAAAGGTGAATACTGTCACTACAGCACCACTAAAAATCTCCCACCGAATATTTTTTCCCATTTCCACCCTTGACGGTGTGTACTTGTGCATATTCCAAATAACTGCAGCCTTCTAGACAAAGCTACTGTATTGAAAAGAGAGCCCCGCTGTCTACCGCAGCTAGATACAAGAAGCATAGCTGTTCACACTGGGCAGCTTTTGGCCAGCCTTAATGATATCTCTTCTACTTGCAGACACTTTTTGATGACAGTGCATCACTGCTATTTTGAGTCAGCTCGAATTTGGTGCATTGTAAATTTTGCTCACAGTGATTCAGCTGCACTGTTGTTAGCAGCTTTAGCACGGACAGTGCTGCCAGCAGAAACCCCAGGGGCAAGGATATGATACCGAGAGCAATGCAAAGCTGTTGACAAATACAGCTCTTAGTACCACTGACTGCGCTGAACAAGGACGGAAAACTTCCTGCAGCTTCCTTGGTACAAGCATGAGTGCAAAGTCATTCTCTGGGTTTTCAGATTGTCTAGTTGAAGCAAAGGACACTATGGGAGGCTGCTGAGTGATGCTGTCTGGCAATGTTCCCATGCTGAAAATACAGTGGAAGATAACTGCTATTTTTGGGGGGAGAGTATTCCTCCTCCATTTTCTGTGGATTTTATGCTGTGCATTTATAGTGCTGAATGGGAAGTATAATGCCTCTTTTTTTACTCAAGCTCAAAACTTCTTTGGTCTGGTGCCTTTTTGTTGGTGAATGTTTTTGCTCCTAGCTACATTTCTGTGAAGGTGTTTCATGGCCTTAGCATGCTGTCAGTTACAATTTATTAAATCCTAGGGAGGCCTTCACACATTCTTTTACCTCTTATTGAGAACAACTGACAATTTATGGGACAAAAAAATAGCACCTGTTAAATTTTGGAATCAGTGAAATTCTAGCCTTGTATTCTTCATACAGATTTTCTAACTCAACATTTTGAAAGCTGCATTTCAAGGCAAAAATCAAATAGTATCTCCTTTTTGATACAGTGGAAAAGCCAAAGTTTAAGAAAAACTGTCTCCTGAGTGACTAATAGCCATAATTCTGGAATGAATGTAAGTGAGCCGCCTATCTATTCTGAACGTTCTTATCAGCACTTCCAAGGGGTTTGTAGAGGATGAAAAAAAGCCACAGTAGGGTAATTACTGTGATGGCAGACTAGAATTCCAAGGCTGGTATGCTTTTTCATTTAAGAACCAGTTGCAGTGATTTAAGATGTTGCCAATCCTTACTCTCCTCCCTGCCCAGCCCCAGTTACCTTTTCCAAACCTCTTACAAGTAATGTTTAAGTGTTCCTAAGCAATATCATAGGAAATCTGGAAGCTCAGCATCAACTGCCTCTCACAGTAATTTGGGTTCTGTTACTAGACTACTAGATTTTACATCAAACTGGCTGAAGGATCATTTTGCTTTACTGATTCAACAGGGGAGGATGTGGAAAATGTGGTTGTGTTCACCTCTGGCAGAAGGACAACAACAAAGAGTTGGTCAGTAACAATTTCTATTGTTGCAGCTATTTCTTTACTAAATGTGTATCTAAGACGTAAACTACAATTTTGCAATACCAAAGGGAATAAATCCAGAGTTACACTCCGCAGCTGATCACCAAGTTAGTTAATGCACCAACATTTTTTTGAGTGCTATGCAATTTTGGTGACTACTAACTGGTTGCAGGCCACTCTAATAAACCTCATCAAATAAACTAATCATTTGTAAGAGTCATAAAAGAAAAACTACTCGCTTTGGCTCCACAGTCCTCCATTACTTGGCTAGATGCATTTGCTGAAGACAGAGCTCCACTAGACTGATTCAAGCCAGGATGACAAATTCCATATTCCAGATGACAATACATTTTCCATCAGGCAAAGAAATTAAAAGAAAAAAAAAAAAAAAAAGAAGAATCATTATCTTTCGGAGATAGATCTCTGTCATATTGATGACTCCAGTCTTGTGACTACAATTCACTGGAATTTGAACTGAATACTCTTTATTTTCAGAGTGTTGATTTGAGCTTGTCAATAATCTGTAATAACTGAAAAAGTGTCACAACCTAGTGTGCTTAATGCTAGGAGAAAATAATAAGGTATAGATTTTAAAAGGTCATTATCAGAATTCCTTCATATGCACTAAAATTGCACAACTTGGAAAAAGATATGAAAGACTTAATTTTATTCCGCAGCTGACCTGACATCTGCACCCCTGAATATATGCAGCAAGGAGAAACAGCTTGCAATACGTAAGTATTTGCAAGACTTATGTTGGTCATCATTAAAGTGTTTTTGTACCTGGAGTGACCTGCTGAAAGAACTTTGAGTTTGAATGATTTTCTTTTTTTTTTCCTCTTATGCTAATAAAAAGTATTACTTCTTCATATAAGCTTTGTACCTTCATATAAGCTGTGAGGCATTCCCCAACTTCTTCTTCATGATATGGGGAGGAATACTGGTTGGAAAGCAAGAGTAGTTGCCTTGGGTCAAGGGAAAGTATCCAGACATGTGAAATTACCTTCAGCTGACTTCATTGCAGCGTGATAGTTACTTATGCTCAAATTATGTCTCTTGAGGTAATGCGCTCGAGAGCAACACTTGCACACAGCGCCAGGATTTCTGGGGCGATACCCCCAGATTCTCAGTACTCTACTAAGCTGAGATGCACTGTGAGTTTCTTTATAGTTAATGGTGGAAAAACTTGTTTGCCATTACAGGGTGTAAAGATATGTAACAGAAATCCTAGAATTGGTCTGGATGGAAATGTGCATGTGAAAGCACCAGAAGAAACAACAGAGTAAAGCAGCAAAGCTATATCACACTGGAAGTGCCATTCCTCTTCCTGTTATCTCAGCATTAAGACAGACCGTAATGATAAAGATATGTGAAACGAAGAAGCAAACAGAATGGGCAGCAACCTCATTGAAGATTCATGGAGGACAAAATAAGAAAGGTCCTGAGGCAAAAATATTGCCCCATAATTGTTGACTCCTGTCCAAACCTCATTTATCATCAACAATGAAAAGGAACCCAAGAGATGTAGTGAGGACCTGAAAGCTCTTTGCTGTTGCCATCCATATCACATACATGTGATCCTCACAAAATTGCTCGGGCATGCACAGGTCTTAGTGCTTGCAAGTATGTGGGCATGAGAGTGTGAATGGGTAGAATCAACTTACTTAGCTGTTGTAAATTAAAATCAGGTTCTGCCTGCCTAAGGTCTTGCCTTTTGTTGCACTAACAGCCTAAAAGGACCGTGTATCTCCTGTTTTGTAATACTATGTTATGGACTTACTTAATGGGTTTGCCGTTCTCTTGAGCAGAATGGCTCAGAAATTCTGATTCTGTTCTCACAACACTTTGTTCAGCAATTTCAAATTCAGGTAATTGTGGGAGTAAGGAGGTTTTCCAATATATATAGCAAGACCAACTTAGTTAATGGTTTTGGAAAGTCAGATCTGATAAATTTGGATGGAAATGTATGGCATGATTGCTTATGCAGAGTAAGAGCTGGCTCTGATAACTCTGTCGGTCCCTTGCAAATCAATATCCTGAATTGCTGTGACCAGTTTGGATGATATTATCACACAGCTGTGTGTGGCAAAATGGCTGTACAAATAGCTGAGGACATGAATTCCTTGTGAGCTTTATGCTTTGCTTTCTGCTAGGTCAGACCACTTGAGTTAAAAGTTTCAGCACAACTAGAGGTAACCATTCTTGTGTGAACAGAAACTTAAAGGCAATATTCAGTAAAGCAAAGCACAGAAGAGTTTGGTTAGAGTTTGGTCTGCAGAGAAGGACTTGGGAGTACTGGTGGATGAAAAGCTGGGCATGAGCCGGCAATGTGCGCTTGCAGCCCAGAACGTCAACTGTTCCTGGGCTGCATCAAAAGCAGCGTGGCCAGCAGGTCGAGGGAGGT
Source organism: Pelecanus crispus (assembly GCF_030463565.1). NCBI lineage: Eukaryota > Metazoa > Chordata > Aves > Pelecaniformes > Pelecanidae > Pelecanus > Pelecanus crispus. The sequence goes on from NC_134643.1 coordinate 140,587,146, forward strand.
GATCCTGCCCCTCTGCTCTGCTCTGGTGAGACCTCACCTGCAGTACTGCGTCCAGCTCTGGGGCCCTCAGCACAAGAAGGACATGGACCTGTTGGAGCGGGTCCAGAGGAGGGCCACCAAAATGATCCGAGGGCTGGAGCACCTCTCCTACAAGGCCAGGCTGAGAGAGTTGGGGTTGTTCAGCCTGGAGAAGAGAAGGCTGCGAGGAGACCTTACTGCAGCCTTCCAGTGCTTAAGGGGGCCTATAGGAAGGATGGATGCAATCTTTTTAGCAAGGCCTGTTGTGACAGGACAAGGAGTAATGGATTTAAACTAAAGGAGGGTAGATTTAGACTGGATATAAGAAAGAAATTTTTTACAATGAGGGTGGTGAAGCACTGGAACGGGTTGCCCAGAGAGGCAGTGGAGGTCCCATCCCTGGCAACATTCAAGGTCAGGTTGGACGGGGCTCTGAGCAACCTGATCTGGTTAAAGCTGTCCCTGCTCACTGCAGGGGGGTTGGGCTGGATGGCCTCTAAAGGTCCCTTCCAACCCAAAGCATTCTGTGATTCTATGATTCTAGAGGGAGTACAGCCACTTTGTGTCGCTCAATGGTCCAGAATGGACAGAGGTGACAGTGTCACATTACTGATTCTGGTGGCACTGTCACTGATGAAAGCCGTTATAGTCTATATTTAAGATTAAAAGACTGCACCTGATTCAGCTCATAGGAAGTATAAATTTCACATTTTTAAGCTATTTCTTCATTTAATTTGTCTTTGTTTTGTCAAAACAAGGTGTAACTTTAGCTGCATGTCCCTAACTAGAAGAACACTGCTTAATGTCTAATTACAGGTGCTGAAGGATACAGAGTCCCTGGATGTACCTGAAACCCCCTGCCACAACCAGAGATGGAAGAGTCCTTACTGAAGGGGATGTAGAGAAGAACAAGAGCAGAAGACCAAGAGAAAACAAGCTAACTGTATCAATTGTTGGCAACCTGACAGACAGCATCTGCAGTGGATATCATTTGCTTTAACATCAGACTCCCACCACTGTTAGTCCCTGTTGCAGGAGCAGTCATAAAGAGGATAACCTTTGCTGGCCTGAAAGCTACCAAACAAGATGCCTGGGAAAAACACAGTGATTACATCAGTCTCTTGCCTCATCTTTCTGCTCCACTGCTTTCCGCCCTCCGCTTGCTAATCTAAATGCTGGCAGGAAGCATTGCTGTCTTTCATTGCGCAATATTGTGTTATGGACTTATTTAATGGGTTTGTGTTTTTCTTGAGCAAAATGGCACAGAAATTTTCTCACAGTTCACCCTTCAGCAAACAAACCGTAACTTGGGACATCACAAGAGACAGCATCTTTTAGCTATGGGAGCTGTGTTTGTTCCACATTCCTTTGCTTGTTCTTTCCACATCTGCTTCTTTTTGAGGACAATTTTGGTGGAAAACAATGCACACACACACACACAAACCCAGATATTTCATATCTTAAAAAAATCTAGAAATACAGCCAATTGCCCACTTCCACAGAACTCCACAGCACTTGCTAGTGTAAAGCTTGGTGAGGTATGTCTTCACCCAGCTGCAGGCACAGACATACTCTGAGTACTTCTAGCCTTCACTTTCCCATGAGAAAATTAGTTTGCAGCATGCTGTAACAGCTATGTGTATATCAGCATTACTCTATGTAATAAACCAAACGTTAGTTGCTATGCAGCATATTCACTAACATTTGTAAGGAGTCTCCTCCTCTTTTTCTTTTCTCTTAGCACAGGAGCAACAACTGTGCCAAAAAGGGGTTGGGGTTTTTCTATTTTCTTTTAACAGAAATTCTTTTTGCTGGTTAGAATTTCTGAAGTGATCAAACATGACTGTGATCAAACCCCTGTTAGCCGGGGTCTGCTCCAAGACACATTGGAAGTCTGCCTTGTGCAGAAAGATCACCTAGCAGGCATTATCTAGGTCCTGCTGCATTCTGAACACAAAGAAATGAGAATCCTGAATAGTACTGTGCCTTCCTGTAAGGCAACAACTCCCAAACCAGCCTGCTGCCCCGCACTTGCACGACTTCAGTGGCAGAAGCTGATCACTTGCCTTCCTCTGAGACAGTAGCTACTACGGCACTTCTTCAGGCTTCCTGCAAGCTGCTGTTATCCCAGAAAAAAAGGGGCAAGCTGATGTCTGAAAAAACATGGCCTGATGGCATATTGCCACATGCTGCCCTACCCCACTCGGAACAGGTCTTTACACAGACTTAATTTTGTATTGTTATGTGAACAACACACTTAATGCCATTATCAGTTGCTTAGAAAAATACTACACAACTATAATATATTTTGAGTATTCTATTCTGTTAAAATTTTATTTATTGTCTTGATAGCACATTTTTTAAGTCCTTTTAAGAATGAACTACCAGTGTGACCTGACACTTGTAACATCTTTAGTATTCTTTTATCCCTTCTTAGGAGAAGGCTTCTGTGCTTTTAATTTTAGCATGACTTTTTGTGGTTGTTTTTTGGGTTTTTTTCTTGCTATTAAGTGCCTATGCTGCTACTTATTTACATTGTATTACAATGGCTTTGCTGAATAAATCTGCCTGGGATTTGTGCTGACAGGTGGTGAAATTTTTTGTCCTTAATTCTCATAGGAGTTCAGTCACAATGAAACTGGGATTCTCCTGTGTGACCACCCTCTCTGACCACCATCTCATAAGCCCTAAGACACAGCACTGCAGGAGAGGCTGTGGGTAGCTGTACCAGTCCAAGTCTGAGGGAAGAACCAGGTTTCACCTCTCTGGGGCCCTCCTTTTCCCTGTGGTTGATTGAGAGAGTGTGCTACATACCCCTTAACAACTTGTGGTAAATTCTTCCTTTCCCTCTCCCTCAGTGTATGGAGACAGGAGAATGTTTCCACATTTCTGCCCACTACTTCGTGTCTTTGTGTTCCACATGTTACCAGAATATTTCTCTTCTGAACTCTTCTGTAGGATCTGAAAATGTGCTAGGCCTTAATAAAACACATACAAGATCAATGGTATACTGCCCCTAGATATTTCCTTTGTGGAGCCAAGAAAGTTGGGAGGAGAGACTGATGAATTGCTCTATGGCCACACATGGGAAAGAAGGAAAAGTGTTTCCAAATGTTCTGTTAAAACCTGTAACATATTTTGTAAAATTCTCATATTTCAAGCCAAAATCCCCTGAGACAGAATTTCTGACCTTCACTATCTTTAACTGTTTGTTTCCATATGTGCCACTGCCAAAATGCTGTGTAGGCATTTGAGATTTACCTTCAATACACCATTTTAGCTTGCAAGATGCTTACTGTGAATCTAGAAACTTTGGCCTGAAATACGTGCAATTTCACAGCAAATACTAAGCAAAGCATACAATGATACCTGAGCAAATGCCACTGAGGCGTTACAGATGATAGGATATCAGCATACTTAAGAAACAAGAAAAAAGCAGGTGAAACTCTATCAAAAAGCTGTATTCCTTTCAATGACAAAAAAAAAGAAACAAGATAATTTATGTCTACATTAGCAAGTAGGACCATGCAATAGGAGTGGATCTGTAGAGTAAAGCAATTGGTTTTGAGGTCCTTGACTCCATGCTAAATGTATTTGTGGGGATTTTAAAAATTCTTTTAGATTGTCTCGTCTGGTCCTTTATGTCTGACCCCTCATTGGCAGTTGGAACATATTTCTGATTTAGTTTCACTCAAAAAGAATCCAATTCATGTGCTCTGAGACCAGTCTGTGGTGTAAACCAACATGCACTAAATGGGGACAATCAGAAGGTTTGCTTCAAAAGTTCCCTCCCGACCCAAACTAAAATGTTAATGTTAACCCCAGAAGACTACAGTCAGGGTTCGGGAGCAACTCTTTTGGGAGGTAACCTAAATAAAAAATAAGCATTATCTGAAAAGTCATCTGCCCTCTTTTTTTTTTTTTTTTCCTACTTGCATGTTTCACCTGGGTACAGCTCTCCCATAAGCATTCACAAAGCCACTTTGCATCTCTTTCAAATTCTCTTTCTACATTACCTCTGCTACCAGGGAGGTCGCAACCATGGTGAGAACTGCTTATTTTGCTCACCAATAATTTTGCTCACCTTGCACAGTCCCATCTTCCTACATCAGCTTATTCTGAAAATCTTAAGAGTAAGATAGATCTTCAGGTCAGTAACTGATGTCTTCCTATGGTGTCTGTAGAGTGCTGACAGAATCGGGTGCTGACCTGTAACTGCGGTATGCAGATGTAATGATAACACATAAATAATAACAAAGCTGTCCTGGCATCCAACATACTGCATCTGCATCACTCTTCCAAAAAAGAAACCAGGTTATTCACACCCTCCTTAACCTCCCATGTGCAATGTTTTTTAAAGTGAGAGATAGACAAAAATTACTTCTCACACAGAAATATGTTATCACGTAATCTGTACTTCTCTCCCCAAGCCTCAGCAAAAAACAGGCCCTTCTTAAGAAAAGAGGGCAGAGGTGTTATGTTAACAGTCTTCACTGCTCTACTATTCCCCCAATGTACCTCACAGCTGAGACTAAAGGGAAAACAGAAAACAATAAAGCCAAACGTTAGCATTCCGGGCATGTGGCTAGAAACTTGAGCTAGGATTAGCAGCCAGCAGTTCTGATTCCCTAAATTACTTTGGCCAAGTTGCTTAGGCCCTGTTTACATTAGATTTCAAGCTGTATGGAGAACTAGTTCAGACATGAAAGCTTAGATTTTTCTAAAGCCCCTAGTGTTAGGGATTTCCTCAGTTGATGGATGCTCAGTCTCAGATACCTTTTAAAGAGGCTCTCTGCAGCATCTCAAATCACAAGATACTTTTAAAATACAGGTTTTATTTAATTTGATCCAGTTGTGCTGCCCCTCAGCAAAGCAGCAATTTTGTTAAAACCTTTTTCCTTTAAAAAAACTCTTTGAAGAATATTTTAAATGCACGTCAAATGAGGTCTCAAAGGTCCCCCATGATACTGGAAGTCCCTGTACTCATGTTTAGCTCAGTTGTCTCCCACTTAAGTCCTAGTTATATGTCGCATTTATACCAGTAACTAAGTAGAAATTTTAAAGCTTTCCTCCCACGCCAGCAAATGAAAACATGTGAACGGAGTTTTCACCTTCTTTCTCCGTTTCCTCATCTGCAGAAGACAGACAAGTGGCAGAGAGACAATACTACCTGCTGGCTGTTCAGGGAACTGAACACTCCAGACACGGCAGTGAACTAGCAGTAAAGTGCTAACACTACTGACTTGTGTGGCCTGTAGTGCAATCTCACAATTGGTACAAACTAATCTGAAACCAAAGCCTGAATGGAGCCATCCCTGCCCTTGCCCTTGGCCATGTGCTCCCCATCGTGCCAGGTTTAAGACCAGGAAGACATGCAGTGAGTATGCTCAGCTTGATCATCTGGCTGAAAAACAACTCTGCTAAAAAAAATAAATCAGCTAGACTGGGGACCTGATTCAGGTCCCCGTTGACCATGTGAATGTTAGCGCTGACACAAGGGCGGGGCAGAAGAGTGGCTAGCAAGAGGGGAGATCAGGTCTACTCCTTTTAGCATTATCATGGTCTTAGCTTGGCTTAAGCTGCTCATAAAAACATACTCTGAAACTTATTGCAAAATAGAATTAACAGCATGATGAACTTTGAACTGGCCCACAGGGAAATATAAGACAGACTGCTAATTGCAGAACATGTTCAAATACAGTTCTGACCTGAGAGGGCAGCGCTGCTATACTTCTTTTCTCCCATTTCTAAACACGTGGCTATGCTGCTTTAGCTGCAGACACCACTGGGAGTAACTAGCATAAACAGCAGCAAAGTTTATTTGCTGGATACTCCTAAGATGGTTGGGTACCCACCAGTTTTAGAACTGACTGCAGAAATGTAAACAGGTACCAACCCGGTCTCAGCAGATCTTCTGTCTGCCTGTTCCTTCTTCCTTTATACGATGTCCCTAACACACTGAGAAGCCATAGTTAACCTGGCCCCAGCCTCTGCCTCCCAAAGTAAAAAGCAGTACAGCAATCTGACACAACACCTATCCATTACTACATATTCTGTGCAGTACTGTGGTTCTCAGTATTCAAAACACTTGGAAAGGAGAGAGGATATAAAATTCAAGATCTCTAGAGCTTCCGAAGACTGCACCTGAGGGTGATCTGCTATTATGACTGAGTAAATCAAACAGAACAAACAAAAATCTTCATTACCGCAGAAACTGATCAGTGAGCTAAAACAGCTTGGCATGGTTCCTGTCTCAGTGGATTCACCTCTGAGATATCCAGAACCTTGAAGATAATGCCGTTATTAATTGCTTCAAGTCTCAAAAGAATAAAAGCGAAGAACAAAGAAAGAAACCATATGGTGACCTCAGCGAAGTCTCTGAAAAAGAAGGCCAGGCAGCTCAGGTGGGGAGAGACATTCCTGAAGATTAGAAGGCAAGAGCAGAGATCACTTTCCTTCACTGAATACTTGCAGAGGCTTTTAAGCCCTAGCATGGAAGATTAAGAGGAAATGGATTATAATAAACATCTCCCTTTCACCTTCTTTGGCACAGAAGGCTTAGACTTTCCTGTGCTTCACTATGCTTCAGCACAACATTGAGACCAGCAGTTTGCTCCGACTCCTTTTCATATAACTGAAAACAGCAGCTTCTGGATTACAGTCTCCTCTGATTCCTGTGACGCAGACACAGGCTTGGAACCACCCCGTTCCTGCTCCCCAAGCTCCTCCAAGATCACAAGGAGGGCGGCCAGGGCAACAAGCAACGAGGAACTCCGCTGAGCCAAATGCGGGAAGCTTCAGAAGTCAGATGAGACATCTCATTTTCCGTTTTATTGAAAATCCCCCTGTTGGCATTCATTTAAGCATTTATACTTTTAGGAAAATAGTTTGTTGTACAAATTTGCACGTCTGTTACTTCTACCAAAAAGCCAAATTATTTTCTGCCAAGCAAAATATTCTCTGCCATTTAATATCCCTACAGGTATGCAAACTCCACATATGGGCAATAACCTGTCCAGGCCAGTAGGCTGCAGAACTACAGCAGACTATACAATGAAAGCACATCTGACAACCTCTTGGAAATGTATAGCATGTAAACCAGCACATATTGCAGCACTGTTTCATAAGATGACCTGTTAAAAACTACTCACATATTCCCCTGCTCCTCAGTAATTCCACCAGTTCCACTACTCTGTGCAAAATTAATAAAAGTGTATCGAGCCAGTTACATAAATGTTGATATCTATGTCTCAAATAATTTACCTGCCATTCTATACAGAATTATTAAAAAAATGCATAGAAAATGCTAAGCAAATGCTGCAGAGCACAGAAATAGCCCAGCAAGCCTAGGTGTTGAGGGAATGCTGCCATGTCCATGGCAAGCCACAGAAAATTGTTAAGCAGGTTGGATTTATGAGTCTGGGCTTAGTGCAGTGTTAATGTTATTTTGGGAGGGGAAGGCGGGGCTTGTTATATGAGAACAAGCTTAATTTGTACATTCCAACATAAACATATTCTACATCAAAGGTAAAACACTGTGTAATCTTGAATACTGAAGGAATGCACAAGATTGCCGTAGGATTGCTTCTCATTTGCAGCATGAAGTTCAATACAACCTACAGTGGTTAGCTGAAAGCGTGACAAACGGTGCCAGTTATCCAAAACATGCAGATCATGAGTTCCCACTACAGCATCCCAAAGGTGGGAACAATCCCACCTAGAAGGTGCAAGAGGAGCATTCATCTACAATGCTGGATATAATCCGAGTGAGTCATGCCTTCCCATAAGTACTGACGTTCCTACAGATGCACTTTATTCATTGCAAAGCGAAAGCTATCATTTGCACACGGCTATGCAGCCTACATATGTTGCATATCAGGATAAAACACAGCCAAGCCTATTCAGAAGTGAACCGCCAGAGACATGCTGTCATTAGACAAATCCCAAACTGCGTGTCACGGAGCACAAGAAAGCCCAAGACACTGCTACACTGCTACAGCTCAAGATTTTCCGTGACAGCAGGGTATTGGTTAGGTGTGATTTATACTGGGGAAATAATAATTGCTGGGTAAATACAAAGAAATATTGGATGAGCAGTGGGGAAAATAAACATGGTCACATTTCAAGAAATTCTGAATGGATGTTTGCATCAGTTAAACTGAGGTGTGCTTTTCTTATCTGCATGTTTGATGAAAACGATGCTTTGTTCCAAATGGGATGCTGAGACTATGCAATGACAGCAAATATATTAGAGAATAATAAATGCTGAGGTTGCTACTTTACTTTTCTAATGGGAAATTTTGGATTTTTGTGCAAAATTGATTTTCTTTAAACAATTTTCTGACTGAGATGGTCATTCACAGTAATACCTACACCTACTTGCTGAGTGGTACTATGAATGTCCATCAGCTCTGCGTAATATGAGAGACACAAGCATCAGCAAGCCAACTAATTCTTTGCAGAGTAATAAATCTGCATACATGTCTTCAAGCTGAAAATTAATAAGTGCATTTAATTCTTCACAAGTATATCTGGCGATTTGAAGCATGATGCAGCACATACAATTGACGATGCAGAGGAGACAGGGGCTTTTTTACTGAAATGAAAACGCAATATTTCATGCTTAAGTTTGAAAGAAGCAGAGCTTAATAAAATAAAGCTAATTTATCGTGCATTTTACTCATACTGCAAGTGATGAACAATGGCCTTGGATAATTACTTTCCTTACAAACTGTGGGAATCAAAGGATATGTTTTAGATGTGAGGTCACAGATATGACCCTGCTGATGAACAGCAAATAACCAACCTAAGAGTCGATGATGTGCCTTCTTTGATACCTGTACAAAAGATAAATTGTCTTTTCCATGACAATCTCAATAGGAGATGAGCACTTAATAATAGGATTTTTGGTGCATGGATTTAATCAAAAGAAAATGTGGCTGCGTGCAAGTATAATGGCTAACGAGGAGAAGGGAACTGTGCTGGTCACTTACCAATTATTTTCATATATAGGTGTGACAGGTTTTGTTCACCAAAGCTAGTGCTAGTCCTGGCAGCTCATTAGAATCCAACTCAATTTGCAGATCCTAAACAGAGCCTGCAAAAATTTGTGGAGGGTCGGGGAGCAATTTCTCTCTTCACTTACAGTTCAGCCAAGCCTACATGACATCATTGAAGGACAATTTTGTTTATCATTTTCCAAAACTAATTCACATTTTCCCCATCATATTGCAGGTAAGCTGTGGCAACAAATACTGCTGTTTACAGCAAAAGGCACAAACAGCATCGGGCCCAAATGCTCATACAGGCTTGATCTTCCACTGGGCCACATGATCACCCTTCAGTGAGAGCTAACAGAGGTCATTTAAAGCCAGGAAGCCTGACAGATTTCCTTTATCCAGTATCCAGGGTTGGTGATCAACGTTCCGTAACAACACACAGACTCCGAAAGGTTCAGTCTTCGCCCTGCAATGTTTTAGGAAGGCCTCAGCACGTTGCAGGAGTAGACACATACTTGGCAGCAAACACCAAAACAACTAGTAAGCGTTACCAAAGGCAAGCTGGTAACACGTCCTGTATGATCAAGGCTCTGTGTCTGTGTTAACACACTCACTCATGCACTCCTATGTAGCGGGCTATTTCACAGCTTCCGACTAATTTAACAAGATTCCCATTTTGAATAAGACATGCATAGCTTTAATTGTAATTTGTGCAGGTTTAAGGGAAAGAATAATATATAGTTATTGAACTTCGTCACCAAAAGATCTCTGTTTTTCAACACCCTGGCCAAAAAAGCAACAGTTCATTAGGGAAGGCTTCCCGTTTGAGGAGCCAGCTGCCTACCCCAGCCTTCTTCCCCGATTCCTATGCTACAACCTTCAGCTGCTATTACCAGCCTCTGACTCTCCAGCCCCTCCTAGACATAAACATTTTTCCATAACTGGACTCCTGGTTTGCAAAACTGGAGTCCAGACCATAGAAGGCTCAGCCCGTGAAAAGTGTCCTCACAGAGGGAAATTAAAAAAATGCCAGCTCTTACTCGGCTGTGTGTTCCTCTCTCTCTCCTGCCACTATCTCTAGCTGAGCACAGTGAGCTCCACTACGGAGCTAATTTCCTCCCCTGCTGGGACTCAGGGCATATGAGCCTTGGTGATACAGGATTCATCTCCCTGAGTTTAATAGGGAAGCAAGAATTCGTCTTAAGACTGTAAGCCACAACATGGTACAAAAAATCCATGCAATTTGGAGGCAAAAAGTTCGTTTAAATCTTTAGGGGGGTTAGGGTAAATCTAACCTGATTCCTAACTGCCTCTATTTCCATTATTCTGCTCGGAAGCGTTATCAGCTGCCAGAAAGACCTACCCTGGTTCAGGCTGTTACCTGTGGCAAGCAGTGTTCATTTAAGCTGAATAGAAAGCAGTTAAGTTAAATGGCCTTTCGGTTAGTGACAGCTGAAAGGAGAGGACAGAAAGGCTGGGCAGGCACGGTGGCAAAGCTGCACGTTTGATTTGGGGCAGGCATGGTGGCAAAGCTATATGTCTGACTTGTACGAGACTGCTTAAATGAAGCTGTGTCACTCGCCACAGTAGTCAGACAATACCACTGACCCTATTAGACAGCAATAGAATGTAAAACTCCTGTAAGACTGGCTGATATTATGGGACTGAGGATTCAATAACGCAGTTCAGCGTCTTCCATGCCCTAAGCGCAACTAACAAATAGTACAAACATGCGTTTCTTCTAGAAAATTAAGCAACCTTCTGTTATCTTCAGCACCATCGCTGAAAAATAGTAACTATTCAGCTGTGGCCTCTGTAACCATTTTTACTTACAGATTTCCAGTTGTAAAGTGGGATTAATAGCTAAGTTTTTAATACAATTTTGGGCTTATTAGCTAAGACATACTAACTGCAGGTCAACTGCCATCTTTGCTGCTAAACGTAAGTTTGTTTCAAGTGCAGACAGGCCACCTGGCAGCTGCTGGATCTCCAAAAAACTCCCATTTTACTGAGAAAGCCCCAAACCTCCCTGCACCGCGGAGAGCGGATCAGAGAAACACACTGCCGTGGCGAGAGCCTCCGCAGCCCCTGCGCCGGGGGCTGAGCGGTGGCCTGCACAGCGCGGCTTGCCCCGCAGCCCACGGCTGCCTGCAGCACCCCGCTCCCCCCAGGCCCCGTGGGGGTTCCCCAAAGTGTCCTGGATATAGCTGCCTCCGCTTCTTTCCACGAGGCTAATCTCCAGTCTTCATTCGTGCCGGGATCATTTTTTAACTGATGTTAAAGATGTGGGCTGTTCTTTCCTCTTTTAGTGGCTAAATTATTGTAATTTCTGACTGGTGGAGAGGGTGTCTTGCATTTTGTATTTTGGATGCTTCCACAGAAAAAGTCGTTTGTTCTCATTTCCCTCTCATTGACTGCACTGTCTCTCCTTTCTGAATGTGCCCTGGGTTCCGTTCATGAAAACCACTTAATGATTTAGGTAATAATAAAACTACTCCCGTTTCCCAATTTCTACTTCCAATGTGCGACGACTGATGCCCTATTTGGTACACCTGCCTTAGAGCAGCAGTGACAAGTAGGATGGGTTAAAGAGGAGGGCCAGAAGAAGGGGTTTGCTCTTCACCCATTCCTGAGTGTTTGGGGGATTTTATTTATTTAATTTTATTTAAAATTTTTAATTTTTATTTTACCCCTCTGCAAGGAAGCCGAGTGTAAACGATACTCGCGGACGGCATTTTGGTACTGACCTTCCCCAGCGGTACTGACGGGACCGCTGCCCAGTCTGGCTTGTGGCGGCACCACCGTCCCCGTTGTCACCGGGGGCCATTACCTCAGTGGAGGGCCAGCTCCCGCCGCGCCGCCCTCGCCGTACCTACAGCCCCACCTCGCGGCAACAGCGCGGCCGGCCCTCCCCGCTGCCCGAAAACCCCGCGCGTCGGCGGCCGCCCCGCCCCGCCCCCCCGGGGCCGCCCCGGGGCCGAGCCCGGGCGGTCCCGGGGCCGGGAAAGCCCGGCGGTGCCGGCTCCCCCCGCCCCGGCGCCTCTCTCTCCCCGCCCGCCGGCGCTTCCAGGGGGGGCGGCTCCCGCGCGCTCCTGGCCGTTAGGGCGGCCCCGCCCCGCCTCGCGTGGGCTCCGCGCGCGCCAGCGCCTGATTGGAGCGCCCCGCCCGCGCGCCCGCGCGCCCGCGCCGCCCCGCGGCCCTCCCGCCCCCTCCATTGGTCGCCGCTGTGGGCGGTGGTGCTGCGGGGCCCCGCTGGCAGCGCACGCGCGGTGGCACGAGGCGCGGGCTGGAAGTCCGGCGAAGCCCGCGCGCGGCGGGGCGGCGGCGCCGTTGGGGCCTTGGGGGCTCTCGCCGGAGGCCATCGCGCCCTCACCGCCCTCACCCGCGGCCGTCGCGCCCTCACCCGTCGCTCCCGCCTGCCCCCCTCCCCTCGCCCTCCGGCGCCGTTAGCCGTTGCTTCCTGCGCCGCGTCTCGCCTGCGCGCGCACACACCCAAAATGGCGAGCAAGGAAGGTAGGAAACCCCTTCCTCTCCCTCTCCCCGGCTCGGCGGGGGGGGGGGGGGGGGGGGGGCGGTGAGGACGCCTGTGCCCGGTGCGGGTGGCGTGGCGTGGCGGGGCTGAGGCGCTCCGGGCTTCCCCTCCAAGGAGCTTCCGCCGGGGCGGTAGCGGGGGTGGGGCGGTAGTGGCTGTCCTCCCGCCGGCCGCCCCTGAGGGCGCCTGGGGGCCCCCTCGCCTACCCCGCCCCTTCCCTGGGGTAGCCCCGGCCCGTGGCGGAGCGCCCCTTTGCCCCCCCCCTCCCCCCGCCCCCCCCCCTCCCCCCCCCCCCCCGCGCCCCCGTTGAGCGGCGGAAGGCGCCGAGTCCCTGGTTCATCTCTCCCTTCCCGCAGTGCTGGAGGACACGGTGGAGGAGCGCGTCATCAGCGAGGAATACAAGATCTGGAAGAAAAACACCCCCTTCTTGTACGACCTGGTGATGACACATGCTCTGGAGTGGCCCAGCCTCACCGTGCAGTGGTTGCCTGATGTGACCAGGTGAGAGAAGGGAAGAGAGGCCTGGAAGGTGCCAGGGAAGCACAGGGCTCAGCTGCTGATCCGCTTAGTTTGCAGAGCGGGAGCTGAGGCTGTGTGCAATTGCTTGTTCCGCTGCTCTTTCTGTCTCCGTTAACCATGCCTGCTAAGTAACTTGAGGATAAAAACCATGCAAGACACGAATAATTTGCGTTAGACTCCTCTTTGTGAGCTTGTAACGCTTTATTTTGCTTATAACTTTAAAAACCCTTTAGGTATGCAGAAGCTTTGAGGAGAAAAGTCACAAGCTGATACTTATACAAAAATCTAGCTTAGCCTGGCAGATGTTGTGAGGTGTGAGGAGAGAAATCTTGCTCAATTTATTGATATATGAGAGACTAACACTCCTCTCTAGTTAATTCTGATCAGAGAAATCTATGTACTAAATTAGCTGTTTCTTGAAGACTATTTTTCCTCATGTGCACTACAGATTACTGTTCTGTGGAAGCTATAGTATCTGTCTCCAATTTTTTTGTTTTAAGTCTGGACTTATTTAGGAGGATATCATTCTAAGACTGGTGCTTCCTGTCCTGGTTCTGTCCCTGGCTCACTGTTGATTTCACATATTTTAATTTTCCCATTCTTTCACCTCCCCCTGAAAATTGTGGGCTTGCTGGTTAATTTCTTAAAGAATTTTGAAGATTCTGTTCATGTGCCAGCTACTATAGAACTTAAATTGTCACAGTAACCACTCAGGGCTCCATTGAGGTAATGGACAAGGACTGGGTCCATCACGTTGTTGTAAACCAGATACAGCTAAAATACTTTATGTGTAAAGTTCATGCAATAATCAGAGGCTGGTCTCTTTCCTTTTTATAACATCACTTATGTAAGGTGGAATTTTACTTGGTGTTTAGATGATCGCTTAATTTTGTATACCAGAATGTTTGGGGAAGATGTTGAGAGATGTGAGCTAACTAGTCATGGCATGGAGAAAATGAAGTGGGGATTTGAGGGTGTGGAGCCCTTATGAGGAACACTTCTGCTTGCCTCGTATTTTGCAGATTGACTTAATATTCAGTTTAAAACCTGGTATTTCCAATTATCCAGTGTCAAAATATGTAAGCCATTTGAGGCAAGGACTGTCTCTTTGTATGGCACCTGACACGATGGGACACCTGTTCGTGATGCAAGTAAGTGCGTGTGCATTGTGTGTTTTTTTTGTTTTGTTTCGTGTTTTTCTTTCCCCCTTGAAATGTATGATGATGCCTTGGAAGTGGTGTAGTAATACCTGCAGTGGTTTATGATTGCCCAAATGATTCCTGTTTGCTTGGATTCGGACAGTGTAATTACTTTGTTGCTTTCAAGTTGCTTGGTTTCGACTGTTCAAATTTTTCCTTTCAGAGAGAAATGGCACTGTCCATCCAGCTTTTCACTTACTACTAAATGTTAGATTTAACCACCAGAAGAGAAATTGGATTCTAGTTAGCTAGGATTTGTGCAGTGTTTAAAAGTGAGCTTCTGAAATAAAATAATAACTGGTAAAAGCATCTAAGAGAAGTAACTAAAAGAGGTTGCGACTTGTCCTCAGTATTATAGAAAATAGTATTGATTGTTTTCTAAATCAGTACTGTGCAATTGCTAGGGGAATTAAAGACGAAAGTAGGTATTAGTGTCACCTTTAACTGCTGCTCAAATTGTTACTGTCCCTTTCAAGCCATAGTGGCAATGTTTACTGACTTGTATTGTGACTCTAGCCTTGCTGGCTGTATCTTTGGCTTGCTTATGTCTGAGTCTAGTTCACTTTATTGCACAAGTCTCTTGCGACAAAGGAAAGGATCTCTTACATGAGTCTCTCTTTTCTAGCTCCCTGAAGACATTTGGATCTTGAGTGTTATTGATGCTAGCTATGAAACTTTTGGAACTGAGCACATAATTTTATTCCATGCGTTTGTTATTCTAAACAGGCCAGAAGGAAAAGATTATGCTCTACACTGGCTGGTTTTGGGAACACACACGTCGGATGAACAGAACCACCTGGTTGTTGCAAGAGTCCAGATTCCCAACGATGATCAGTTTGATGCTTCGCAATATGACAGTGAGAAAGGAGGTGGGCAGGCATGCATTCTTAGATGATGTTTTAGCAGTAGCGTTACTAAGTGTTCTGTCTAGTGGCATTCTAATGTTCTGTTAAATACTAAAGCTGACATATACTTATCTGTTCACACTAATTCTGGATCATTAATTGTGACGAAAAAGGAAACTTCTTATTTCAGAAGACCTTAGGTAACATTGTGATATACAATCCCTATTAGCATTTCTACCAGCTCTGTCAGTTGTGGTGAAAACTGATACACATCTACCTCGAATAGAGACTAAAGCTCTGAAAGAGTTTGTATCATAGAGGATTCAAAATATCTAAACTGCTAATGCTGTTGTGTCACACGGTGCTAGTCTTTCATAGGTTTTATTGTATTTTGGTAAGATGCTTACCACTGTTTGTTGGAGTGGGGGCGGGGGAGATGGGCATGGGGGAGATGGCATGAAATGCTGTTTCACCTGTTTAAAATAGTTGATGTGATAAACTTGACCTTTTTCTGACAAATGTAGAGTTTGGTGGCTTTGGATCTGTGACTGGCAAAATTGAAACGGAGATTAAAATTAACCATGAAGGTGAAGTAAACCGTGCTCGTTACATGCCGCAGAATCCCTGTATCATTGCTACAAAAACACCGTCTGCTGATGTGTTGGTATTTGACTACACTAAACATCCTTCAAAACCAGGTGGGTCAGACTCCTTGAAGTTAAGCAAAATGCCTCTTGTTGTTGAGGGGTAAACTTGTATTTAATTGTAATTGGGAGGAGAGGTGATGCGCTCTGGAATCCAAATAAGAAGGCCCATATCTTCGATGGCTTTAACTGCCTGGTTATGCTCAGTAGCGTAAGAGAATCTTGATAGAAGCAGCGCTCTCCTAAGAGGCTGATGTATAAAATATGATTATTGCAACGGAAACAAAGTTCTTGGGTGATAATGATGCTCTTACGGATTGATGTGCAAGGTGAAGCTAAATGGAAGGAATTTCCTCTCTTTCAGACCCAAGTGGAGAGTGTAATCCTGACCTTAGATTAAGAGGGCACCAGAAGGAAGGCTATGGCTTATCATGGAACTCAAATTTAAGTGGACATCTTCTCAGTGCATCAGATGATCATGTAAAAACCACATCTTTTCCCCTATTTTAAAAAAAAAACAACAAACAACCAAACAACCCCTCCTGATTTATGCTGTAATAGATAATTAGAGAAAAACTGGGTTGGTGTAGCTGTATATTGTTAGTGGGGAAGCTCTCACATATTGTAATTATATTTCTAAAGGCTGTCACTTGACTTCAGGCTGTAATCCACAACCAGTTCTTTGTAATGTTCTTGATGAAGTAGGAACAGAATGTTTTTCTAGCCGACAACTATAAGAAATTGTTGTATAACAACCCTTTAAACTGGCTTGGGTCTGAGACCATAAATTAGTAAGACTCTCAAAGATCAATTGAACTAATAGCTTATAAATTTCTTTGTGGGCTTTAAAAAGTGTAAATTGCTTTTGTGACCTTATAAATAATCCTTGGGCCTTGAATTTGCAGAAAAATGATTGATAGCTTACTTCTCACTTATGGCATATTAAATGTTCCTTTTCAAAAACAACTGTTTCAGGAGTGTCATCTCTCTCTTTGTGTATAGAATGTAGATTATTCATTTATTTTTTTATTGGAAGGATAATACAGTCAGAGTCCGTGTAACAATAGAATATGACTCTTATTTACAGACTGTGTGTTTATGGGATATAAGTGCTGGACCAAAAGAAGGCAAAATTGTTGATGCAAAAGCAATCTTTACTGGGCACTCTGCAGTAGTAGAAGATGTGGCATGGCATCTGCTCCATGAATCTCTGTTTGGATCTGTGGCGGATGATCAGAAGCTTATGATGTAAGTTGGGGTTAAGTGGTTTCTGGATAGTGCCTGCTCTGTGCTGTCAGTGGACCAGTCCAGAGCACTTGGAGAAAAAAATCTGGATTCTGGAATGATCTCATGTAGCTCTTCAGTGCAGTCAACTATAGTAATGCTGCAGCATCACTGAAATCTGCATGTTGTTTAATGTGTTCACATAATTTGAAAATAATATGTATGTCAGCTTCCTGGTGTGAACGGCTCATGTACAGCAGACACAAAATACTGAAAGGTTATGGAATAAAAACTGTAGCTTCAGACTTAGGTTGAGTAATAACGTAGTCTCTTAAACTAACGTGTAGTGTAGTAAAAAAGAACCTCTGGTGAAAACTCACATTTGTTTACTCTTGCTCTTTCCTCCCTGCCCCTCACCCTCCCCCAAACCCTTCATTGCAACAGCTGGGACACAAGATCTAATACCACGTCCAAGCCAAGTCATTCTGTAGATGCTCATACAGCCGAGGTCAACTGTCTGTCCTTCAATCCTTACAGCGAGTTCATTCTAGCAACAGGTTCTGCTGACAAGGTCTTGTGTATACTTTAAATTCGTAAGTATTCTAGATGATAGTTCTACAGCAATTACAGTAAAAAGAATTTCTTGTTACTTCTCCCAGACGGTGGCTCTATGGGATCTTCGAAACTTAAAATTGAAACTCCATTCTTTCGAGTCTCATAAAGATGAGATTTTTCAGGTGGGTAAACTTTTCTCACAAGCTGTAGAAAAAAAAAAAAAAGTAGAAGAGTACTGACTAGGACAAGAATATGTACATTTTCATATGGGGACTAACCGCAATAAATAAGTCTGTTGAACATTAAATAGTGAATTGTGGTTCAACAAATACAGGCAATACCACATAGTTTCTTTCTGCCTTTCCCCACTTGACTGTGAAGCAAGTGGTCAACAACTTGCTGCTAAAAAGATACTGGGAGTTTGCAAGTACCTTCATTACAGGTAGAAGGTTTTTCTAAAATGTCCTGCTGTAGAGAGGACTTGGGTTCAAATCTAATATTGTGAACTCTGCCTGTTTAGTAGGTGAAAGTAACAGTGAATTTTATACAATTAAATTTCATGATGTGGTAAATCTGTGACAGTGAAATAGTGTAGGCTGTTCATTTTGAGAAATCTTAAGGCTTAAAGTGCTCTGAGCTATAAGATACCCTTCGTGCTGGAAGAAACTGATTTATTGAGTACAGTTGTTGAAATTGAGTGGCCAGGTGCTGGTGACAGTTATTCAGGATTTGCTTTAGAAATCAGTAACTGCTCCAGTCAAGTTGTTTTCTTTCAATAGGTTCACTGGTCTCCTCACAATGAAACAATTCTTGCTTCAAGTGGTACTGATCGTCGGCTTAATGTATGGGATCTAAGGTGAAGAGCAATTCCTTTCTTCTAGTATATATGAACCGATGTTAAAAAAAAAAAGGCTGCAGACCTTCTTTATTTGGTAGACTTGATTTGTGCTGTTCTCTAGCCTTCCTTGCTTGCTTAACTCAGACCTGGTCTTTCGGGTGTACAGTAGAAGCAGCACAGTACTTCTGATGTTACTGCTCTGTGAGGATTTCTTGCCAATAGAATTGTTTTCTGTTGTCTTTAGTAATAAGTGATTTCTGCCTCCGTGTGCTTCACAAGTTAGATTCTGTTTCGGTAATGATAATGCCAAACAGTCGATGTTTTGCACCTGAGGCTTCTAGTTACTTGCCAGTGAGAAAAACCAATAGCAAAAGCGAACACTGGAAACAAAGGCTAGGAACCGTTAAGTTAAGCTGATATATGATGCGATTTTCATTATTAATAAAAAGTTTAAACTGCTTTCTTACAGTAAAATTGGAGAAGAGCAGTCTGCAGAGGATGCAGAAGATGGGCCTCCTGAGCTGCTGGTACGGTTTTGTTCCGGTTTCAGTCTGCTGACGTGCTGTATGGCAGTGTGATGCCTTATGACTGCGCTACTAAAACTGCAGCAGTTTATAAATCTTTTCACCTCCCCTGTTTTCAATCCATTGCTCTAACTTGCAGTAGGCTTCCTCTGTTCAATCCTGAAGGTAGTGATTTTTTTTTTTTTTCAAAGCTGTCCTGGATGTGATTTACACATCCTTATTGTTGAATGTATTTACAGTATGGCTGTGTGCTTGTTGGTACTCTTTTATAACTAAATGCGTGTAAAGCCGAGGCCTCAAACTGTTTATTTTGCATTAGACCAGTTAGGTCCCATATAGCTAACCTTACTGATGTAGAAAGTACAAAGGCTTATGTTTTGGTTTGTTTCCGTAGGAAACAAACACTTAAAAATGCTTATAGTTTGGTTTCCCCATTTCCTGTGTAACTGTATAAGTGCTCATATAATTAGTTGAGGTAATGGATATAAACCATGGCTGGATTTCACAGCTCAACCTTGTGTGAAGTAGCACCATTTTGAGGGTGTCAGTCAGTTGTTGCTATAATAGTTTGAACTGTTGTCTTAAATGCTGCCTCAGCAATTGCATCTGTGGCCGTAAGCAATGAATGGAATGCGCCATTTCACACACGCCTTCTGTCCGTCTGTATTGTGCATGTCTAGTAGCAAGTTTTTTCTTTGTGTAGTCATCAGCATGATGAGTTAAACTTCTGCATCTTGGGTTTTAACAGATTTCTCTCTAGAGATTAAATGGCTTACTGAAGCTTGTGGGTTTTTTTAACAGTTTATTCATGGAGGACACACTGCCAAAATTTCAGACTTCAGTTGGAATCCTAATGAGCCTTGGGTAATCTGTTCTGTATCAGAGGACAACATCATGCAGATATGGCAAATGGTGAGTGTCACAACAGCTCTTGAGTTGCTCTGAAGCTTGTTGCATAAATGAAACTGAAATGACTTATTCTTCTTAGGGCAGCTTGTGCCTTCAATGACTGAAAGTAGTCTATCCCCTGTGCTTCTTACACTAGTTGGTTGGAGAGTAAGACTTTCAAAAGAAAACAAAGACTAAAACAACCTGAATAAATGCAACTGCTAGCTAATTCTTGACTCCAAGTCTTAGGTACTAGTTAATATTAAGAATAAATGTGGCAGTTGTGAACTTGTAGCCAATACTAGCCAAGACTTAATCTTCCCCCACCCCACATGTTGACTGTGAAGCAAGGTGCCTTTTAACTCTCCAGTTAGTTCATAGTATTTTACATTACAGGAATTTGATCCCTTATCTTACAATGTGGAATAAAGTCACTTGGGAATAATTTGTTAAAACTATGTAACAGACTTAAATGTGCGTCACAGGTCAGGCTTTCAGGTTTTTTATACCTATTCTTGTTTTGTGTGTTCAGACGGAGGTTGAAATAAGTCTGAATAAAATGTTTGTGGTAAGGCTGGTGGTTAAATGGCTAATGCTTGTGCTGCTCAAATAAAACATTGTGAGAAGACAGCTGCTGAAGTCGAGCCACTGTGTGCACTTCCCTAAATTGGGCTGCCCTTTAAGAAAAGGCAGGGAGAAGGTCCCTTTAAGGAGGGGATGATGTCTGTTCCTTCTTGGTATTATGTTTTTTCTATATGAAGTGTAGAAGATTGTCTTTAAACAGTTGTGTCTACCACTTGTAATGTAATATTTTGTGTCTTTAGGCAGAAAACATTTACAATGACGAAGAACCAGATATAGCAGCAGCTGAACTGGAGGGTCAAGGAACGTAACTTTTCTTCCTTAAGGAAATACTGGGTGCGACATAGTAATATAATTTGACTACTGTATACATTTAAAAAAAAAGCCCCCCCGCAAAAAAAAAAAAAAACCAAAAACAAACCAAACAAAAAAACCCCAACAAAACCAAGCACTGGGCAGAAGCATTACATCAAAATGGGAATATTCTTAATCGGACACAAAAAGCTTGTATAGTCAAGTTGTCATGGGATACCCTTGGTTATTTGGGCACTTTGAGCCATTGTATACTGTACAGCAGTTAGCTTTTAGGGTAAATAAGAATGACTTAATACCTATGTCTATATTTTTAAACAAACTTAGTGGATTCCTGTAAATAAAACAGTCAAATCCTCACTCTTCCTGCACAGAAAGTGTGCCAAAAAAAAAAAAAGTTTTTATTAATATGTAAAAAGAGCTTTTCACTTTTACACAACACTTTTGGATTGGCTTTGCATAAATAAAATTTATTAAAAAAAAATGTTTGGTGTGTTTAATGTCCATTGACATAAGGTGAATGCTTTCTTGCCTGAATAGAAGTTAATTTCTGCATGGTAATAAAGATATGTAGTTCTTACTTTATGACTTAGCCTGCAGTTCAAGGTCTGGGGAGATGAGAGTTGTCTTGATGTGAAAAACTTGGAATAGAGAGAGAATGGGTACAGAACGAGGTTTGGGGAATACGTGGGGGTGACCAGTCAGACTCCTGTGAAGTTCAAGTATGAATCTTGAGCAGACTCAAGTAACTGTTGGGTTGGGTTTTGGTTTGGGGTTTGGTTTTTTTTTTTGAGTGTGGTGGAAGCACTGTCCTTTAACGCTTTCTTGTCTTAGGCGCTAAGGTGGCAACATGGTCTCAGTGAATTGGTATTGCCTGTGTATAGTCAGAGCCCTCCTGTAGCTTTTTTTTTTTTTTAATTAAAATTATGTGAGGTGATCAGGCAGGTGTCTAAAATACATTAATATCTGAACAAATGCAAGACAAACATACAGTTTGGTTCTAAACCTCTGGCTGACTGAAAAGCTGGAGAACTTGGACCATGTAGAAGTAAAATCATGGTATTTATCATGGTTCTACAGAGAAGTTATGGATCACCTTGGGAGCTGTCAGTCAGACAAATGTAAGTCTGTATCTAACTTGAGTTTAAATTAAAGCTTTTAGTTACTTCAGACAGGCCTCAATTAAATGAATTGTTGGCTGTCCCAATCTTCCTGCTCAAGCTGAAAAAAATAGAAGACTTTGGCGACTGATACTGAAAATGTGATTTTTTTTTTTTTTTTTTTTTTTTTTTTTAGTTTTGAAAATGTTACTCTCCTTGATTCATATCTTGCTCTTGTCTTTACTTAAATTTTAACACATCAGTAGGCTGCTGGCCTCGAGCTGCATAGGGTAGGGTACCTGTACTGGGTCTACTGGGGTGGTGTGCACTGGAATCCAAGGAGCAGGTGCGGTGCTGTGCGTTGGATTCACGGCAAGAAGGGTGTTGGTAACGCACCCGTGTTTTGGCTCTTGCTGGGCAGCGCTTGCAGGCCGGGGTGGGCACGAGGCGGGGAGGGGACTGAGGCAGGAGAGCTGACCCGCGCTGGCCAAAGGGCGATATTCCTTACCGAGGGTCATGCTCAGCAATAAAAACTGAGGCAGAGGAAGAAGAAGGGGGCCTTCCGCAGTGGCTGGTGCTTGGAGGCTGGCAGGCTTCGGCCTGCTTCTGCGAGGTGGCAAGGGATTTCGCTCCCCCCCTTCTCTCACCCGCCTACTAACGTGTCTTTACCCTCGAGATTTTCTTCCTGTTCTCTCCCCTGTCGTGCTGTGGGCAGGTGTGAGCGAGCGGCTGTGTGGGTGCATAGCTGCTGGCCAGGGTCGACCTGCCACTCTGCCACTCATGAGCGGAAAGCTGCGATTTGAGGTAAATATTTCCATTTTTTAGGGGTGAGAGTTGAATGAGTAACAGGTTGGATTTAGCTGCTTTCCTGTTCTGTGTGGGGTACTCCCTAGGTCTAGTAGACCTGTGTAATGTTACGTCCCATTCTTAAAAGCATTGATACTTTGGTGCGGGGTGGGAGCAAACAAAAGATCATAGAATCACAGAATGCTTTGGGTTGGAAGGGACCTTTAGAGGCCATCCAGCCCAACCCCCCTGCAGTGAGCAGGGACAGCTTTAACCAGATCAGGGTGCTCAGAGCCCCGTCCAACCTCACCTTGAATGTTGCCAGGGATGGGGCCTCCACCACCTCTCTGGGCAACCCGTTCCAGTGCCTCACCACCCTCATTGTAAAAAATTTCTTCCTTACATCCAGTCTAAATCTACCCTCCTTTAGTTTAAAACCATTATTCCTTGTCCTGTCACAACAGGCCTTGCTAAAAAGATTCTTCCCATCCTTCCTATAGGCCCCCTTTAAGTACTGAGAGGCCGCAATAAGGTCTCCTCGCAGCCTTCTCTTCTCCAGGCTGAACAACCCCAACTCTCTCAGCCTGGCCTCGTAGGAGAGGTGCTCCAGCCCTCGGATCATTTTTGTGGCCCTCCTCTGGACCCGCTCCAACAGGTGTGGTGGTACATCTCCCCCTGCCCCCGTTCTTCTGTTCTGTTTTCCCCCTTCACTTTGGCTGCTTTACAATCTCAGGGTTCATATTATGGCTAACGAGGGGAACGAGAACAAACAGCTACCCCAGACAGCCTTGAAACAGAGTGGTATCATCGCTGCTAGAATTCCAGCAACAAGCCGACCCGAATTGTGGCTCGGATGGAAATGTACTGGTGATTAAAGTCAATCATCTCACAATCCTATGAACGGCAGTCCCAGGTGAGGCCCTTTGAGCTCTCCCGGACTGCTGCGGGCTGCAGCAGCTTCTCCCTCTGATCGAAATGTTTCTCAGAGTCAGCGAAAACTAGCAGACTCCCAAAGCCTGCTGCTACCAGAACTCCATTGCCAGAGATTGACAACAGAGCCTGGGCTGCTGATATTCTTCACTCCTCGGGACTCTACTCTCGCCCATTGAGAAATGCCAAGGCATTAGACGTGAGTATTTCACTAAACTCGAGGGGAATTTTTAACAGGTATACTATTTTCATATATGTATTTATAGTTGTGAGTGTGCATGCATGAATCAATTTAAGTAGTTTGTAGATGTATGATTTAATTTTAAAAGGAGTTTTATATTGCTGTATTATTCTTACAGCATTACTCTCCTAAACCGTTGACCAAGTCTGAGACTAAGAGTGGGCCCAGCTGCACCTCGGCTCCTCTCTGAGAAGTTTAGAAAGCAAGGGGTCTAGTCTAAACCTTGTGACTCAATGGGAGCGACTCCCCCCCCCCCTTGCCTTTATTCCATATATACGCAATGCTTTTATGAATCATTTTAACTTGTTGTGATTTAATTCTCTTTTATGTGCTTCTATGTAGTAATAGAGTGAACCTTGCTATCTTCAAATCTGTAACTAAGTCACTGTTTTGATCAATTTTGTCTAATCACTTTATTAATCATTGATGATTGAGTGCTATTAAAAATACTATAATCAAATTCTGCAATTCACTACAAGTAAATTCTAACTTTTACTAAATCAAACTGTGTAAAGTCACTCATTCA
This sequence comes from Pelecanus crispus, assembly GCF_030463565.1. Lineage (NCBI taxonomy): Eukaryota > Metazoa > Chordata > Aves > Pelecaniformes > Pelecanidae > Pelecanus > Pelecanus crispus. The sequence continues at coordinate 140,611,408 of NC_134643.1, forward strand.
TAGTGAATCGACATAATCAGCAGGATTCACAAAACTGCATTCGTGACAACAGGTCCATGTCCTTCTTGTGCTGAGGGCCCCAGAGCTGGACGCAGTACTGCAGGTGGGGTCTCACCAGAGCAGAGCAGAGGGGCAGAATCACCTCCCTCGACCTGCTGGCCACGCTGCTTCCGATGCAGCCCAGGATACGGTTGGCTTTCTGGGCTGCGAGCGCACATTGCCGGCTCATGTCCAGCTTTTCATCCACCAGTACCCCCAAGTCCTTCTCCGCAGGGCTGCTCTCAATCCCTTCATCCCCCAGCCTGTATTGACATCGGGGGTTGCCCCATCCCGGGTGCAGGACCTTGCACTTGGCCTTGTTGAACTTCATGACGTCTACAGAGGCCCACCTCTCCAGCTTGTCCAGGTCCCTTTGGACGACATCTCGTCCTCCTGGGATGTCACCTGCACCACTCAGCTTGGTGTCATCTGCAAACTCGCTGAGGGTGCACTCGATCCCACTGTCTGTGTCACTGATGAAGATGTTAAACAGCACTGGTCCCAGTCTGGACCCCTGAGAGACACCACTTGTCACCACTCTCCATGTGGACATCGAGCTGTTGGTCTCATCCAGAGGGTAGTGGTCATCCAGATGTTTTTGACGAGCTGGTTCACTTTCCTGAGACGAGCACCATGTCCTAGTCCCGTACTACTGCTGTAGCGTTCAGCCAAAGCTCGCCCTTTCCAGGACAGAGGTGGCAGCTGTCAGCTGGAACCTGAAGTGCCTGTGGTTCAGCACTTTTTTCCTCAGGAAGGTGCTCACCTGTACGTCACCGAGACGGCCAGCTTCCTCCCAGCGTGCCCCTCTGCTCACCATCTGCGGCAGATTATCCCTGTGCTGGTGCTGCGAGGCAATGGCATGGAAGCTGTGGAGCAGAGGTATTGCTAACTTCCCTGTTTACTGGTTGGCTAATGGTCATTTGGCTAAAAGAATCAACATCTGTTGACAAAGTCTTGGCATGTGTAGACAGGCCAGCAGTTTTCTCTTCCTTGCCTCACGGGAAGGGCCCCACAATGATATCTTAGGGGAACTCCAGGTGCCCTGGATGCTAATTTAATTTGCAAGTGGCAGCAAATGATAAGCATTAAACACACTGAACGTGGGGACAGGTTTTGCTCAGGTCCTACCTCCTTTTGGTGTTCATTTTGACATAGACAGCTCTTCAAAAGTAGTAAATGAAGAGGGAGGTCAATGGCCTGACTGTTACTTGGGGGATGGGGGGAAGGAGAATTTGTTTTCCTTTCTTCCTGGCTCTTGCATGACCCCTCCTGCTGCTGGTGCTCTTCAGCACTTCCAGGAGACCTACTGCCTGCTCTGCACTGGCATGCCCGGTGTAGTTCATTCCTGTAATTAGTGACTTCAGCTTTATGTGTCCATTATGGTTGGACTGTGGGAAGGAGGTGCAAACTACTAATTGCAGTGCTGTTCTAATAGCTCTTCTTACGCTGCTTGTTTTTAATCCCCTGCCCGCTGTTAGCGGGACCCCCCCCTGCGTTGTTGGCACTGGGTCACCATGCGTAAGGCATGGCTCCTTCCCCACCTTTTCCAGAATGGTTCCTCTAAAAGTGATGTACTGTGGTGGGTTGACCCTGGCTGGATGCCAGGTGCCCACCAAAGTCGCTCTGTCAGTCGTCTTCTCAGCTGGACAGGGAGGGGAGAGGAAAGAAAAAAAAAAAACAAACCAAAAAAAAACTCGTGGGTCGAGATGAGGACAGGCAGATCACTCAGCAGTTACCGTCATGGGCAACACAGACTTGACTTGGGGAAAATCAGTTTAATTTATTACCAATCAAATCAGAGTAGGATAATGGAGGACACGGACCTGCTGGAGCGGGTCCAGAGGAGGGCCACAAAAATGATCCGAGGGCTGGAGCACCTCTCCTACGAGGCCAGGCTGAGAGAGTTGGGGTTGTTCAGCCTGGAGAAGAGAAGGCTGCGAGGAGACCTTATTGCGGCCTTTCAGTGCTTAAAGGGGGCCTATAGGAAGGATGGGGACAATCTTTTTAGCAAGGCCTGTTGTGACAGGACAAGGAATAATGGATTTAAACTAAAGGAGGGTAGATTTAGACTGGATGTAAGGAAGAAATTTTTTACAATGAGGGTGGTGAAGCACTGGAACGGGTTGCCCAGAGAGGTGGTAGAGGCCCCATCCCTGGAGACATTCAAGGTCAGGTTGGACGGGGCTCTGAGCACCCTGATCTGGTTAAAGCTGTCCCTGCTCACTGCAGGGGGTTGGGCTGGATGGCCTCTAGAGGTCCCTTCCAACCCAAAGCATTCTGTGACTCTATAATGAGAAATAAAACCAAAATCTTAACACACCTACCCCCCCACCCCTCCTTTTATCTCAGGCTCAACTTCACTCCCGATTTTCTCCCCCTCCTCCCCCCAAGCAGCGCAGGGGGACGGGGAATGGGGGTTGGGGTCAGTTCATCACACGTTGTCTCTGCCGCTCCTTCCTCCTCAGGGGAGGACTCCTCACACTCTTCCCCTGCTCCAGCGTGGGGTCCCTCCCATGGGACACAGTCCTCCACAAACTTCTCCAGCGTGGGTCCTTCCCACGGGCTGCAGTTCTTCCCGAACTGCCCCAGCGTGGGTCCCTCCCACGGGGTGCAGCCCTTCAGGAGCAGCCTGCTCCAGCGTGGGTCCCCCGCGGGGTCACAAGCCCTGCCAGCAAACCTGCTCCAGCCTGGGCTCCTCTCCCCACGGGGCCACAGGTCCTGCCAGGAGCCTGCTCCAGCGTGGGCTTCCCACGGGGTCACAGCCTCCTTCGGGCACATCCCCCTGCTCCGGCGTGGGGTCCTCCCCGGGTGCAGGTGGATCTCTGCTCCCCCGGGGGCCTCCATGGGTGCAGGGGCACAGCTGCCTCACCAGGGGCTGCACCGGGGGCTGCAGGGGAATCTCTGCTCCGGCGCCTGGAGCACCTCCTGCCCCTCCTTCTGCACTGACCTGGTGTCCTGGTTTTGGCTGGGACAGAGTTAATTTTCCTCCTAGTAGTGGACACAATGCTGTTTTGGATTCAGTAGGAGAAGAATGTTGATAACATGCTGATGTTTTAGTTGTTGCTGAGTACTGCTTATGCTAGTCAAGGACTTTTCAGCTTCCCATGCTCTGCCAGATGCACAAGAAACGGGGAGGGGGCACAGCCAGAATAGTTGATCCAAACTGCCCAAAGGGCTATTCCATACCATATGACGTCATGCTCAGTATAGAAATTGGGGGGGGGGGTTGGCCAGGGAGCAGCGATCGCTGCTTGGGAACTGGCTGGGTATCAGTAGGTGGGTGGTGAGCAATTGCATTGTGCATCACTTGCTTTGTATATTATTATTGTTATTATCATTATTTTATTGTTATTGTTATTGTTATCATTACTATCTTACTTTCTTTCAATTACTAAACTGTTCTTCTCTCAACCCAGGAGTGTTTCTCACTCACTCCTCCGATTCTCTCCCCCATCCCACGGGGGTAGGGGGAGTGAGCGAGCGGCTGCGTGGTGCTTAGTTGCTGGTTGGGGCTAAACCACACCACCTGCACAGTCATTCCTCTCACATATTCTCACTCCCCTCTCTGGCTGCAGTCATACAGTTTGGTTCCCCCCCCTTCTTAAATACATTATCCCAGAGGTGCTACCACCATCGCTGATGGGCTTGGCCTTGGCCAGCAGTGGGTCTGTCTCAGAGCTGGCTGTCATTGGCTCCATCAGACATAGGGGAAGCTTCTAGCAGCTTCTCACAGAAGCTGCCCCCATAGCACCCCACCCCTGGCTACCAAAACCTTGCCCTGCAAACCCAATACATGGAGGTAGGTGAAAAGGCATTTGAATGTTCCCCTGGAGGGCTGAGAGGCAACATGAAAAGTGAAAGCTGCTGAAGGACACCTAGGCCACTACCCCATTAACAGCTGGTGTGGGGGTTGTAAAAACACAAAAATGCCACACCAGGGAAGCGGAGATGAACACGTTCTCTGAGCTTGGCCTTGGTTTGACTAACACACAGGGGGGGCGGGGGTGCTGCTGCTGAAGGGAGCGATCCAGCCTGCAATCTGCTGGCAGTCTCTGTCCCCGGCTGTCCAACTTGCTAACCGGCTCCAGAAGCACCTCAGGCCCCTCAGGAAGCTGGAAGCTGACTCCGTGCCCTGTGACTTTGGCTTCAGCTTCTCTGAATTCATTCCTGTTGGGAACAGGGTCTCCTGCGGAAGGCAGAATGCCTGCTGAAGCACTGCTGTGTCTGGCAAGACCCAACAGATTGCCACTCGTTCACTCATAAAAGCCTAAAGCCATTTTTTTTTTTGTTTTTCTTTTAGTCACCTTGTTTTGCATCCCGGTTAACTGGATAAAGTTAAATTATTGCAAAATCCCTTATCCACACTATATTAGTGTTGGTGTGCAGACTGTACCTTTTCACTTCTGCACTGAAAGAGCAGAACAAAGTGTACTTGTTGCACTTGGTAGCTGTGTGAACTCTCCGCAGAGAAGTACTTAGTCAACACCTAGTTTGATGTTTGGACTTTCTAGTGCCTGGAAAGCAAGTGTGGTAGACTCTCTTAATTCTCTCAAAGTCAGCTCCTGTCCTGTGAATTGGTACTTTATTAAATGACTTGCAAACCCACGCATGTTTAGGTTTGCACATTATGCATGGCCAAACATGCGGAACAAATGGTAACCTGGTGTTTGAGAGTTGTGTAACTACTCTTCCCCTTTAAAAGGCAATGATTCTCTGCTTTAAACATCAAGCCAGCATAAAAACCATGTCCCAGAGAAAAGGCTTAGGAGAAAAGTCAGTGAGTAACCTTCTGGCAGGAAACAGCAAGAAGCACAGTCAACGCCAACAAAAGTTTTGATGAACAAGCAACGTGACAAAGATGGAATGGTTTTATATGAATACCAAACCAAACAAACAACCCCAACAAATTATATGGATTAAATACCAGTAACATAACCTTGGACATGGCAGAACTGAGGTAGTTATTTTGACTCTTAACACCAAGACAGAAATTTGGTGGAAGCAATAGCAAGCTACATCAGTATTGAGAATCTATTACGTGGCTGTAGCTCGAATAAAGTTAAGAATGAGAGACTTGGATTCATTTCCTCAGCTTGAGCACGTATCACAAGATGTAACAGGGTGTTTAAATTTTTACATGTGTAAGTGATTACCTTCTTCTAGAGTAGACCTTTAGGAGCAGTGTTCTTGGCATAGTCTTGAATTATGCACAAGGCACGCTTTAAGACTCAACTGTCACAGTCCATAAGATAGACACAACCCAGATCCTTGTTTGAGCAAGAAATCAAAAATAATATTCAACCTCAAACCCAGAAGACAATAAACAGTTTAAAAGAAAATTAAAATAAAGTCTTTGCAGGCAGCACACCATTCTTAAATTACTTAGAAGTTCAGCCTAGATGGGTGCCAGTCAGCAAGATCAATAAAAGCTAGCACACTTAGATGAGACCGAGTTAGGCTGTTAGAATACATCCTTCTTTCAAGAAGGTATGTCTAAACAAGAGGAAAAAGGTGGATAATGGGAAATTGAAATGTAAAAAAAAAAAAAAAAATTTTTTCAAAAAGGAGGAAAAAATGTACCTGTGAGGAAGGCCTGAAAGCAAGTATCCCTCTGCCAGGGAGATGAAGCCCCAGCAGCAATAGGCAGAAGGGCTCAGAACACAGCTGGTGAGAGAGGTTCTCACATCAGATTCCCTTCACAAGAAAAGAGTGAAGTACAGCCCCAAATATGTGTGTACATGCATGCATGCACATTAACAGAATCGACTTAGTATGTTACAAAAAAAGAATTTAAAAAAAAAAGGTCAAAATTCCTCAGCTAACCAAATTTATCTCTAGCAAAAGCTTGCTCATCTGAGCAGTTTCTATAAGGAATTTAGGAAGACCAGGGAGATCCATGGAACTATTAACAGTGTATTTGACTTCTGTATCAGTATGCACCCCAAGAAAGGATAGAAACAGCAGATATGCTTATATAGGGGCAGAGGCAGTGCCTTTTGTGGAGACAAGTCTCAGATGTAAGGGAATCCTTTGAAGGAGCAACCAAGTACAGCAAGGACAGTGACTGTACTTGGATTTCCAAAATACTTGGCACAGCTCTAGGAAAGGCTCAGGGGTAGGACCTACATTGCTCAGCTTTTATAAAATGGTTATCTTCAAAAAAAGTGAATTAATACTATCTTCAGAGAGCACGCCATAGTACATTTTAAAAAGAATTCTATGTGCTACCTAGAAAAAAGTATACATACAGGAAAATAGAACTCAAAGCCCGTTCGCATAAATTGAGGGAAGTTGCCAAGCATTAGGCAATACGCCAAAAAAGGCAACCAGAACACTTAACATCATTAGGAAACTGGGAGAGTTGTACATAAATAACAAATGACCTCACATTTGTATGACAGAATAGGGAGCACATGAAGAACAGACAACCTAACTTTTAACAGGAAAACCCCACATTTTTCACACTGCACCCAATGCAGCAGACAGCCTTTTGGAGACGGAAGGTGCCGGCAGAATTCGGAGCAGGCAGCTGGAGGTTCTGCCGGAGCTCCCGCTCCCCGTGGTCTGACGTGCCCCCCGCCTTACGACGCCCCCGAACCAAAGCCGGCTGGGCGAGCGGAGCAGGTACGGTGCTTCACTCGCCGTGCTCCGCCTGTGCGGCTCGTGCTGGCTGCCACCAGTGATGTGAAGTCATGGACGTGACCCTGCGACAGCACCCTTCTTAGGGCACCTCGCGTGAACAATACGCCCCCAACTCGGATTTCGCGTCTTTTAATCTTCATTCTTGAGTTGTCAAACAAACACAACGAGCTCAGCAGATCCAGTTAGAAGACATGAATATGGTGTTAAAGAAAAACTCGGAGTCCAATATATTAAGCGTACTTATTTACTTAATCTATACAGAATCGAGTAGATAAAATTTCAGATTCACATTAGTGAAAAATCTCTACAAAATGTTTTTGAAAAGCAAAACAAAGACTGCCTGTTCATTTATCATTTTTCCTCATGAAAGCAGACATGGGTTGTAAAAATAAAGCAGTGTGTTTAGCACAAACTAGATTTCTGCATCACTTTTTTCACAGTTATTTCCATCTACAGTCCAAAGAGGTAGATTTTCTGCAACACCTGAGAATTGAACTGTAACGTAACCAGGTGTAATGAAAGGAAGGACAAAACATTAGAGATACAGCCCTAACTTACTTGTGTATGTATACACATATTTGGGTCTTGCATCACATCTAATTTAGCTTTTTGCAGCTTAACCATGGTGAAACTGTCAATCAGGCCCCAGAGTTCTGACAGTCAGACATACTTATTTCAGGCTACATCAGTTTACAGCCCAGGTTAAACAGTTTATGGTAGTGGGAGAAAGGCATTAATACAAGCTTACTTAAAAACCCTACTGGAGCCAATTTGGCTGCAGACTGGCAGTGCAAGAGCCTGCTGTATGGCAGATCAGTTAGAGTGCTGAGCCTACCCCTCATGTGGATTCATTTTTTTTTTTTTTGTTGTGGGTTTGTTTTTTTTTTTTTTTTTTTAAACAACACTCTAAGCAATACATAAATCTGTATTGACTGGTTTCAGGAAGCAAAGTACTGCTCACCTTGGCCAGATAAGTTGATATGATATGGGTATGTTAAGGGTAGAAAAAAGATATCCCCATTTTAAAAGCCTTTCACTTCGGGCGTTCTGCTTCATTTATATATTAAGTCAGTAACAAATATATTTGTATTGCTGTTCTATACATGTCATGTCTCTAAAAGCCCTTTAAAATATTCTTGCAGCAGGGTCCAAAAATTCACTCTTGCCTCTATATAGAACAAGCACTATACAAAGAATTGTTAAAGATACAAATGTCCAAATAATAAATCGTAAAAATAGAAAACTGCATGTCCTACCTTGCCAAGGGTATGATGCATCAAATACAAAGTTTTTCACTTTTCCTCAGGAAAATTACTTCATGCTTAGTGTTAGCTGAAAACCAGTTCTCACAACAACTTTTTTTTTTTGTTTTAAACAGCTTGATTCTATAAAGCAAGTCATTTGAAAAGCAAGTCTGAAATACTTCTTTCCAGTATTTTTTTATGCCATATGGTTAGCATGATTATAATTTCAAAGCTCTGAGTCTAACTTGACTGCTCACTGCTACCTTCTTTTCATTCCTGCATTGTGCTTGGACCACAAGCACAAAACCCACACACATCTAGGAGAAAGATGGCCAGCTTCCCATTTGCTCCACCGTTTAAGAAATGTCAGTTTTGCACAGTTCCTCTCGGTGGTATGAGCTAAAACACATTTATCAGGCCTTATATGACCTTACTCTCTTTCAGAGACAGCTACATTATTTCAATGTACATTACTACAGGAAAAGGATCAGGAGCTCAGTGCAGCCTGAACATTCAAGTAATTTAGCCACTAAACTGTCAAGGGCAACGAGGGTGGGAAGCTCATTGAGGGATGTGCTTGATTCAGAAATCCCCTCCCAAGTAAGTGCAAAGAACTCTAAGTACCAGAAAAGGCTACACATGTTCGTATTTCTTAAAATGACAGCAACCAAACCTAGAAAGTAAATACATGGGACCTAAAGTTAACAGTAGCTTGTAGTTATTTCACACATTGTCTTGCCAAAAAATAAACATTGGACCTAGTTTCTCTCAGGAAAAGAAATCAAAATGCGGATATGAAATTTTCTAGGAAAAGGCTATAGGGTTTAAGGTTAATAAGGGAGCTTTGCCTGTGGTATGTTAGCGTAAGAATTCAAAGTACCATCTTTACCAGATAACCTAACTGGGAAGGCACTCTGCCAATCGGTACAGCTTTGAGGTTGAGCGTGCAAGAAATTCCACGTTGTACTTCAGGAAAAGTATTTGAATCTACACGTTCAATTATAACCAGTATACACTTAACTAACACTTAAATAGGTTGCATACAAGGCTATTGGAGAAAGCCTATATGCCACAGACTTGTATCTTCCACACCTACGGCAGTAAATGTCTATTTTCCAGCCCTTCGGATAATCCAGAGATTTGTCTAGACAGTAATGGATTTCTCTAGTTAGGATAACCATGTGATGAACACACTGCAGCCAAGAGGGAAGAACGTGACCACCACCTGTGCAATAGGCTACACAACTGCAAAATTCCACTCGGTAACGTTGCTGTACATTTTCTCACACATTTATATTTAACATGTTCACAGGTAGGGCAAATAGTCCAAACTAAACTTTACAACACAACCCTGAGAAGTCTGCAAAAAGTTGTACACCCTGTTTCACCAGCTGCAAATTAATGTATGTCAAAGCTGTTTTTTTCATACCACAAAGTACATAAAACCCTTTAAACATCTTTTACTATATTCTGGACCATTACTTTTTCATTCATATGTATGAAAACATACTAGAGGGGAAAGCTGACATTTTTTACTGGCCATTAGACATCCTTATGTAGATAAATTTACTAGAAAAACTGGTAATCTTTAGTATACTGAGGGGCAAATCAATTAACAAAACCAGAATGCTGTTCTTGAAACCAAAAAAAGTGACATGCTGTCACTATTTTCCCCAGAACGATGTTGTATCTGTACACGGTCTTCCATGACAGTGATTTGTTTTGTGGGGAGGAAACGCACATGCATCCTTTTATGGAAAAATATTTTCTTTTAAAAAATGAGGCAGATGTGCAACACAGTTGTGGAAAATTTATAGTTTAAGCTATTTAAAGCTGCTATGCAGCTTCCTGTACCACATAAGTCCAGTAGTTCTAAGAAAATACAGATATGGTAGAAAAAGTAAGAAAATTTTCACCACAAAACCAAATAGTTACCACCAACAGAGAAAGTTATACACAAAATATATCTCTCAATACAGTGTTTACACTTCGCTTTAGTCTACAGATTCAGTGCCAGGAACAGGACTTGTTGAGACAGTCTTTTCGGAACTGTTTGCCACACGTGATTCCACATCAGGCTGGATTCCTGGTTCTGTGTCAGTGGGAGTTCCCAGCTCCTCGTGGGAATTGAGCGTGCAGGACTGCAAAACCTGCACAGCTAGATCCACATCTGCTTCTCTGAGAGAAACCTGCTCCTTAAGGACTTCCACCTTCTCATTCAGCTCGTTCCTTTCTGTCTGAAGGGCCCTGCATAGCTTCTCCAAACGCTCCAGTTTTATTTGAAAGCCCTTGTATTCTTTATCTCTTACTGTTTTCTGAAGAACAAAAAAATAAAAGCTCTGTGATCCAACTGATTTTTTTTTCCTCTTTAATTAATGAAAAGAATCACCACTATTTAATCCTGAATATTAAGTCTTAATTAATCTAGTAGGTTAAATTCCACCTGCACTAGAGGAAGTTCGCTCAGCATACTTCACCACTACACTTCAGATGGTTTGTTTAAGCTGGAGTGGCAACACACATCTCTAGAAACAAACAATGAGAACTTTATAAATACATAATGCTAATTGTAAGGAGGGCTGAGTATCAGTGAGGATCCTGAGATGAAGTCCCATAAAGCAGTCAATTACAACCCAAATAATAGCAACTGTAGGGAGCAGAAGGGTATACAAGTAGGAAATCTACAATCCGGCAGCAGAATCCAGGTCAGAAGGTGCTATACTCACGGCTCTCCTAACTAGCTCCTTAAGCGAGGAGAGAAAGATAAGCAGCGCTACAGCAGAACCTGCATGACCTAGCATGGTTTAGCACAATCATACCCAATATACTTGAACTAGACATTAGACAGTGTAGGCAGAACCGTATGCCTATGGCCTGTGTGAAAACTGTTTTAGCTCCTCTCTTGCTGGGCTACAATTAAGTAATGGCACCTTATGACCTCAAAAGCAGCAACAATGCAGGAAAGTAACGGATCCCTTACACACACGGGTTATTTCCTTCATGTCAGTCTTGTATACTTAAAATAGATTTCTATTGCAGCACTAATCGAGCTTTGCTCAGCATATTAAAATACAGTCAATTCATTCAGCTTGTATCGTTTCACACACATTACCCCACCAATTAAACAGTAAGCAAGGAAAGATGAGGCTGAATTTTTTTTGTCATGAGTTTAGATTTATATAGCAGCTTTTTATTTTCCATGTCTGAGAACAGTACCATTTGCACAACAGAAAACATAAGGCAGACAATCCAAGAAGAGGCTATTGTGTGTTATTTCTAATTCCCTAAAACTCAAACACTGTATTAAGTTCTCTAGGATACAGGCTCTAGTTTAGCCATACTGCTGTTTAAAAGATAATTACCTCTTCAGCCATTTGCAGAAGAGCCTTGTTGTTGTTTTCCCATTTTGTACGCCACACTATAGTTTCCTTTTCTAGTTTCTTAATCTTCTTCGTCATCTACAAAAGATAAATGAGAGACTTAATTCTGTGGCTCACATTGCAACCTAAGTAGGTTTACGTGAGTAATTCGACGACTTAGTGTTACTTTCCAAGTCCAGTTTGAACAAGTTATTTTACAGAAAAGTCTTTCTACACAAAATCAACCCCACAAATACAGATTCTGCATTCAAAGAAAACAAGATTCGTTCTTAAAAGAAGTAGACTAGCAACCTTAAAGTACAACTAATAAAAAGCTCCAGGAAAATAATTTTTAAAACATAAGCACAGCCAAAGAGACAGAGAAGTATCGTATGCATTTGACAAAACACTGAAACTGGGATTTAGATATTATGCAAATATGTAAAAAACCAGAGAAAATTACATTTCCTTCCATAATATGACAAATTCTTATGCCCTATCTTATGATCCAAATTAAATGTAAAAATACTTCCATGTATTTTCAGAAGGCAAACACTGTTATAAAATCTAAAATGCATCCCACTAAGAGCATGCATTTTTATATTACTTTTTATGAAACTCCAAGGAATCCTGTAAGTACCTTCTCCATTTCTTGCCTGAAGGTTGTAAAGAGTTCATTACTTTTCGCCATGGTGGTCTGGAATTCTTCAAACTTATCCATGTAAAGAGAAAGCTGTTGGGAAAAGCAGGAACATTAATCTGAACAGCTGTATACAAATATGAAAATATTAACATACAAGGGAAAATTAAACTCAATAGTAGAAGATGAACTTTTTTCTTAATCTTTTTTTTATCCTATCCTACAATTTCCATTTGAGGAGCATGCGGAACTTGTCTGAAAACATGCTATTCAAATTATATACGAAAGGAGAGTTCTATGTTTATAAAACAGTAATATATTCTAAAGAAAAAAGGATATTAAGTTTAATAAAATTTTGGAAGACACTACAGTTCATCACTATCACATTCTTCCTTCTCCACTAAAAAAAAAAGTCTGTGGACTGTAATATACAGGAAATTCAGCATATGGTTAGTGAAATTAAACTTAGAAAACACCTACCTTTCCACCTTAACCAGCCAAAAATAACAATCAAGACTGGGACCAAATAAACATGATTGATTCCAGAAATCAAAATACACATTCACAGCCTAAGAAATCAACCCAGTGAGCAAAAATCATGGAAAGTGAATATTGACAAAGAATTAATTTAATAGGGAAAAACATTACATTTTAACAAGTGAAGAGCATTAACATTCGATGACAGAAAATTTTCTTGCCCTGTACCACAAGGTCAGTCATCAAGGAGGAACTGCAAAATATGTTAATCAACATAGTTTTTCACAAAAAAAAAAGGTTATGCTGCTTATTAAAACAATTTATACTATCAGTGTTGTGATTTGGCATTCTGAGAATACATGACCAGTAACTTCTTACTCCATCTGAAGAGTAATCAGTTCTTTCAATTCTTACATTGGGAGTTGGAGGACAATACAATTCAGAGCACAGAAATACTGTATTTTCCTCTAATAGTAGAGGAAATTGCATAACAGGAATTAGCCTACCTTGTCAACAGCAGCTCATGATTCTCTGCCATTGTGACTGAACTTTCTAGCTCATCTTATTCTACAAAAAAAAATCTGTTGACCTCAGAAAGCCACAAACTATACCCACTGTTACTATTAAAAAGCATAGCAAAGAGGCAGTGGGATTTTAAATAAAGGGTAACCACCTTGGAAAAAAAATTGTAAAAGACTAAGTGCAGCAAAAAACTATTTGGGAGAATGAGGATATTAGTAAGTCCAAATCACCGGACACCCCAAGGACTGGGGGGGTGTGTGTGTGTGTGTATGCAATTACATTTAACTAGACACATACACACTTGAAATTTAACTGTTGGAAAGCCTGGAAAATAATTAGGTATGGTAAGTGTGAAAGAAGGGCATGAAACAGAGCTTGCAAGGCGACTTAATACAAAACCTCACAAAACTGAAGCAATAAGCGGTATACAACAAAAGGAATAGCTACTGCTTCTCAGATGCTATGACGTTAGCTGAACCTACCATGTCCCTTTGCCTTACATGCTGAGCTCACGTGTGGCCAATGACTGCAGGTGATCCAGAACCACAGCACAAAAACTGGAGACCATCTCTCCACTCTCAGAGAGGATTTCGCTGTAGCATTTACAGCAAGAAAACTATTTGAAGACAGTAATTCTTTTGTGGACAGATACACTCAGTTTTAGGTTACTAAACATGAATAACTACAAGGATAAACATGACACTGCTTGCTCCCAATCCTCCACAACAGGACGGGATGGAAACAGTAAGGAACAAATTCTAAAACCTGCATGGGTAAAAATCCCCACTCAACTCTTTATAGTCACAGGGGTGTCTCTCGTCCTGAACAGCTATTAAAAAAAGATAAAAATACCTTTGGAAGGAAGAACAACAGTTTCAGAGAAGCCAAGGAATAGTAAAGAAGTAGCCACAATGAATAGATTCTTAAGCTTTCATATATTCTAGTGTTTGTAATATTAACACTATTAATTTAAAAGGACACTAACACTAGCATTTCAATATTTAGCACCTTCCAGCTTACTCTCCAGATTTACTAAGCAGCAAGTACAACATGTCAAGTCTTTACAATTTATACTTCACACGTCACTATTGAAGAATTACCTACTGGGAATTAAATTTAAGACTTTAATTAAAGAAATACCAAATACTTTTCGTAAGTAGTATATTGCATGTGATGAACAACACCACGTAGGGTTTTTTTCATATGTTGTGTTACATTCACTACAATCACAAATCTGTTGGTATTTTTTTTTTCCCCAGAACAACTCTTCAAGAGCACTCCATTAAAAAAATACCTGCTGCTTCAGCTGAGCTTCCTGTTGCTTCATCTGTTCACATTTGTGTCTGGACTCAGTAGCTTCTTTTAGCAGCTAAAAAAAAGAAATGCAAAAAGCCACATAATGAAGAAAGTACTCCTAAGAATGGCTTAAAGAACTTGATCTATGATTAAAAATGAACAAAGTTTAACATCACCTAAGGGCCATTCAACTGTGTTTTCTCATGTGGGTTTTTCATTACTACACTACACTTTCATATACATGACTTAAAGCATGTGCTGGCATGCAGAAATTATATTTATTGAGACATTTTTCTAATTGGTAGCATGAGTCAATGTTTCTATTTCTGTAGCAAGTTTGAACTGCTAAATTTATATGAGTGGTTCATTAATGAACTGTATGTAATTTATAACTGTTTTGTAACCTCAATTTGTTTTCCACCTCCACTTCTCCAGTCACTAATATGACCTTTACAGACTAGTTCAATTTTGCTTCAACTTGATACCATTTTGTAGATTCATCTTTGAAAATATTTTCATCAGGTTACAATTCCAAAATTATGTTTTAATAATATAGAACAATCCAACACTGGATGATCATTTTAAGATTATACGGGAAAAGCAAGGCTTTTGTCTAGAAGTTACAGGTACATAAGGAGCATTAAAAAAATCTTCACCTAAGTTATTTTTAATTGGAAGCTAACTTCTTGGAAGACTGCAAGTGAATTGTTGATTATCAACATACAAATAAAACATCAGACAGTTCTGGGGACAGATAGTTCAGAAGAGCATATGCTTTGTTCTGCATTTGTTATTTCTTATAGCATAAAAACAGAAGTTACAACTACAAGACAGCAAGAAAGTACCTTTGGTGTTTCACCTCAAGACATTTCCCAGTCTAAGAAAAGAATCTAAATTATATCCAGCACATTTGCTGAGAAAATGCAAACAGTAACATTATTTGCCTGTGAATATGGACACTAATGTTGCAGGCATCATACACACATACACAAAACTTAAATCTCAGTCTTGATGTTGAAATCTATCCTAACTTTCAAAAGACAGTCCCCTCAGTTTGATGCATTTGCTTTAAAATATGAAAAATCTGGTTTGGTGGGTTCTGTTATTTCTCTTAACATACATAGAATTCACTTACAAACTCCCTTTCTCTTTGATGTTTTTCCTCCGCTTCTTTAATAAGTTGGGTAGTTTGCTGAAGTTTGGCATCCACGAGTTGCTGCTGCAGTTCCTTATGTTTGAACACTTTATCAATATGCTAAAGGGGGAAAGAAAATCATATTAGTCAAATACAAAGAGTGCACTCGGTCAGTTAAGGTAAGTGCATGTGTATGGGGAGATGCATATTGTTTAGAAGTTTCATGCAAAAGAGGAAGTGGCAAAAGACTGTTTTATATGCTTTTTTCCTCCCATTATCACCACACATTATAGCTACACCTTTTTTTTTTTCTTTCACGGAAGGCAGATGTGTATTTTATTAAACTGGTACAATACTGTCAGTCACTTCATACCAGGCATTTCAAAAATTGTGTAACAAGTAGTCCACATCCTGTCTTCTAAAGTTGGTGTATCTACCTCCAATCCTAATTGTATTTTGTTACATCTAAAAGCTCTAGTCCTCATAGATTAAAAAAGCTCAAAAGGAGCAAGGTTTGCAACAATAGTTCATTTGGCTGATGAAATTCCACAAATCACTGAATTCTGCAGTCTTACTTCCATCGGTAAAGTAGCACAAGGCAGCTTCCTACCTTTTCTGTTCCCAAAATTATCTCATGGTAGACAAAAATTCCATGAGCACAAAAGGTGTGGAACTAGAGTCTACAGAGAGCTTTCTAACTGACCATATTTTAAAAAAGAACAAACACAGTTGAGAAATTATATTCCAAATGTCCTATGCCAACTAAGAACTAACTAATCTTAGCTGCTGAACTCTCTTGAAGCTTAGTTCTCTCTTTGACAAGGAGAACTGGCTGTTTTCCATTACTGTAGCTTAGACTGGCTAGCTTACATACTGGTGCCAATTAAAGCTATCTCTGTTAGTCCTAAAATACAGTAATTTCCATGACACCAGCCCAAATATATTCTTAAAGCATGTTAGCTTATTTTGATTCTATGCCAACAAGATGAGCTACATACAAAAAGAAGCTTGCCAAAACCCCCCAACCTTAATGAACCAAAACAAGTAAGACAGAGAATAACTCTTATACACCCCTTCCCATTACAATGTGAATTTATAATTTAGAAGAACTTCAAATATTAATACATATTTATTGTGGAAATAACCTTTGGAAGTCATTTAGTCCACTCAAACCAGGGTCAACTTCAAAGTCTGATCAGGTTGCTCGCACCTTGCCCAGCTGAGTTATGAATACCTCTAAAGACAGAGGTTCCACTATCTCTGGACAACTTATTTCTATTTGACCGCTTTCACCGTGAAAGATTTTTTTTCAATGCATCTTGAATGTAGATATGCAAAACCGGGCAGGAAAGGCAGACAGTGGGCCAAACAGCTACTTAATTTTTCACAGTACTGAAGTAAAAAGATTAGTTAAAAAAAATATATGATGGCTGTAAAGTATTAGGGTTTTTTCTCCCCTTTAAATAATTATCTGATCCTTACAGTCAAGGAACTAACAGAATCCCATTAGAAGCATAACGTAAGCACCTCTTCTCGCAATGCATACTGCTCAATGAGTTTCTTCAGTTTTTCTCCCAGCTCAGTATTTTCCTGACGGAGCTTGGCATTATGTATACCATGCTGTTCCAGTTGAGCCTGAATTTCATTCAGCGTAATCTGGAAGTGTGCAGTTGCTTCTTTCCGTCTTTCTTCTTCTTCACGTGCTTGCTGCATGCTTTCTTCCTTTTATGAGAGAATATTAATATGTTCAAACCGCACCATGCACCTTTTTCTTTTTTTTTTTTTTTTTGAGTCAGAAACAATGGTGGTAATTAACTTCTGGACAGTTTCAAGTCCTAGAATGCTAGAGTTAATATAAGCCACAATTATAATATGCTATGCTGACTACCCATATGGAGTGCATGGAACAAAGATCTAGAAATTCCAAAACTTTTAGAGAATCTTGTCCTTACCACTACCAACATTACTTAGAGGCTGGTATTATAAGACACTACATGAATACCTTTGCAAGTATAAGAACTATGCAGATGTTAAAACCAGCATTGCTACTATAATGAAATTTAGTACAGTGATCTCAGATAATCTCTTTGCTCTCTTCCATTTCACTCCCATCCATTGCATTCTGACAGAATTAAGCCTTTTTTGATGCCCTGCCATTTCATGCTGCTGTTATTCACTTGTGCTATTTTTTCCAGCAGTAATCAGCACTGGTCCCAGAAACAAATATGGCAAGATCACATACTGCAAGTACCATGATCTATCAACCAGTTTGAGGCGGAAAAATTTAGCGAGTTGAACTATCCCCATTTTCTTTACCTTAAAATCAGGTACGCTTATGCAACATGCCATTCATCTGCAGGTACAGGTAACGGGCAAAGTAGTAAGTAAAAAGCAGCAATAAATTTCTACCACTACTGGCACTGTAATTTACATAAATAAACTAACCTTCAAAGTCTTGTTATGACGCTGAAGCTCCCGACAGAGAGATTCCAGTTTGCTACGTGCCAAAATGGCCTTGCTATGCTCACTCTGCAAGTGGACCTTCTCCTTCACAACTTGTGCTTGCTTCTTCTGCAGTATCTTCATCTGCTTTTGAACATTCCGGCTCTCCTCCAACTAACATTAGAGAGTATATTTATTAAATAAACATAGATGAAACCATCTTTATGCATCTAGATGAGCAGACTGAACAAGCTTTTAAACATTTCAGATGAAAGCAAGGAAGTAAAATAATTTCATTAAGACCCCCAAGTTGGTCTTAAAGAGAAACTCCCATCATCCTACAGACAATTCTAAACGTGTAAGGACAGAAGACAAAAATAGACACATTCCAACTTAACAAACATTTGCCTTTGAGGAACAGGGACCATGGACCTGTTGACCATAGACTATCAGCTTGCATTCAGCTACAGGGGTAGGACTAGCCCTGAGAAAGTAGGATGTGGCAGATACAATTAAAAGCCAGCTGAGACTGGCTTTTCAACAAGTCACAACTTTTTCCACTCTCTTATCTGTAAGGTACACACAGCTGTTTATCCAACAGGTCTTGTTTTTACCATCAAAAAGAAAAAAACACTGAACTGTGTACAGAGTTCCTTCTTGTCAGCAGGAGCTCCTACCAAAGGAAGCAGTAATTAATACAAGTTTGTAAAATGCTAAGGTATTTCAGAAAGGAACCGATACAACCAGCAGCCCTGACAAATCAAGTAAAATACTATTAAAGCTGCACAGCCCAGGCTTTGTTGACTTAAGAGATCCGTGGTCTCAACCATTTGAAAAAAATTTTTATGCTATTTCCTTTAGGCTGTTTAGATGGTAGACAACAGCATTAAACTTTGTATACGGTGCTGACTTCAAAATCTATTCTGTGAATGCCTAGTGAATGGAAGTTTCTTGCATTATCTAGTTGAGAGCAAGTTCCATTACACATGATTTTTGGGCTCCCCAAGAAACCGTATTATTTAGAGTCTGTTCTATTGTAAAGAAGGTAACAATGTTAAGTGTAACACTGCTCCTTATTAGATAGCGCCTCAGCCTCAGGACACCACAGGAAAAGGCGGCTGGCAATGAGGAACATCACCATGACAGAGAAGAATACAATGCTGGTTTTCTGAAAGAGCTCAAAATAATGCTGAAGCACAGAAGAAAGAATAAATAAAGTTAAGGACCTCCATAACAACAGTACATTAAATGTATATTTAATCTAGTTTAGAGAAAAGGAATGGTAAGGAAATGTTTTGATATCCAAACATAAAAGGCCCTTTTCTTGGGTGGCCAGAAAAAACACTTCAAGTGGCTGTGCTGTTTGCATATGTATAAAACTTCAGGCCTGTAAAAGTATGCCAGTGTGAGACATATCACCAAGGATGCAAACCTTCCTGCATCACAAACTGATCTCCTGATAGATTCCAAATTAGGAAAAAAAAAAATTGTGGAAGATCTTTTGCCAGGAGAGAGGCATTCCTACCTTTATTGTACAGTCCTTTTCATGAGACACCACTGAAAAACCTGACAGTGAGCTTTAAAGATGATGAATCTTTAAAAAAAGAAAAAAAGCATTGTAGGTGCACTGTCATAAACAGTTCAAACCTCTGCTGGCATTAAAGCTGACACCTATGCCAGTGGTTCACCACCACTATTCATGAAGAAAAGAATGCATCTTAAAAGGAACACAACCAGATCCAACCTAAACTTTTTAAGGGGAACAGAGTATCTCTAAGACTCATTCAGCTAAAACAGTGCTACTGTTACACCCAGACAAGCTCCCACCCAACTTCCCAGCAGTTCTGAGCATCATGGGGAAAGCAACTATTTTCTAGGATGGTGACCGCCTGTGGACTGTGAATGTTTCCTCTACCTATAGACTATGGATCCTCTCCTGGGAGGGGAAAAAACATAACATGAACACACCCCACCCGACTGCCAAGCTTCTTGAAGGAAATTCCAATTCATTTGGTCTAGCTGTTCCCTAATTGTTTTGAGATCTTTCTCAAAAACTCAAAGTGAAGATGGTGCAGACTGTTTTCTTTCTGCAGAAGCAAGGAATTCATGCCAACCTAGCTCCTCATGCAGGCCATCATCACCACTGTGATTTGACATGGGAGCTGTTCACTCAAATAGAAAAGGGATCATGCACAAGTAATTGCTCATAAGAACTCACTCATTTACTGTATTTTTCTCTCACAACATCAAAGTTCATTTTTAGGTGGGCTCCCTATCCTTGAGTTGCACTGTGGAAGTATTATCGTTTCACATTTAAATGAAAGTGACTTCTTAGAGAAGGTTTTGAAGGAAGTTCACTCATGTGAACAAGAGCATGCATGTGAGAGAAAGCAAGGAAAACAAAGCAAAAACATAACAGACCTCCAAGAAGGACTCAGGATTTCCTAAACAGAACTCATCTAAGTTTATTCTTAAGTAATTAGTATTGCCTCTGTGAGTAAAAAGACTACCTTCTAGCTCATCCTCAAACCTCTGGAGACATTATTAACCTCAAAGGAAACCCAAATTTATTTCAGAAGAGTTATGCCATGTTGTGCAGCTATTATGTCATTTTCAGAAACATTTTCTTATTATAACACACTTGACATCTGCAGAAGGCAAATCTTATGCTTTTTTCCAAGCTACTAAGTTATCTCATTAGTTTTGCATTCATTTTGTATCTACAAATATGGTAGGAAAACACATACACACAGTATTTCCAGTCTTTCCATTCTTGTCTGTCCCTGTCTCAAGATGAAAAAAAGAGAAGCATTTTTGTCTCCAGGCACTTTCTGAAAAGTCAATTATGAGCCTTTTTCCCCTCCCAATTTTGCCATCAATTAATTTAGAAAATAAATTATCATTTCCCCTACTTGGGGGGAATGCACTTTATGATCAATTACTGCTAACATTTTGCCTTTTTGGTTTGTTACTGAAGAAACATATACTTTTCTATCCATTCCTTTGCGTGATCAGAAAGCACAAAGCAAAATTAAACCTTGATCCTTCCAACTTCCCCTACCCACCAAAATCACTGAAGAATTAAGTATAAGTGATTTTTTTTTCCAAATATCATTATCACAGTATGTTCTTTCCCTTTTATCCTAAAGGGTATAAATTATAAAATGCTAGCACAAAAACATTATCAACAGCCAAAACCTAAGAAAATAAGTAGTCCCAAAAAAACCTCTTAGCTTTTCTGTTAATCCTAATGTCACACTTCAGTACCAAGTTATCAAAAAGTTATCATAACCTATTTTTTCTTTGGATTTAGGCAGTCATGTAGAAGTGAAGTGACTACATGCAAGTTTGGCTGAAGCGATACTCATAATAAGCCTGAGTGTTCTTTTTTTTTTCCTCCCACCAACACTGTGAAACATTCAAAATTGTTAACTGTCCTGTATCAGAAGTTCCTGCATTCCACAGTTAATATTAACACATGAATAATTCCTGCTATCTTAACAAATTGCTTACCAGATCAGCATACTTCTTGCACAAAGCTGCCAGCTTTTCCTCTGGAGTAGAAAGTGTGTTCAAGGCTTGCATTAATAATAGCACTTCTTTTCCTACGAATTGGATGAAAGACAACCATACTGAGAAAACACATACTTCTAAAGACAGGCTGCTTTTCTGGTGAAATATAGAACCATGAGAAATTAGTATGAGTTAAGTTGTTCTCTGGTTTGGTATCTGCATAATCCAAACAGATGACAAATGGGAAGTTGTCACAGTAAGAATAAATTTGTCTTGCCTATGTGCCATTATACAACTTGGACAGCAAAAGTTACTTTAATCTTAAAACCACAAAAATATTTTTGTTTTATAATGGCACAAATAAAAAGAAAAATCTGAAAGAGTGAAATTTAAAAGGTTAAGTTTTGCTAATAAAAGATATTCACACAAGTGTTTTTAATAAGCCTTTGGAATTTAAGTGTCAGCAGTACTTTGGTAGTAGCATCGAACACCACAACCCAAAATTTACAAGTTAATTCAACAACCGGTAAGTTTAAAAAGCTGATTAGTAATTACCACATTATTATTATTTTTATTAATGTTCCTGTAAAAACAGCATTACCAGCAGAAGGATTCTTACATATGCATTAAGAACTGTCTTTTCCTAAGCAGAAGTACACATTTTCTCAGAATATCCTGTTAAAGATGACATGTTTTGGCTACAAAGTAAACTTGAGACAAAGACAGAGAAAATGCATAGCTATTTTATGAAAATATTAAAGCCATTTAAAAATCAAAACGCCAAAGAGAACATACCCAAAGTTTTCTCTTTGTGTTTTTCACTCTCTGGGTCTTGTTGGCCATCAGGGGGATCAGTACAGGCTTCTTCTCTCCCAGGAGTCTCCTCACGAGACTCCTGAGAGCAGCATGTGGACCCCGGGTGCTTTCTGTTCTTGGTGATATACTCAGCTTCTTCCAACGCGCCCGTGTTTTCCAGGCCGTAACAGTTGGACTGCGCGTGCTGCAACGCTGTATCAGACAATTCATTGCACTTGCTGTTCACCAGCTGATCCTGGTTAGTCATTCCCATCTCCTGAGATCCAGCTTCTTCCATTGCACCACCAACCAACTTCAAGAACGGAAAGGAAAAAGCGGAAGTAAACAGTCAAGCAACTGTATTTAAAACGAAAACTTCTACCTTTCTTTTGCACAGACACATAAGAGTAAAATTCCACTGTTATTCAAGTTGATACTCACTGTTGTTAAGACAGGTATATAAACAACTGTACACAGAATGAGCCTAAAGAGTGATGAAAAGAGCACACGAGCCCAGAATATTAATTACTCTATTATGAAACAACTTCCATATGTTGGCATTGCAAAAATGTTTATATTCTAGAATTTAAAAGTTCACATGGAAGTCTGCTCTAAAGCTCCAAAACTAATTGGCTATCATCTCAGCTGTTAAAGCACACAATCTTAAATGAAAACATTCCTCCCTCATCATTCTTAAAAACATCTCACAAATCAACACTAAGTGTACTAAATCTAAAACTCAGCAAGAGTTTAACTAGCTTTACGTACTGTTATTTGAAAAATAAGGTACAGAAGTTGAGACAGGAAGACACCATTATTAAAAACAACTTTATTACATATTAGTTTCAGAAAAATGGAAGATATCAGTTTTAAAACATACTGCAAGAAGGAGGGGGAAAAAAATTACCTGCTAGGAAGTCTAAAGAAATCCACAGAAATACATTGTTTCGATAACATACATCGGGTAAGAGTTTAAACTACTTCAGTCAGAATGCCAAATACAATTGTCAGGTCATGACTCAAGAAAATCTGTTGTTATAACAAGAATGACAAACAGGGCCAAGAGCACATGCACTTTTTTCAATGTTACAACTCACATCTATGAAATCATAAAAAGTGAATATTAACTAGCTTCAGATTTGGACTCCTGCTACCTATGATTTTTAACAATACATTATTTCTGCTCAGTTAAACAGAACTTTCTAGAAAGATTTCTTAAACTCCCAAATGTTTAATCATTTAACCAAAAAGTTAAACATCACCAGTTGTTTTAACACTGCAGTGATATGTCCATATTTTGAAGCAGAACACCTGACAATACCACTTTATAGCTTATTAAGCAGCTACCAGACTTGGCTCTTAATCACCAGAACATCATTCTCAATTTCTAGAAATATTTAAGACTGATGAGAACTTCAAGGGTGTTTGGTTGGTTTTTTTTTGTTTGTTTTGTTACACTACAGAGGCTGGGACTCATGACAATACTTGGAGATGACTGGGTATTTTTTTTCCTGTCCATTTGCAATCCTACTATACAATGTGAATACATAGTTAAAAGTATGGTAAGCAGAGTTGAACTCACTTTACTGCCAAAGTAAAGGGATCATTCTCATTGATTTATTTTCAGTGAAAGTAAATTTCCTTAAAAAGTTACAAGGAATTATAAAAACAGGGCTTGTTTATATGCAGAGTTATGCTGTTTAAACACAAATTAATTTCAGATTACCTTATATTTTAGTATTAAAAATGCACTAATTCTTAAAGCCAGGAGTTTGCACTGGGTTTTATATTCTGCACAGATGGACCGTTTTCCTCTTCAAAAGGAATTAGCCAACATCAAAGGAACACAGCCAACACTAATAATATATTGTGAGATATATTTCAACTCCCAATTTGTTCAGCATGCCTGGAAGAGTTATTTAAAAATCATTAAACAAATATGCATTAATATGGTAAAAAAAAATATGTAACAGCTTAGTTGTTCTCTGTACTTAAAGCAAGTCCCTTGTTTTAGACCCTATCTCAAGGCAGATTCATTCTGGAGAAGATGGAATTTACCTTTCATGAAAGACAACAAGCTTTTTAACTGCAAATAATCGGTATAGACATTAAGGAGCAACTTTTGACTTATCAAGGAGGATTCACTTTGCACTGCTCTTTACAAGCGTGGAAATGATGCACCTGCTTTATGGACAAATACAAACACACTGCAGTTACATCATTCTCCAATCACGTCAGACAATGCTTGATAAATGCCTGAAAAGGTAATGGCGTTGCTGTAACAAATAACCAACCCCAACATTGAACAGTTGACTTAGAGCTGTAAAATGCATTTTTTTTTTCCTTAGGTAGTCTTAAACTGTGGGGCTTCCATTGGCTTGTGAAAGCATTACCCCTCCAAGTTTAGGGTCTGCTAAACAAGAGATGCTTCTTAAAAAAGGACACGAGATGTGAAAACAGCAGAGCTCACTTAACCTTTTTGTAGGTACCAATGGTTGAAACCATGGCACAGACCTTCTCTGAAACCACGATTCATACAGAAGCTAAAGATACTGTGTCACACTGCATTGAGAAGAAAGATCAGAGGTATCTGAACACCACATGATATCAGAGTAGAACTCCAATACCAACACAACAGCTGAAACTTCCAGTTTTTCTAATCACACAGAACATGAACTGTCGATTCAGATACTTATGCCAAGAAGCTTGGCAAAAGGTAGGGAAAGTCTGCTCAAAACTCAAAGTTTCTGGTTTGGCACGGTATTTCCAGACTTTCTGAAATCCATAAACAGACTCAAAAAAAAATTTTTTCCCCGCAAAGCAGAGCACAAAATTGCCAGGAACTCCAACAAGCAGCTGAGAAGGCCTGACTGGTTGCGGTTACGCACTGAACAGCAGCAGTGCCCAAACAGCTCTCTTGCTATCATTTCATTCCCCTTTCTCATACCCACCTCTGTTGTGCCAGCAACAACTTGTTCTAACACAGTTTATAGCCAGATGAGTACCTCAACCCAGTTCACTGCACAGCAACAGGCAATCCTGCCAACCAGATGTGCTAGCACGATGGTTGGAAAGAAGCCAAAGCACGAGAGTCACTAAGAAAAAAGTCAGTCTAATCACAGCCAGAGCGCAAGGAACTAAAAAAAAAAAAAGAAAAAAACCCCACACAACCTTATCCTCACCACAGGTACATAGTTAACACTGACTACTGAAGTACCGGAACACCGTCAGCAAGATGACGTTCATGAGAAACACTGCTTCAAATTTAGACAACCCAAAAATTTTCAGTGGTTTTCATCAGAGAAAATTCTGCCATTTCTAGGGAAAAAAGAACAACTACTGGCAGGGGCATACACGTGACCACCTCTACTAGCAAACCATCATAGTAACCTGAACACCTGTCAGTTCAGAGCTGGCAATTCATACGCATATTCCAAACCATCTGGAAGTTTCAGGGAGTGAACGCCACCTCATTAATTCATCAGAGCTTTTTGCAGAAGTCAAATTAGGTGTCAGTCCAATTCTTCACTGACAATAATAATTTCTCAACTCTGAGTATTCTCTATCATTTGCCAAAAAACCCACAAGGATTCCCAGAACTTCAGACTCATTCTCCAAAGTCTAACAGAGAAGGTAAAAATAACCTATACTGAATTGAAGAAAAAGGTTTGCGCACAAGTGTCTTGTACGTGTCATATATTTCAAAATAACAGCAATAGTGAAAAAAAAATACAGAAATTGTCAACCTTCTTTTGGTTTTCCAGTGAACATGGAATAAACCCAAGCTTACTGACAAGCAAGCATGCTCCCTGCAAAACCAAAGCTCAGTGTGGCAGCAGACAGTTTTTGTAATAATATCCAAGTTTCTTAGCTTAAATACAATTAAAAATTGACGACCACAGGCTAGAATACTGTACTTAAAGAAGTAGTTCTACCAGCAGCTAGGACAACCTGGTAACATACCAACAATAACTAAAAAACCCCTAGTTAAATTCTATCAAGTGTAGTCTGTAAGTTCTAGCAAAACTGACAGCAGTGGCACAACGTACTAAAATTCTCATGTATTTAACCTAGATTAGGAAGCATTTGTTTTTCATTTTAAACACAGAAGTCTGCTATTGCCTGACAGGGGCCACAAACACTAATAGCTAGATGACTTCCTGATCATGACTAATAAAGAATTTTCTACACTGGCTCTCACTTTAGCTATTAAAAACATAACCAACAGTCTAAACAGCCTTCTTTCAAAAATAAAATTGAGTGTAACACTTTAACTACAGATAGTTTCAGATTTGATCTGTATCAAGCTTCAAGTTGGAGTATAGCGATAATAAACGTCACATTGAGAATGTTAACCATATTAGTATCACTGAAATTGCCCCCCTTACTGAGACAATGGTCAGAACAACCCCAACTATTACCTCTATCTTTTCAAATGCGTGCTCAGACGAGTGAACTTCTCAGTTTAACATTCCAGCCGGAACAGAGCACTTCCAACAGCACATTGTATAATAGTGCTGATTCAGTACTGACTGAATAAAAACAAAGCAAAACCATCCCACCAAAGACCTTCTACTGAAATAACCACTACCTTTTCTAGCTGCTACCATGCTCTCTCAGCTTCCAGCTGGCTTCCAACCTCCAGCTTCTAACCAGCTTTAATGATAGGTGGCTTATAATCTGACAGACCAGAATTAGATTGTTACATACCTAGGAAGATCTTCAGAGAGAGACAAAAAGAGTATGTTGTGCAGATAATGTGCCATCTGATAAGATCACAAAATCGTTTATCAAAATTCAAAACTCTACCATCAAAAAATAAGATACTTGCCACCCACCGAACTGTGAAACCAGCTATTACAAGACACTGACATTTCTGAGTAAGTGTATCACCTTCAAGCTATTTAAGATTAAGAGTTACAGGCCAAACAACTTGAGGATGCCTGTAGGAAAATTACTGGTAGCATCACTGCTGCTCACCCCAGAGTTTTTGTTCAGTCTTCTGCTCCGTTTTCTCAACTTGTACCTTGATCAAAAAAGGTGCATGTCCAGAAAACTCTACCTTACTTCATACTGAAAAGACGAGAGTACAAGATAGGTATCCTATTTGTGAAACTGGCTAGGATCACAAGAGCCTAAGCCAACTTTACTTCAAACAGCACTGCTTCAGTAACATGTGCTGCACATAAGAACAAATCTGACACCTGGGCAGAACTTACCCTACCTGCCAAAATGTATCATGAACAGACTTATTTTTTTGTTCTAGTACCTACAAAAGCCTGTAACATACAGCGCTGCCTAAAACACACTGTGCTTATTATTGGTTCTATGTGTACCAGAGTACCTATATTTTATACTCCTGCGCATACCTTTCCCTAAAACACCTGAGAACACCTCTCTGTACTTCTTATTAAAAGAAGCCATAATTAGTAGCTACACCAACATCCTTCTTCTCCTATATGTTAGCAAATTACCCTAAAAAAATAAGCACTAGCATTAATCTATCAAAACATCTCCTACATTCCCCATAGCAGCAGTTGGTCTGTACTGTGAAAAGACTCTTACAACGTTAGCCTTTGGAACTGCTAATACTTTCAAAAAACATCCTGGAAGCTTTAGAACAAAGATATGTATGTAAACCAGATTTTCACAACTGTAAGACAACCTAAATATAAAAGCAAACACATAATCATCTGCTCAGCATCAGGCTCCAGAAAAGACCATTTGAATAACATCGTTCAGCTGACTACACTTTCAAGCTTATTGCACATGCAACTGGACATAAAAATCTTATACCCCTTATTCTGACCAATTACGTAAAAAAAAAAAATCTTGTGGCAAAAAGTATGCCATATTTATCATATATGTTTATGGTTTAAAGCAAATTTTAGGCTTCCTGCATCCCAGCAATTTACTTTTACCTGCTAACCCATGGAAACTTACTTTGAAAACATGTGTAACATACTTTTCCTCAGAGCAGATACTCAAGACTACTTCATTTAACATAACTGTATTGTGCTGAAAAAAGTCAGTCATTCTTGGTAGTAATTTTATTCACAACTTCTCCATAAAAACTAGCATTCTGGGATGTCACAAAATTTGTGTTTGAATTGTATAGCAGTGTCGTGGTTTAACCCCAGCCAGCAACCAAGCACCACACAGCCACTCGCTCACTCCCTGCAGTGGGATGGGGGAGAGGATTGGAAGAGTAAAAGTGAGAAAACTCATGGGTTGAGATAAAGACAGTTTAACAGGTAAAGCAAAAGCCACGCACGAAAGCAAAGCAAAATAAGGAATTCATTCACTACTTCCCGTTGACAGGCAGGTGTTCAGCCATCTCCAGGAAAGCTGGGCTCCATCACGTGTAGTGGTTACTTGGGATTACAAACGCCATCACTCCAAACATCCCCCGCTTCCTCCTTCTTCCTCCAGCTTTATATGCTGAGCATGATGTCATATGGTGTGGAATATCGCTTTGGTCAGCTGGGGTCAGCTGTCCCAGCTGTGTCCCCTCCCAGCTCCTCGTGCACCCCCAGCCTGCTCGCTGGTGGGGTGGGGTGAGAGGCAGAAAAGGCCTTGACCCTGTGTAAGCCCTGCTCAGCAGTAACTAAAACATCCCTGTGTCATCAATGCTGTTTTCAGCACAAATCCAAAACACAGCCCCATACTGGCTACTATGAAGAAGATTAACTCTATCCCAACCAAAACCAGCACAAGCAGGTACGCCTTCATCCACTGATCTAGACACAGTAATTCAGTGCTTGTGACCACAAGACTAGCTTATTAAGGTTACTTCTCCAAGCAATACTTCTCCATACTGTGCTCACTGACCTAAATGATCACGCAGTCGTAATTATACCTTTCTGAAAACCTGATGGCCTCTGAGGTGGCTTCCCCACTGAACTAAGATCTTAGTTGTGAGATCAGAAAGTATTTTCAAACGAACATTTCACCCTGTTCTGTCATTACATTCAAAATTATGTTCTATGCACTCATTTATCTAGTTTCAAAATACTGGACTGAGGCACCTGCAGTATTGCTCATCGTTAGTTTCAAAGAAAGCACTGCAAGGTTAGAAGTCCCAACACAGCAGAAGGATGATTAAGAAATACCTACTTTGGAAATCTGTATTTTATCTTTATAAAAGTCAATAAAGAGTCAATGTTAGTGGAATTCTACTATTAATACTGCTGGCCTTACATTCAAAATATGGTCTTTGATATCAGTTCAGACACTGGTCTTATGACATAGAAGACATTCCTGCTTTTAAAAACAGCTTTTTTATTTACCTCAAACATAATCTCAAAGGGGGGGGGGGGGGGGGGAGGAGGTTGGGTTTGTATCATTTTTCTTCTCTGTGCTCTGAAAAGACACTTCCTGTAATTCTAGCAAAAATTTCACTGGAGGAACCCAAAGCTTAAATGGAAACTTTCTGTACATTTACATGCAGGGCAAAGTGCTGTACATTTCACCAGCCATTTTTTAATGCGAGCGTTGGAGACAGGTGCTAATTAAGAAAATATTTAATATAGCATGAATCACTTCCGCCAAAGATGTTTCACTTCCTCTTTACTATAAACCTAATAGTTTTCTAGTCATCCACAGTACATTTCTGGAAAAAGCAGGGTAGACAAGTTCTGAATTCCCAATGCAAACAGGTCACAAGGAACCTAAAAATAAAGAAGCTCCCATGTACCAAAGTGGGGGAGGGAAATCTGCAAGAGACTGCTGAAGGATTTTTAATTCACAAAAAAAGTTCAAAGTAAAATTTGCGTAATATTCTCTGCAACATTTCACTTTTTTTAAAAATTAGATTCCATTTGACTGTGGGTATATGAAATAATGTGGAGATGCTGGTTGGTTTGTTTGTTTAACAACATCATCAGATGCTTTCCTAGGGGACACTAAAGTTACTTACAAACCCTTCCTAGTAAAAAACTTCAGAAAACACAGAGCAGAAGAAACGTTGTTTCATTAAGGAAAACTAGCTCCGTAGCCCCCTAAATCTCTCTCCAACAGCCAAAATAAACAACCACCACCACCACAAAGTTACTATTTCTGGGATGTCAGTATCCTTCATACGGCAGAAAAAAGTTACCACAAAAGCCACCTGAATTTATGCGAGGACACGGGATGAGATACTACAGCAGCACATGAGATTACCAAGGCAGTTCTGTCACATAAAACACCGTGTCGGTGACGTTACACCGAGTAGCTGAATTCATAGAATCATAGAATCGTCTAGGTTGGAAAAGACCTTTAAGACCATCCAGTCCAACCATTAACCTACACTACCAAGCCCACCTAAACCAATCAAGGGTAGACTAAACTAAACCATATCCCCAAGTGCCACATCTACCCGTTTTTTGAACACTTCCAGGGATGGGGACTCCACCACCTCTCTGGGCAGCCTGTTCCAATGCTTGACCACCCTTTCCGTAAAGAAATTTTTCCTAATTTCCAGCCTAAACCTCCCCTGGTGCAGCCTCTGCTGCTGGGTGCCCAAGTACGCCGACTTTAGGCTTCTCCTCCTCCAAGGCTGCACGACCAGCAGCAGCTGCCGTGAAGTCCCCGAGGACACCAGGCCACCGCCGCTCTCGGTGCCGTTTCGGCAGAGGAGGAAGGGAAGAGAGAGCAGAGGCCACCTTCGCCTATTTCGGAGGCTAAGGAAGCAGGCCCGCCGCCCCCGCCGCAGGCAGGCGAAGCCTCCGCTCCCGCCAGCCGCGCCTCGCACCTCAGCAGCGCCGCCCGCACCGCCGGGCCGCCCGGCGGAGCCCCCCGGGGGGGCCGGCCCGAGGCCCCCGGGGCCGCCCAGACCCCGGCCGGCGCAGCGGCGGGCGCGGAGGCACCCCCGGACCCCCCCCGCCCGCCCCGGGCCCCGCCACGTGCCGCCACCCCCACCGGCCCGCCGCGCGCGCGAGGCGGGGACCGCCCCGCCCCCACCGCGCTCCCCGCGGGCGGCCGGAGGGGGGAGGGGGCCACCCCCGGGGGCGATGCCGAGACCACCACCCCCTCCCCCGCCCCGCCACACACCCGCGGCGGCAGCGGCGCGTCCGGTCCCGTGGGAAGCGGAGCGGAGCGGAGCCCGGCCGGCCCCGGCGCAGGCTCCCGACAGCAGGGGAGGCGGCGGCGGGGGCACTGCCTGCCCCAGCCCCGAGCGCCCGGGCTGGCCGGCGGCGGAGCGCGGAGGCCGCATGGGGGACGGGGGAGGCGGGGAACGAGGCGCCACAAGCCGGCGGGGCGGGGAGGGGAGGGGGAGCGCCCTCCCGCCGGGCCCGGCTGCGCGCCGCCCTCACCTCCGGGCTGCCGCTCGGCGCCGCCGCCGCCGCCTCCTCTTCCTCCTCGCCGCTCTGGCGCCGGCTCCGTCCCGCCGCCGCCGCCGCCGCGCTGCCGCCGCTGCTGCCTCCTCCGCGCGCTGCCTCCGCTCCGCGCGTCGCCATGATGTGACGGCAGCATCCAAACAAGCTGCCCAAGCGGGGGACACCGGAACCTCTCCCCGCGGGCCCGCCCCTTCTCCCCACCACAGCCAATCGCCGTGGAGCTCTCTGCCCCACGTCGGGGGCTGGTGCCCTCCCTGCCCGCCGCTCCCGCGGGCCCTGCCGGGGCGGGGCGGGGGGCTCACCCCGCGCTCCGGGCAGAGGGGCGGACTCCGCTTCCCGGCGTGCCCGGCGCGGTCGCCCGGCCCCGGCACCCGCCGCGCCGCTCCCCTGCGCGCAGGCCCGCCGCGGGGCCTGCCGGGAGCGGTAGCCTGGCCCGCCGCGGGGCCTGCCGGGAGTTGTAGTCCCGCCGGCTCGGGCCGAGCGGCCGCGGGCGCCCGGCGTGACTGGCAGCCGGTCACCGCAGGGAGCGTTGCCCCTTCCCGGCCTCGGGCTTCATTCCACCTTCCCCGTGGCTGTTGCCGCCTTTGTCATCGCTGTGGGGACGCGGCCAGCTCAGCGGCGTGGCCGTGACGCGGGGCCGAGCGCGGGCTGCTTCCCGCCGGCCGGCCTCGGCTGGCGGCTGCGGTCGGCGGCGCTGCTTCTCCCGAAGGGAAAGCAGGCCGGCTGTCGGGGAGCGGCGTGGCGCAAGGGAAGCTCTGCCAGGAATTGCTTTGCCCCTGCAGCCGCGGGCAGGGCTGCCGCTGGCGCGTCCTCGGAGGCCGGTGTGGACGGGGAAGGCCTGGAGGGAGCCCGGAGCCCCGCTGCAGCCCTCGCACCTTCGCCTCGGCCGAGGCCGGCTCCCCTCCACGTGGCTGGGGCTGGGGGGAAGGCCGCTGCGGGGTTCGGGAGCGTTCTCGGAGAAGGGCTGACGACACAGGCCGAAGGCACGAAGGAAGTTGCCGAGGCACCCGTGCCCTCCTTTGAACCCGCTGGCGGTTCACGTCCGCGCACGGGCCTTGGCCTTCTGTGCGCCGCTGTAGAGTAACTTAAAACTGACGCAAGCAAACATCTTGGAAATACGTATGTTTCTGCTTTCCAGGGAAATAAACTTAACCTCTTCGTAATATGAGGGGAACCTTTATGTTCTTTTATGTGGTTACTGAATAAAAATACCACTCTAAACCTCCCTAAGCACTTACTACTTCAGAGAATAGGTAGAGTGGATACTTGTGTTGAGCAAAGTAGCTTCTGTGAGGCAGTACCTGCTTAAATTACTCTGTCCTTACATCCTAAATCGATACTTGACCAGAACTATCCAATCGCTAATTTCAAGATGAAAAATAATTTTACATTTTTGGGTATCATGCTGATCTTTAGATGGAGTTTTTCTCCCCCAAAGTAACACTTGCTCTTTTACAAATGTGTGTAATACTGAGACAATTCTTGCAAAAAGAAAAAAGGGCCTCTCCTCTCCCCCAGCAGAATTTTGATGCTCTCAGATTTTTCCCACAGATCCCTTCCAGTTGAGAGTAGCAAGAGATCCATGCAAAGATGCTCCGGTTCATCCTAGGAAGGCTCGTGCGATTGTTAAATAGGGCTTTTAAGATTACTTTTAATTTCTCCCAAGCATTATTTGAAAATATATATATCTAGTAAAACATAAATTACTCTCGTGCCCTCCTTCCCCTCCCCCAGACAGGCACTTTTTGGAATAGAAGGAAGATTAATTATAAATATCAGCTACTTTGAGAGAGAACGGAATAAAGAAGCACAGAGTTCTTGCTGGCTGTAAGCCTCTACTATAGTGAACTTCATTATAAGGCCTGTTTTGGTGAATTTGGATGCCAGAGAGGTTAGCACACATCATGCAGCAGAAGCAGGCACAAGGCCGTGCCATCCAGGGAGACAAAGTTTTCTTCCAAAACTAACATGTTAGACAATATATTTCCAGCAGTAATTCTTTTCGCACTTGAACTGGCAGGGTTTTTTTCTGCTGATACAGTGACACAGATCAATTATAATAATTTTGTGAAGAAAGATACTGCTTCCTAGTGTCATGGTTTAGCCCCAGCCAGCAACTTAGCACCACGCAGCCGCTCGCTCCCTCCCCCTGCCCCGGTGGGATGGGGGAGAGAATCGGAGGAGTAAGAGTGAGAAACACTCCTGGGTTGAGAGAAGAACAGTTTAATAATTGAAAGAAAGTAAGATAGTAATGATAATAATAACAATATAATAATGATAATAATAATATACAAAGCAAGTGATGCACAATGCAATTGCTCACCACCCGCCAAACGATACCCAGACAGTTCCCAAGCAGCGATCGCTGCTCCCCAGCCACCTCCCCCCAGTTTCTATACTGAGCATGACGCCGTATGGTATGGAATAGCCCTTTGGGCAGTTTGGATCAGCTGTCCTGGCTGTGCCCCCTCCCAGCTTCTTGTGCACCTGGCAGAGCATGGGAAGCTGAAAAGTCCTTGACTAGCGTAAGCACTACCTAGCAACAACTAAACCATCAGTGTGGTATCAGCATTATTCTCATCCTAAATCCAAAACACAGCACTATGCTCGCTACTAGGAAGAAAATTAACTCTATCCCAGCCAAAACCAGGACACCTAGTAAGTCAGTTTTTACAGAAATTTAGGATTTTTTGAGGACAGCTGCTGCAGATGTAGTGAGAGAAGTCCCATCAGCTTCCAAACTCAGCCACAGATCTCTGGTGCGCTGATTGCTTGCTGTGCTATTGTCCTCTGAAGAATACAAATGTGAAATTGAACAAAAGAGTAACTACTTTTAGTATTTTCAGTCACTTTTATGGTTCACTCCCTATGTCTCCGTTGTTTTTTTGTGAACTTTTTTCCTTCAAAAATGCACTTACCAGCAAAGTGCACATCAACAGTGCTGGAAATTCATATGCCACTCCTGCAAGTAAATACACATACTGCCAGGAGGATGAGAACAGATGTGCAGTTGTGCCCTGTTAATGACCCTGCTGGAGACTGCTTGTGCGAGGGAGGAACAGTCATGGACTACACACTTGGAGCAGCCAAGTAGATATTCCACCCAAATCGCCATTTCCAAGAAGCTGCTTAATTATTTGGCATCAAAAGTACTGGTCTCATGTTTTGATGGCCAAGAAGCTGACCTGTTAGGAAATGAGGTCTTTTTTGTTATTATTATTTACGGTATAACTAAGCATCCATTGGTAAAAATCTCTAGTCATCAACTTTTTATAAATTTTCAGGGTAATCTATTTTTACAAACTACATCCAAGTTATGTGGTTATTACTGTACTTAAGAGTAGTCTAACTTCATGAATGCTGTACACGTAAGTGGTCAGTTTGATACATCTCTTGAGTACTTCACTGCCTTCACTGGGGTGGGGACTCCTAGGCAACGTGGTGAAAATCGTATTCCTTCAATATCTTTTTTTTAACAAATCAGTAAGAATACTATGGTGACAACTAGAACAAGATGTTTAACACTCTAAACAATGACAATTAAGAAACTATGAAATAAAGGTAGTATTTATTTTCTTACAGCATTGTTACAACATGCAAGGCAGTCAGGAAACAATTGGAATGCAGCACCAGATTTAATTTTGTCCTTTTTATCATGATTACTATCATGATTCCTTTCAACAAAATTTTCAAGAAGCTCTGAATGACCAGAATTTTTCTGGGAACTCTTCCCCCCGGTAGTGAGTAGGAACTGTAATTCTTCCAGTGTTACTTTTCACAGAATGACCAATCAAAAATGAAAATGAAGGCAGGAGAGAAACAGAAAAATACAAACCAACCAAAAGAAAGAATACAAATCACCACTCTTCTACTTTACAGGATCCTAAAATTAAATGACAGCTACTAGGGAAATTGCCTGGGTGCCAATGTGGACAATATTGCAAACACGTACTGGCTTAATATGCAGCTATAAATAAAAACCAAACAGGGCATCAGGTACACATGGAATGGGATGAGGAGTAATACAGGAAATGAAACCAGCGTGTGTCAGCTGAGTGATGTGTTTTCCTACGTGCTTCTTGCACGTCACACCTCCCTCCCAGAAAACGAACTCCGAAGGTAAATGACCTCTAAGGAAAGCTGTCACAAATTATTGGGGGCATAGAACAAACTGCTGTATGACAAGAGCGAAAAGTCTGAAATTGCTTGCTTGGCTCAGGAAAGCAACAAGTGAGACATGATGAAAAGAAGGTGAAGTCAGGATCTTCTGTTTTCCTACATCACACAGAGTTAAGTTAAATTACAAAGGGGCACATTTAAAGCCAATAAAAAGATTTTTCCTCCTCACACATTAGGAAACTAATTACCCTACAATACCAATGAAATAATGAACTAGATTAAAAAAGGAACCGGACATTTGTATCGATAGCCATTTACAGGTTCGTGCAAGCATACTTTGAAAGAGAACTCAGACGCCAGCCACCCGAGTCTGAAGGCAAGCCTTGGCTCACCGTGACGAGGCAGGCGGTCGGTCTGGGGATCCGATGAACCCGGCACCGCTCACCCTAACGCTGCTCGTGTCCTTGTTTACACCAGCCAGGGCTGGAGGCAGGACACCCAAGCCAGAGGCTATGCTTCTGGTCGTGAGTTAAATCCGCTGGCGATTGTCCTCCGGCACCCAGACCAAGGGGATGCAGACCATTTTCTGTCGTACCCCTCGGTGCTCGGCCTCCAAAGCTGGGTTGCTTGCCAGCTCCACTGGGAATAACTCAGGGGCCAGGAACCAATGGAGAGATTGCTAGTTGGCTCAGGGAAAACATTTTTAGGGGTCTTTCTAACTGTTTCTAGGCTTTCGGTTTTCAGCATGTGCTCAGACATGCCAGTTGACTAGTTTTTGCATGGCCAGAGAGACCCGAATTGTGTCCTATACAACAGTTCCTCCAGCTGAAAGATCCTACGCACCAGTATTTTTGCCTGCTTAGGCAATGGTTTCAGCTCTTTCATTCACATGCCCACTAATTCTTTGACACCACATCCCACCGAGAGAGATTGTTGTTTCCACATCCACACTAAAGTCTGCAGAGGCTCCTCTCCACCCCAGTAATGCTCTTACAGCAGCACTTTTCATCCACCCAACACACGATGGGCTTGAAAGTCTTGTTATACATGATACAGGACGCAAGGCGGTGATGATACAGCAAAAGCAAAACTGTTTGATGTTTAAATTGCAGGCATCAAAGTCATGAAAGGGCCCATGGCCAGCATTAAAGCATTTCTGAAATAAGTGGGGCAAGAAGCTGGGTATAATCGATCTGTTCACTGGCCATTATTTGACTGTGAGTAAATTTGGCGCATTCCTCCTCGGGAAGGATAGGAAATGCAGAGAAACTGCAGCTTTTTCTGGCTCTGAAACCTTCATGTTTGAGTACAGAAACTATAGCTAAGAGAACAAATAAATCAAAGCAACTGCAGAATTAAGGTTTTGTGCATGCATACAATTAAAAAAACCCCACACTAAATGGTTTTCTTTCGAGCATCATATATCAAAGCAGGCATCAAATCTTTATTCTTCTAATTTTATATATATATAAACTCACTGCATTCTTCTTCTGTCTTTTCCTACTTCGTCAGGGCCACTTACATTGAGAGAAAGTAAACTTTCTGCCCATGTAGTTTTGGATTAAGTGTACCTCCCAGGTGTATCTGGAGAGGTTTGTCATAGCTTCATGAATCCCTGAATTAGCAAAGGAAAACGGTCTCAATCTGTGCCATAATGAAAACCAGGCTTTTATGAAATGAAGCAAGTGATTCATTCTTCAAGATAATCTCTACAGAGTGCTGTCTCATTAAAAGTGATAGAGTGACAAACTAATGATAGTTATTTTGGTTGCTCCTCCCCTTGCAATGGTATCTAGTTAAAAGTAACAGCTGAAAAGGAAAAGTACATGGTGATTTTTAAAATATATTTAGACACACTAATAGACGTGGTTTTGCATTTATATATATGCATGGTCTTCATATGTGTATATATAGAGCCAATACTGGGCTATACTGAGAAGAAAATGAAGCCATGCACATATTCTGATGTTTTGTAGGAATTGTTGTTTTCTGAAATAATTAACTTCAATATAATACAAAGAAAATATAGCAAGAAATTAATTCACGGTTACTTGCCATTTTGTTTAGAAAATTGGAACGCTGACCTAAAAAAACCCCTAATGTTTAAAACAAAGGAAAAAAACATTGAAAATGAGTAGTTTGGGACAAAAATCTAGTATGGATAACATCATTCAAGGCTAGGCTACTCGGCAGTTGTTGTTGTAGAGATACCAGTCAGCACTTACCGCCACATACAGTATCAGGCCATACAATATACCTTTCTTCTAAATTTCTGCTGAATTGAAACCCAGACCGTTATCAGTGTGGTTCTTGGTGCTGTAATTCTACGACCAGACTCCAGATACAGCACATGGACTGAGGGCCCGACGCGGCTGCTGTTGCTTGGCAGTGCTTACCGGTAAGTAACCACACACACTTTGTTCCTTTTTATGAAACAGCTATTTGCAAAGTAAAAGTCAATAATATGTGAGTGGCCAAGAGTTCAAGGATGCATCTCATGGTCAGGTGACATGTTCCTGTACATAGGGTTATTCTTTTAATGCATGACGTTAAAATTGACATCCTGTGCTTCAGTACTACTTACCTAACCCCCCCAAACATACACCAAAATAACCAAACAGCACAGAGTTAAAAAATACTTTTATGACCCAACTGAAGCTGCATCAGAAGCAGCGTGGCCAGCAGGTCGAGGGAGGTGATTCTGCCCCTCTGCTCTGCTCTGGTGAGACCCCACCTGCAGTACTGCGTCCAGCTCTGGGGCCCTCAGCACAAGAAGGACACGGACCTGTTGGAGTGGGTCCAGAGGAGGGCCACAAAAATGATCCGAGGGCTGGAGCACCTCTCCTAGGAGGCCAGGCTGAGAGAGTTGGGGTTGTTCAGCCTGGAGAAGAGAAGGCTGCAGGGAGACCTTACTGTGGCCTTTCAGTGCTTAAAGGGGGCCTATAGGAAGGATGGGAAGAATCTTTTTAGCAAGGCCTGTTGTGACAGGACAAGGAATAACGGTTTTAAACTAAAGGAGGGTAGATTAGACTGGATATAAGGAAGAAATTTTTTACAATGAGGGTGGTGAGGCACCGGAACAGGTTGCCCAGAGAGGTGGTGGAGGCCCCATCCCTGGCAACATTCAAGGTCAGGTTGGACGGGGCTCTGAGCAACCTGATCTGGTTAAAGCTGTCCCTGCTCCCTGCAGGGGGGCTGGGCTGGATGGCCTCTAAAGGTCCCTTCCAACCCAAAGCATTCTGCGATTCTATGAAGTGACAAACAAAAGAAATTCAAGAGACTGAAAGCTTTGGTTAACTTTGTTTAGAGAACAGCTGTAAATGATCAAATAAAAATGTAGGGGAACATTTTACTACAGCTTTTTTTATTCCAGGATTTTATGATCTTTCCTCTTCCTCCTCCTCCAAACAAACTACTGAATCAAAAAATTTCACACACATATTAACTAATAGCAACTGGACTAGTAAACTAATAGTTGAAGAGGATGCTTCGGTGCACAGAATAACTGGAAATGTTGGTATCTCAGAAGAAAGCTGTAACACTGTTCTAAGCTAACCTAAATGATTCCTGGGCAATCTTTTCCCTGTTTCTCAAAGGTTTATTCCAAAATCCGCACGTTTAGCTTCTTCTAATAAAATTTGTTAACAATCTTTTTGTGTGTTTGCTTTTCCTCAATGTTTTAAACAACTGCGTTTTCTGTTACACTGTCTCCACAGGTTGGTATTATTTAGATCCATTCTCAAGTTTCTTTTGGTTTTGTCCTTGATTTCATACTGTTGTTGTTTTGCTGGATTTTACCATCTGCACCATCCCAGTGCTTGGAATGATGTTAAGAAAATGCCAGCATACTTGCTTATGAAGGATATTATTAAGACCCATTTGGGCTACAGAGGCCTACAAAATTCACTGCGAACGTGAAGAGGTCTACCTATGTTCATCTTGTGTGACAAGTGGAACGCAGATACCTTCCCTCTTACCAGTCACAATAAAAACTGCTGGACACTTGTAGCACTAACCTAAATGAAAGGTGTGGTCCAGTCCTGAAAACTGCAGGACTGCACAACATTTATTTCAGCTTTCCAGCTTGAAACCAGATAGGCAGATTTGAAAATATGATTTTTGATAAGAGACTTCAAATGTCAGAGCTCAAGTCACATTAAGCCTTGCTACATTACTGGCCTTTTTAAATGCAAATTTAAACAGCAGGGGTTTTTTTTAGACTTACTTGCTTTTCATGATACTTGGAAAGCTAAGGTTTTCTATGTAGGAGCCATCTTTTATGAAAAATGGAG
The DNA here is from genome assembly GCF_030463565.1 of Pelecanus crispus. NCBI lineage: Eukaryota > Metazoa > Chordata > Aves > Pelecaniformes > Pelecanidae > Pelecanus > Pelecanus crispus. The sequence goes on from NC_134643.1 coordinate 140,651,243, forward strand.
TTTAATATCTATAACCATTATATAGGCTATGCTTACACGAAAAGAAAGATGAGGCTTGATGTACAAACCCCATGCAAATAAGCTTGTCATATAGCTGAAAACACTAGGAATGATCAGGCTGGTTTTTAAGAAAGCGGGCATTTGGAGCAGTGATTTTGAGCTCCGAGTCATCCAGGGAAGATTAGCCACTATTGGGATAGAACTGCCCGTCTTTTTAGAAGGTGCCATGCCAAACTGTACAGCAGACAGATCCTAATGTCTCCAGCTTAAATCTGTGAGCAGTTGTATTTGTCAAGAGTAAACATTACTCTTTGAATAGTCTGATTTTTATGAGCATAACAGATTTAACTTTTGTGGCCTTTAATTAATCACTGATATAAAAAGCTCCTAGAGTATCTCTTATTTACCACAACTTTTCTTGCATCTGTTAACTAAAAGGGAAAAACACTATAAAAATACAAATCATGCTTAAGATGATTTGTAGTTCAGAAAGTGTGTGGTAACAAAGAAACTACTTTGAGAAGCCAAATTTGTGCAGGTTTAAAACAATTCATTTTCCGTGATGAGAAATACAGGAGGGCTTTCTGTCCAAGTTGCTAATATAGACAATTTTAAATAGTCCTTTCTTACAGTTAACAGTTAACTACAAAACATCCGGATGCCTACGAAGAATCAAAAAAAAATCTTTTAAAGAAAACTGGTTTTTATTTAAATCCCATGTCTTAAGCACTGTGACAAAGTATATTTTTGAAATTTGTGTAAGTCTGAAATACGTTTGCTCCTCACTCTGCCCTCTGTCCAAATAAATGAGCCAATTTTATACATATCTACAGTATTTAATAAAGATGTCCAAACCAGCTGAAGTTTTTACATAAATGTTTCAGCCCTTAAAACAAAGAAAAACGTTTAATTTGCTCTCACTCAGACAGCAAAATTAAATGGAAACATAACAGTCTTCTGAAGAAAGAATGCATGAAACCATTTCTCTCTGTGGGGAAAGGCAGTATCTTAATATAATGATTTAACAAAAACAACGGTTTAATTCAAGCAGTTGATAACTGTTCTTATTTAAATGCTTAAATGTTTGCCACTTAATCGTATCTGATCAATAATTAATCAGTACTTCTTTTGGATTCTGAATTAGTATTTTTTATAAGAAATTACTGGAAGTTACTCGATAGGGTTTTCTATAAATTCTTTGGCTACATACATTAAGGAAGTTAAATACACATGAAAGCTATTCGCTACAAGCACTTTAAAAATAGTACACATTTACAGATTATACAAGAATCAGAGTGCAAATGTGATGACAGAGTTATTTTCAAGGACTAAGTTACTTACAACATCCATTTTTACATCCCAAACAGAAGGCTGCAGACAAACAATTTGAGATTCTTAGATTTAGAAATCTCTTTGCAGAGCTTCTTGACAACCTAAAAATGCCTCAAACTAAACTGTTGCTTCATGCAATAATGTTATCACTTTTAATTATGACATATAACCTGCAGTGTCTGTCTCCTCTTTTTTTTTTTTTTTTTTTTTTTTTTGAAGAATGTAGAAGTTCAGAAACTGCTCACAGAAAGAACAGAAATAATGGTTGTATCCCCATATGGAATTATAACAATTTTAGATTCTTTTAAGTCTTTCGAAGGTCTTTCGTAAGCAAAATATGAAAGCAGAAATCGATGTCAGTCCTCAAAAAAAGCTTACGGTTATAGTGATTTTGTGAAAACGCTTAATTTTCTTCTTGCAGCATTTCTTCTATTTCTTTATCCCAGTTTTCATCACGCTTTTCTGATTCTGTCACCACCTCATACTCTTGAAGCTCTTGTTGTAATTCCTTTTCCCAATCAGCAGTTTCTTCTACAAGAGATAAATGATGTGTAAGAATTAAATTGATAATATAGAATGTTGCTTATTTATATAAAACTAGATGAATTTGCACTGAATCTCTCTTATAGCCCCCAAACTTCATGGACAATTCTCCTTAAAAACTAAAAAAACTTCAAGGTCAGAAATTCCATCTTCTTATTGACCACAGATAGGAATTAATTAATATACAAGAGTATATTCCTAGGTGCATACTATTATAAAGATATAAAAAGCAAACATGCAGCTTAGTTGTACAAGCGTCCCTTTGCAAGCTCATTTCCTACAATCTTTCAGTCTACTATCAACTGAATCTCCCTTTGTATGTCTAAAACTCTGGAAAAAAAATGAAGTTCGTAAGTTTGTTGCATATACTGTTATGGGGAGGGAGGGGAATCAAGATCAAATACTGTGGATAATTTAAAAAAAGCAGCAGGTATTTTCCTCACTGATATTTGTAGCTAGGCAAGCTCATTTAATCAGGGTTAAAGGTAATCATATTTCATACTCCAGGGCAAAAAATGAGTCAGAAGGCATTCCTGTGTTGTTAATCTCTGGTTTAATTAGCTCTACCTATCATATGCAAGAGTATGGGGGAGGAGATGGGTGTTTGATGTGTTACATGTTGGGTAGTACTTCAGCCTAGATAATGAAGGTATGTAATTCCATAGTCCCAAGTCAGTAAGGCCAGCTGAGATTTCTCTGAACAAATTACACATTAATGACTTACTGAAACACTTCCATTAAAAAGCTAGATGCAAGGAACTGGTATTACTTTTAGGAATTCCTCAAGCTTGGCTATGTATTGCAAAAAATAACAATTTTGGAAAACAAGGTTTCAGCAACATCCAAAATACGTTGTAAGATGAATTCTGAAAACTGTGTTATGATAAGCATCTACATTTACAAGTGTCTTCATAGTAAATAGTTCATTGTGTATGGCCAGAGTCACATCATCACATTGTTTTACACCCACATTAGTTCTTCTGAATTAAGTATAAGCCCCACTTTATTTCTTCTCATCATTCTCAAAGCTATTTTGTTAAATTTTAACTGTTCCAAATGCATGTAAACATCTACAGCAGAGGCATCTGCAAGCTCAGTCTCGTGCAAATACTGCCGTTTTAGCTGGTGTTGCAAGAAGAAAACATAGCCTGACTTCCAAATACTGTACTGTACCTACAAGGATGTCAATTAAAGAAAGAAAAATTAATACACATAAGGACCTATGAAAGAGAAGGCAGGGAAAGGAGGAGTAGGCGGAAAAAAATACTCCACTGTCACTTCTGTAAAAGAGCCACCTACAAATTGTTAGGTTCTTTGGATTTAAACTCCTCACAGCTAAGACACGGTTTGACTATGGTAAGAATTACCATTAATTTCTGCAATATTTCATTGCAGGTCATTTCATACACTTTGAAAAATGGTCACAAATCTACTTTCCTAAATTGAATTACAATTTTTTTTTAAAAAAATCCTCCTATCTTAGAATTACTGTATTTAAGACACAGAAGGTAATAATAGCTTTACCTTCTACTACTGAAGTTTCTTCTCTCTTTTTGTCTAGCACCAGTTGTTCCATTTCTTTTCTTAGGTCTTCCTGATTCAGGTTACAGGCATCAAAAGCATCACTCACAAATTCTGATACACCAGGACTTGTGGAAATCTCTTCCTCATCCTGCAATAAGACAGTTTTGTATAAGCTTATCCAAAAAGGGGAAAAAAATGTCACCGATACATACTTCCACTCATGTGACTGACTGCCTTTTAGATAGAGTCAGTGAAAAAAACAAACCAAAAGCATTACTCTGACAACTATTTTTCTTTAAGAGTATTTTTGTACAGACAAAAATGTTAGTTATATTGAAAATGATCTGCTTTTCATCCTAGGCTCCTTTTTGTGTTCTCTTAACAACTTTAATTATGCTGGTTTTGTCATCTTAAAAACAATAATAAACTCATAAGTAATTTAGAAGAGTACCTAAGACTAATATTAAATTTTGACCACAATTCAGAAACAGTTTTCTACACACAAATAAGATTAAGAGAGGACTGTTCTTTGGAAATCTTTCTAGCTTAATTTAGTCCATTGCATATTACTGGCAAGGGAATGCACAGCTCTGCTTCTGCCAAGAGTGTTCTCTGGCACTGATTTTACTATCCAGAAATGAACAAGGGTCATCACGTGTCTAAGTTAAAGGTTCTTGCAGTATCAAGCAAAACCCTTCTTGCCACTGCAATAAAATAATGTTGCTATTGCAATGTATCATTTAGATTTCTGATACTTAAGCCTGACAACTGCCGAAGAGATGGACAGAACATGGCACAGGAATGTATTTTTATGAAGGTATCCCTCGCATCTAAATACAATGCAAACCTACTCCAAACATTTTGGAAATGTCACTCTTCAGAGTAAAAACATGTTTTATTATAATGTGCAGGCTACTAATGAAAATATTCTTCAGACAAACTACTGTTCTTTCTACTGAAAATGAGTTTAAAGTGTATGCAGTAAAAATTAATATTACAGCAGAACAGCAGCAGATTAGGACTGTCAGATATTATATTATTATGGTTTCATAGCACAGCTTACTCAAAGGGATGCATAATTACCTACTAAGTAACAGTTTCACATACTAAATACCAGATAAAATATAACAGCATTTTTACCTCTTGCGATTTTATTTGAGGCTTTATTGTAACAGGTGGTGTTTTTGGTCGTACTGTTTCTATTGAGGGAAAAAAAAGGTAGATTACATTTAAATATATAAAGATCTCATTTAATCTGCATAGCTATTTAATGTACAAGGAAATATTGTAAGTTTTAAGGAATCTTGGTGGTTAAAGGCTGAATTCAGCCATAGGTGAAGCATCTGCAACAACAAAACGGAAGAGAAGCATTTTTCTATTCTTAATTAAGGCAGGCAAATTTAGCAAACCATTTCTTCATTATGACTCCAAAGTTAAATCACAGGAACCCCTCTGCCCCTCAAAATGATCTGAAGAACTACATAAATAGGAACAGCTGGAAATCTGAAAGACTGTCTTCTATAAAACACTTACAGATTGCACATGTCACAAGATCTTTAAAGTTACAAAGGTGTAGACTTGGTCATGAAATCCAGTTACTGCCTATCATAGAAGTTCCCAAACTCTCCTGGCTGGGTACTACTACTGACATGGGCACTAGTTAGCTCTTAGGTATACTGTATACACACCCCTAAATGCGTACAAGAAGAGTGCTCTGCAGCCTTGCCTTCCTTCACACAGGCAAAGGAAGTCACTGAAAAAGATAAACCCTAGAAGCTGTTCCCAATTTCCTAAGAAAACTCACCGTGCATTCTGTATTTAGCAGCATGGTGCTAGGAAGATGATTGTTTACAAGCAAGGACAGATCTTTTTTCTGGGCAGATAAAGGAACACCCCAGCTTTCCTCCTCATGCAACTAGCAGGGTAGAGGAGTCACAACAAAGAGCCAGGTGGCTGCAAGAACAATTAACATACTGGGCAGGTTGTGGTAGTGATGGAGTGCTCGCTTAGCAGTTCTGTTTGTTTAAACATGCAAAGCAGCTCTGAGCTTGCAGCTCTGCTTACTGCAGTATGCCCAGATGGACCCTTCCTGCTTACTCAGCAATTTCTGAAGGGGGAATTTTTTCAGGTTTTTAATTTTTAAAATTAAGATCAGCTCTAATTAAAAGAATTCCCTAACTGGTAGCTGTCACTGCTTATACAGCTCATCTACTCAACACCCACTGCTCTGTCCCATCCTCTCTCTTCCTTCCCCTTCCCAATCTTCAGAGGATCTGTTATTGCACCCAACACCACAGCTAAAGAGGCTCCAGCGCTCCCTGCTCAGGGAGGCTGTAGAACACAGCACTAACTCTTCGCTGTTCAGCACCGAGTGCCCAAAGCACCGTGCAGGAGGGCACTGGGCGATGCACAAGTCTGACGTGACTAACATACCATTAGCACTGTTCTGGATCTACTGGCCTGGCATCATCTCTTTCACTGCTGATGTGCCCTCTGCCCCTGAGGTAACTTCACTCCCAAGTAAGTAGTTACTCATACCTGGAGAAGGACTAGAACTTCGCATTTTGTTATAGATCTTACATACTCTGTACACTAGAACATGGAATGTCTTCCATTTGCCCCTTCTTTTTTCCTTTCACGTCAACCACACTAATTTAACTTTGTGAAAACAGCAGGTAAGGAAGGGACAGAGAGAGATAAAAACAGAAGGCAATTAATTCTATTTTATAGACGTCAGTCAGCTTTAAGAAGAAACTGTGAACATTATGAAGTTACCAACAGGAAATTACTCTCAGTTTTAGCCTCCAATTAGGGAATCTAACCTTCAGAAAGGTTATTTAAATAAACAATAACACAGATGATTCAGAGCTTCCCAAATTTATGCAATTTTCAAATCAAAACAAACATGTATTTACTAGAGTCTGGTAAATGTGTCTTTGCCATTACAGAATATACAGTCATTAGGACAGTAAATTTAACTGTATAACCTATACCGGTCTTGTGAATTGTAGGAGATCTGCAACAGGCCAAAAGACAGGGTTTTTGTTTTATTTTTTTTGCGTTTTTTGTTTTTCTTAAATGAAGGTATGTTTTGTTTTCAGTCACAATGGTAATTTTACTAGAGTGACTCTTTGGGTACTACCCAGCAACTTTCTCTTTGACTGGCAATTTCCAAGGGTTTGGATGACTCAAAGATAACAGTTTTGTTCCATAGGGTCAGTTGCCATCTCTCCTGTAGAGCTGAGATGCTTCAATTAAAACAGCCATAGCTTGGCAAATGTGAGCACTGTACTGTTAAAAGAAAAAAAAAAAAAAAAAAAAAAGGAGGTTATGCTGCTCTAGGAACTTACAGTTTAAGACTGCCTATTTAACTACATCTTTAGGTTGTATAAAGGAAACCTTTAGCACTGTAATTAATGACACAGTAACTTCTATTTGACTAGCCGATCAGCCACAACGGTGTCAGCTTTCTTTTTTTCTGAAATTGGTTTACTGAAGCAATGATATGCAGAAACAGAAATCAAATAAAAAGCTCATTGGAAAGGGGAAGCATACCGATAGAAAACAGACTTCACAGAGAATAAGCTTATAAACAACAGTGAAGAAAATATCTTTTGGCAGAATTTATGTTCTAATCTTTCCAAAAGCAACCTTTTCCTCTACACAAAGGACTAAATGCAGTAGCAAATGAAAGGATCCAATACTCAAAGATCTACTGTGAGGCACTAGAGAAACCAGAGAAGATGGTGACTGCTTTTAATAGTCTATAATACAATCCTATCAGTTGGTGTAATAAAAACCCCAGAGGAACAGAAAACCTAAAAAGATTTTAAAAAATATCACAACAATAAAGAAATCCAAGAAAGAAAGAAAATTAGATAAATACATTTAGATGCCAGTTAGGTGCAAAGTCATGACAATCCCATTGATTTCCTGAGTTGATGGCACCTGCACAGGGTAACAGTAAACACAATTTGCTCATAGAAAATGACAAAAATGGGAGCTGAATATGGTGGGAGTGTAGAAGTGATATGACATGAACAGGTAAGTAGGAAACGAGCCTAAATACAGTCTGCACTGAAAGGTAAAGACAAAAGCTTTCTGTTAGGATGAAAGAGTTAGTGTAGGACATTTAAGAGCAGTTCTTTTACGCAATGAAAAAATTAAGTCTCAGCTTCCACAAAACTGATCAGTTGTTTCTCCATATAATCACATTTCCTCTACTGCTCTTCTGTTTCTACAGATGGAAAAGAACATGCTTACAAAACTACGAAACAGTAGGAAGATTCACTATCATGTAATTCTCAACTTCATTTTTTAACCTGCACATATTTTAAATTAAAGGTACAGGGGAAAAAACCACAAGTCCTGCACTCCTTTGCTTAAAGCAGTCTTCTGAACTATACTGAGCAAAAGAATTACATCATTATAGTAAACACATGTGTCATATTGGGCTATTTCTATACTGTCTTCATCAATCTTCCCAGGGAGGGAACCCCGGTCCCCACAGCCCACTGGTGTGTGCTGGCAACAGTTACTCTCCTCAAAGGCTAGCATGCCTTCTGGAGAGCACATGGCCTGTGGTCACTTTGCATAGATTTGGCCTAGATCTCTTCTGTGCTCCATGTAATATGCTCAAGTGAGACCATGTGGTTTTTTTTAAGCTGACAAAGCCTGAAATAGCATGAGTAGTGTTTCTATGATTGACAGCATGCTGTTCAACATGGGGACATGCTGCAATGTTTGACTGTACATAGCCCATTGGGACTCAGAAAATTGTCCTGGATAAAAGAAGTCAGAACTGGTGCCTCTTGGTCTGAAGTAGATTCTGGAGTGACCTGCCCTGTCAGCATTGCTTGGATTTTAACCCAGAGGAACTACTTTGTTCATTCTAGATGGGGACCTTGCCTGTGCCAACACATGAGCACTCTGAACAGAACCTATGAGAAACAGAATGAGACAAACTGACAGCAAAGGCACACACACAAAAAAAGCTTGAGGAAACTACTACAGTCCTTTTTGAAGAGGTATCTTCTATGTAACATGCAAGCCTGGCTCTGTACTTCTTCCCCTTGTAACCTCCCCTTCACCCCAAGGTTCAGCTGCCTGTGTCCAAGGAGCCAAGGTCCAGCTGAGTAACCTTAGCTCAGGCTGTGCAGAAAATTACCAAGCTGTGCAAAAGAGCTGTTTGAAAGTCTGTAAAAAGATAAGAAAAGTGAAATTAGAAACTGAGATGGGATTAGAAAGATGGGATCATTAGCAGTGCAAGGACTCAAGAGGAAAAATACCAATATGGAAAGATATATCTGAAAAAGGGGGAAAAAGAAGTCAACTTGGCAGTGATCAGTTGGTTGTCAGTCAGGCCGGCAGTGTCAACAGGACATCAGCATTAATGGATTTCGTGGATGATGACAATTTATTGATGTTGGGGATATGAGAATCTGTTCCAAAGTGCAGTGAAGGCTTTCTCCTTCTGCCTAATGCCTACCCAGCCTGCCAAGATTATTCAGGTGTCTTACCAGGGACGGTAAGCTTACCTAGCTTAAGCTAAGATTTAATGAGCTACTGGTTATCTTTTGTATCTTAGCCAGCAACTGCTTTATACTCTTTAAGCTGCATATATTCCTGCTTGCAGAATTTGTTTGCATGCAGACAAAGACGCCCAATGGTTCATAAGAGGGTCAGTAAGAATAATCTGTATAAACTGTCCAGCGTAACTGAAGACACCTACATTAAAGTGGCTTTTTCATCTCAATGTTGAATCCCAGGTAGCCTCCTGGTCCCCATCTTCCTCCATGTCTATAATACACTGTGTCCTGCATGCGTGTCTGCCTCCATCACCAGAGTAATTCTACCCCCGTATCACTAACTTTGTTTGGCCTGAGGCCTGAGCAAAAGCCAAAAGCAAACCATATGCCAGCTGGCTGGGTTGGCTAGTACCTGTTGTCTTATCAGGTGAACCAAAGGTACCTCCTGCTTCTTTCTGACAAGACAAAAAAAGCACACCAGAGACCACTAGTGGTCTTCAGCTGTTACAAGCCAAATACAAAATTTCATCTCTTGAGACTTCCACTCTTCTGACAAAGTTGGCTGAAACTGGAAAACCGCTTAAAAGCCCTAGGAGTCCCCTCTTCCCCCATCTGGACAAACAGACCAAGTATGACGAGAGAAGCTCTGACTGCATAGGAAATCCAGGATAAAAATTCGATGTCACCTGATGTATACAGTCAGTATGCATGACACTAACTTGATGAGCTGGGCTAAACCAAATCCTTTCCGCACCTTTCAGTTGACTGTCCTCTTCTCTGCTTTTGTTCTCTTCTTTTCCTACTGCTTGCTGTTGAGCTGCAAGTGCGGTGAGTTGTGCAGACTGTTTAATGAGGGACACCCTGTAGAAATAATTTCTCCAGAACACCTCCTCCTTTATGCTAGAGAGAACAAACAGATTTTGATTACTACATTGGGAAATGTGGTTCCTTTTACCATCTAGCAATGAAATAAAAATAAATACGTGGGGGGAAGGGAGTAGACATAGCTGCCTTCTAAGTAAAAGCTTAGAAATTTGTGATATTGTCACAGTTTAAAAAAATCCATCATAGCAGAAGTACTTGATCTCTTACAAGACAGTTATAATGGACTTGAACATATAATGTAGTAGTAATAATAATAATAGTTATTTATTTAGAAAAAGCTTAAGAGCATGCAGCAATACATAATTTGGAACAATATTACGCTATTCCATCTTTCTTGCCAAATTATGTAAACAAACCCAACAAGCCAAATAACACTACTCTCTTCACTTACTCTCTAAAACCAACTTTCTATTATTGTTAAACTATATTCACCTACATTTTCCCTAGACCTCAGGTGAAACTGGAATATCTCTGATCTATAGGCAGAAGACATTCCTAGTGTGCTGGTTTTGGCTGGGATAGAGTTATTTTTCTTCACAGTAGCTAGTATGGGGCTGTGTTTTGCATTCATGCTGAAAACAGTGTTGATAACACAGGGATGTTTTAGTTACTGCTGAGCAGGGCTTACACAGAGTCAAGGCCTTTTCTGCCTCTCATCCCACCCCACCAGCGAGCAGGCTGGGGGTGCACAAGAAGTTGGGAGGGGACACAGCTGGGACAGCTGACCCCAGCTGACCAAAGGGATATTCCACACCATACAATGTCATGCTCAGCATATAAAGCTGGGGGAAGAACGAGGAAGGGGCTGGGGGGGGACATTTGGAGTGATGGCGTTTTGTCTTCCCAAATAACTGTAACGCATGATGGAGCCCTGCTTTCCTGGAGATGGCTGAACACCTGCATGCCAATGGGAAGCAGTGAATGAACTCCTTGTTTTGCTTTGCTTGCGTGTGCGGCTTTTGCTTTACCTGTTAAACTGTCTTTATCTCAACCCATGAGTTTTCTGACTTTTACTCTTCTGATTCTCTCCCCCATCCCACCGGGGGGTAGTGAGCGAGTGGCTGTGTGGTGCTTGGTTGCCGGCTGGGGTTAAACCACAACACCTACTTTGCAGCATAACTATTTCACTATCTTCACATCTTTCAGCAAGTCTGCAGGACCTTCAGTAACTAGAAACTGTCATCTCAGAAATTGCCAATTCTGATAAGCGGGAGACTATCCCATTTCTTAGGTAACTTTTCCCTCTGATAATCCTCCAGCAAGCAAGAAAAGACCCAACTTTAACCCAGAGGGAAGAGAAGCCGAAAATGGCAAGGAAGGAAGGAATGTGTGTAGGTCACGAAAGAAAGAAAGAAAGAAAGAAAGGAGTGAAGTTACCCTTTCTGCCCATTCAAGCAAACAGCAACTACTGAGACTAAGAACAGAAAAAAAACCCTAAACAATGGGCTAGGATAGGCAAGGATAGCATGACCAGATGCTGAAGACAGAGCATCAGAGATAGATCTGATGAAGACCTAGAAGATGGGCAGAGCTTTAGGACCGACAGCAACAAAGAACAGCAGGGAAGGGGGTAAATAAAATAAGGAGCTGGGAATGCTTATAAAAGGAGGAGATTTAAGATAGAAAAGTGCATGTAGAAAGATGTTTTCTTTCCTGTTTCCATCCTCAGACAAGAGACTACTGTTGGGAACTCCTACTTAACAAGAACATTGACCTATGAAACAAGCTAAGGAGCAGAGCCTGGGACTGGGCGAGGAAGGAGAACAGCACTGGAATAAAGCTGGGATGAAGAAGCCATACTGGAACAGGCCATAACTGCTGGAACAAAGACCTTACGATCTTTTAGTTAGGTCCACTAGAAAGAAGGCAGTCAAAACACAGAGCTTTTCCCATTGCCTATTCAAAACCAGTTTTTCTTGCTTGCATTGCTGCTGGTTTGTGATGCATTCTTTTACCGTTTCTCCACGGGGCCTCTGACTATCTCTAATAACCTTTTTGGGGTGTCAGTTACACCAATAGATCTGAACACTTTTGTTGCTGCATTTATCTTTGTTTGGGAAAAAGATTTTCAATTAATGTAGCACACTGGAAGTGAAAATGTAAGGCCTCCCCCATACTTAAGTCAATAGGTCCTCATTAGTTCTGAATGTCTAACAGATCTACCTCTGTTCTTTCCTCTAATTGCTAAACCACAATGCACATGCAATATTCCATGCGTTCAAAATTAGCAGATACACAGACACATTGAAAGTACAACCATACACAGTTACCAGAAGAAATTACTTACTGTTTGGGAACGAGATCAAACCTCATCCTATTGAGAAGTTCATCTTCTTGTAACATCACCATTGCAACAGGGTACATTTGATCAAAGTCAAAATTAAACTGCACACCTGCTGGAGGATCCCGCAGAAAATTTCGCTTATCCTTTGAAGAACATATTTATGATTATTAAATGATATCAGAAAAAGGATATCGTATTTCACACACAAGACCAGCAAAGCAATCCTGCTCCCCACATAATTCTATCATACCATAAAGCTGTAAAGTCTTTATAAAAATCAAAAATTATATTGGGGATCTACTTTGGCTCAAGTTGACACTGAAAGAACTATTTACTCTTGCACATGATCAGTGCAGTGACAGACACATTAAAAGAAGCATATTGAAAACACATAATTTAATAATGGCAGCCAAACTTACTTTGAAGAAAGGAAGTTCTAACCTCTCCAACAGAAAAATTTCAAATCTTACAGGAAACGAAATACTTACTGCTGATAAGGCCAGTATTTGTTGTTGAATTGTCTCTTCTTCATTGCTGTCTACCCAAGGAGGCACTGCTGCTTCTGTTATTGAAAGGAAGAAAATAATTGCATGTGTATTACTTTCAAAAAAAACCAAACCAAACCAAAACCCCAAACCCAAACACCTTACATAAAGTAACATATAATGTCACAAAAATAAGCAGACTTATATCAGTAAGCCAATTCATTGTTCCTTTTTCCTAAACTAAGCTGATGGCATAAGAGAGAAACTCTAGGAACGGATCTTTCCTTATCAGAGGTTAAAAAAGAAAAAAAAAATAGTTGCTTTCTGTTATTGTACAACTAAAACTGTAAATTTCTTTGCAGTCTGTTCAGTCAGAATAGTTACTGAAGTAGTGCTGTTTAACTGGTTAAGCTGCCTGCAAATAGAAATGTCTAGGTTCACTTTAAACATGTAAACTTTGTCCAAATTAAGTTTTTGAAATAATTTACTATGGTATTAATTTTCTAACACCCAGAAGACACCAATTCTTTAATGATGGAGAAAAAAAGTTATAAATTTGTTATAAATTACAACCTGTTATACACTGAATAAGCATACTCGAGTTCAGCTGATTTATATATTTACACAGATACTTCCAAAATAGTTCTGTAGGCTGTACAGAGGAAAATACACTGTTGTAGATGTATAGAAATCTATTAATCTCTTCACTGTCAATGCAAAGTCAGCCTACAGAGACATTATGATGCATCTGTAACAATTAACAAATAATTCTTGTGCACATAAAACTAACTTATTTGCCTATGCCCCTGACATCAGCAAGATCTTTCACCCACATGGATTCACACCTGATGCTAATGCTTCTTTCAGTTAGGCCATCTGTTACTCCTTTTGTCAAGCTAGCTACCTATTTTCATGAAACTTTTAGAAATATAATAACAGATGCCAAAGTTTACTAACAGAGACAAAAAGATAGAAACACAGACAACACAGTCACATAAGTAGTCTTGCAAGAAGAAACCAGACTAACATATTAACTACAAACAGTATGAAAAATTTCATCATGATCCATTTAAAACCAGCTCATTTTCAAGATTAACACATTTTCAAGATTAACAATAGAGCCACTAATTATTCAAATTGTCAGGAATTATTGCATTCAGGTAACACATTAAAAGAGATAAAAGCCAATGATGAAACGCAACACAGAAAAAAAGTTGTGCTAATTTTAAAGTCTCAAATAGATCCACTGATGTCAATAGTACATGGGTGGATAACTGAAAGGGTTTAGATCACAGATAATTATAAAGCAAATGATTTATGAGAAAGCAAAAGAGCAATTATGCCTTTAATGTAAGCAGAGCAACTCCTACAGCGAAACTAATTAAATACTATAGCGCAAACTCTAACCCATGTTTTTCATTTCATTACGAAAATGTAACATAATTGCTAAAGCTCAAAAGAAAGGTAATGAGCATGCCTGCTTTCAATATACAGGCTTAAGATTCAAAACAATAGGAGATCAGCTTTGCTAGCACAGTGATCTTTGAGTTAATTTCATAAAGCTGAAGTTGGTTAAAAAAAGCAAATCTAAACCAACTAGATAATGTAACACTAACCTCAATTAAAAATGTCATCTTCCTATACCACAATATATGTTAAGTTCCACCATAATGTGTTTCATTAAATGGAGTTTTGACAGATTAGGTTTAGATATAGCTCAGTTATCCAGCTTCCAGCAAGTTTTAGTTTATGTAATGTTATGCATTATCAAAACCAGCATACGTTACCTGATTTTTTTGTTTGCTGCTCTTGGACAAATTTTTTCTGTTCCTTCTGAAAATCTCCAATAATTGTCTAAAATAAAAATTAGGGAATCACAAGAAAAAAAAAATTCACTCCTCTTGTTTCATGTTCACTCTGAAAGTGCTTTCAAATACACTGCAGTATCATATTCTTATATCCCTGGTGGCCCTTTTTGTAAGTTAATTAAAGGTATTTAATGTAACGTTCATTTACTGAAACATTTGATTTTGCCTTTAGAAGTTTAAACTATTGTGTATGCTTTCAAAATGGTATTTATAGTTTTATCAAGTGCAGGGGACAAAAAAAAAAAAAAAAAAGAAGGAAAATCCTAGCTGATAATTTGAACATCAGCATACTATGCATATACACGTATCGCCTTACCATATCAAATACAGACAACATAGACTAACTGTTTAGACCTATTTAAACATGTTTTTAAAGCATTAAACACTTAAAGGTACCCTTGGCCTTACAATTGGTTTCAAGAGTTGCCAAAGAAATATATCCATTGCAGTAAATCAGAATTTTAAAATTAAGTATGATTTGCAGAATGTCTGCTCAGCTGAAATAAAACCATTTCTCCATTTATTTTGTTGACAAATTTTCATAAAAAAAACATGCTCAGAAGTATCCTATGTTGAATTTAGAATTAAAAAATGGAGAATGGTCTCAGAAGTCGGTATGCCATAATCTAGAGGTAACAATGCAAATGTTGTTCTGTAGTTGAAAGCAGAGGCAAAAAACCATGAAGATGGAAATTAAATTAATTAATTAATTAGCTGGACTATTTAAACCACTCGCAAAACACAAATTTTAAGCAGTGAGGTCTATGGCTTAGTAAGTTGCCAAAAAGCATGCAAGTCTTCAAGCTAAATCCTGATAAATTGCTGTAATTTTTTTTTTCCTTCAACAACCCCCCATTTCAGTTTAAGATTAACATCAGTGAGAGAACTACTGTAGTGCCTGTTATACAAATAGATCATTGTTGTTCCTCCTGGTGGTAAGTTATATGAATTTTTGGTATTTATAATACCAAAAGAGTATTATAACCCAGACTAAAATAATTTATATGGTCTAAGACAAAAGCTTTACAATGATATAGCTATAATCTGTTTCTCCCCTATGTAAACTTATTAGTCAAACCAGGGAATTCATATTACTCGAAGGCATTCACAGAAAAAAGAAAATTGTATTTTAGGCATAAAATATGCTGTAGGTACTTAGTACAGTTTCTTATGAGCAATACTATTTGTGTATTAAATTACCAAACAACCTTCTTACTCGATTTTTCCTTTTTGATGTGGATCAACATTATGTTAGACTCTAATATACTGTAGTAGGAAATATAACTCTGCTATTACATCTAGACAGTTGTCACTAAAAAAATCAATGAAATCTGGAGACAAAATTCAATCATAACAGAAATTTAGAAGTGTCATTTGATTATTACTTTGGAAGACAACATGAAAACTAATTATATCAAGAAACTGAATTTCACTGTATTTTACCCCCCCCCCCCCAAAAAAAAAAAAAAAAAAAAGCAAACACATTAGTTCCCCTGAAGGGGTGTTTGAGAGACAGGAGCAGGAGGAGGGGTCTGGCTGCATCTCCCACATCTGACACTCCTGGATGCACAGTGCCACTACAGCTGGATTGGTTTTGGCTAGTTCCCTTTCCCTTCCAAGCTACCCTTGCTAAAAACCACAGAACACTACACAGCACTTATCGCTGCTTTTTTTTTCCTTGCTTTTTTTTTTTTTTCCCTTTCTGCCAAATTCATGACTTAAAGCACTGGAAGAACACTTGCTGGCACAAGTTAAGCAACTGGAGCTGGCAGCCAGGAACAGGGAAGGCAAGAGATAAGTGACAAGGGTGGGGGGAGGGCATGGGAAGAATAGGACAATAGTAAGCTCTTCCATTAACTCACTGGGTCTTATGAAAACCATACCTGTATAGCTCTAGTGTCTTAGTATACCATATCTACAAAGCTGACATCATTCTGGATCTTGCTTCAGAGATACATTTAAGGCACAGGCTATGGCATTCCTCTTTCCACCTAAATAAACTAGGGGAAAAAAACCAACCCACACATCTCCCAGTCATCTCCCAACTGCCTGTCTCTACTAACTCTTCCAACCTTTCCTCCTATGTCAGCATTTTTCATATTTTCTTCTGGTCTTTCTCCAGTGTATCTACATTCTGAAGGAATGGAACACAGGTGCAGTAAAGCAGAGTGACCATTTTTTTTGCATGTCTACCTTGAATAAATATTTCAGTCACATCATTTATCGTGACAGGAGATATCTGCTCTCGAAATATGGAATTCCTAAAGCCAGCTTAAACGTTATCACATGCCAGATTTGCTACACATTACAACAGTAAGCAAGCAGATCTTTCAGATCAAATATCTAGAAATAAAATACCTTATCAATGATACTGTCGATTTTTCCTTCTTCTACAGACTTCTTTATCGTATGTGCTGTTTCAGCAACGGATTCAGATATCTTTTTTGTAGCAGCAGTGGCAAAATTGAAGAGGTAACCTTTCACAGATGAGAAGAGAAAGAGCTGAAAAAAGATCTCTTTACACCCAGTTGTCTTACTAGATTTTCCTTTCTCTTTAAACATTTGGATACCTACTTGAAATCTTCCTTCAAATTCACTTAACCCTACAAAGAACTCCTAAAATCCTATTTATCCTTTTCTAGTTCATATTCCTTAGTGATGACGATCAAACTGTATGTTTGATCACAACGTTCTGTAAATCAAATTTTTATACCTGAACCTTGTTTACTAAATCAAACATTCCTCATGGTCATTGAAATCTAGCTTTCCAATGACTTTTCTGAAGCAATGTGTCTTTCCTAATTTCATTTAAGTATTCCAGAGACATTAAGCAATAAAGTAACTTTACCAGCAGTATTAAAACAGAATTATATTTTTTTAAGAAAATCAACATGCACAATAAAGTCTCATGAAGTAAGGCAGCAGATGCATGAAAAATTTTAGGCAAGTAACACTTGAGATACCTTCAAGTCTTAAGATAGAAGCTTGCTCTTTATGTTTGCCCTTTTCTATTTTGCATTGTCTTCCTCTTTTTAGCTCCATGAGAAACACTGTGGCCCTGTTTGCTTATTTTTCTGACGATGTTCAGTGTCAGAACAGCAGTAACAAATATTTTCAAAGACTAACTGGCATTTTTTTATATTAGCAGTGCTGAAGTGAAGAAAAGTGGCAGGGAAAGAACTATGTAGCATGGACAGTTGCCTTGTATTGTTCGTTTTTAATTAAGGAGAACAAACTTGCAAGCAGCAAGATGTATCTCGGGAACCTTCAGAAACATTAAGTATCAGTTTATTGACTAATGATCTTAAAACAACATTGGTATTGTTTATTTCTCAGATAATGACATGAATGTCACAAGCACTTTATTACATTTGAACAGGTGTATTATGACTCTAATCTCACAGTTACAGTATATGTGATGATACAATGTCAGTAAGTGCCATAGTAAATATAATAATGTAATAATTGCAGAGGGATCTAGATTGAAGCATTGGGCAATGATTAATGGGATGAAATTTAACAAGTCCAAATGCTGGATTCTGCACCTGGTATGGAGTAACGCCGGACACAAGTCTAAACTGGGGGAGGAGTGGCTGGAGAGCAGCCCTGCAGAAAGGGATCTGGGGGTGCTGGTGGACAGCAGGCTCAATACGAGTCAGCAGCGTGCCCTGGCAGCCCAAGAGGGCAAACCACATCCTGGGGTGCATCAAACACAGCATGGCCAGCCGGTCAAAGAGGTGATTGTCCCCTGGCATTCAGCATTGGTGCGGCCTCACCTCGAGTACTGTGTGCAGTTCTGGGCCCCAACATTTAAGAATGATGTGAAGGTCCTTGAATGTGTCCAAAGGAGGGCAAAGCTGGCGAAAGGGCTGGAAGGAAAGTCCTGTGAGGAGCGGCTAAGGACTCTGGGTTTGTCTAGTTTGGAGAAAAGGAGGCTGAGGGGTGACCTCATCGCTCTCTACAGCTTCCTGAGGAGGGGAAGTGGAGAGGGAGGTGCTTCTGGAGGGAGGATCTTCTCCCTGGGATCCAGTGACAGGACATGTGGGAAGGGCTCAAAGCTGCGTCAGTCAGGGGACGCTCAGACTTGACATTATTAAACATCTTTGCCAAGAGCGTAGTCAATCACTGGAACAGGCTTCCTAGAGAGGCAGTTGATGCCCCAAGCCTGTCAAGTGTTTAAGAGGCATTTGGACAATGCCCTTAATAACATGCTTTAACTTTCAGTCAGCCCTGAAGTGGTCAGGCAGTTGGACTAGATGATCACTGTAGGTCCCTTCCAAATGAACTGTTCTGTTCTATTCTATTCTAATTCTAGGGTTAGAAGTAGTAATGGTGGATCTAAACTGCATAGTACCTACCAAAGATATATTTGAGACATTAGTAAGAATGCAAAGCACATGGGATGGTAAGAGTATTTGTTATTCCAGAAAGTCAACTTTGACTTTTATACAGGGGATTTTAAAAAAACCCAGCACTTCTGTTTCAAACAAACAAAAACCCACCTTCCTTCTCAAGACGTCACAAAAAATTCCAGTTTCCTTATATGTTAGAAAGGTAAGAAATAACCTTACCATCTAAAAAAATGTGAGTTGTTTTAACACACAGTTGTTAGCCACTGGTAGAATGAGTTACTTTGGAACATTCATGTCACCTTTTGGAAAGCTGACTGTTCTTTGTGCCGTATGAAATATTCTCTCTTTAATGATATCAGCAAATCAATACTGACAAATGCAGAGGTCTAGCCAGCCCTCAGGCAAGCCAGGTCTTTATACGTAACTTCCATTTATAAGCCACAGAATGGTGGCAACCAAACTTCCTTCAAGTACTTGCTAGCATCTTTCGTGTCTGTTATAAGGCTTTACAACCCTCACATGCTTCATGTAGGCATTTTTTTAATACAATCTTCTACACTTTAGATATAGACATATATACTGTCCCCCTTATGACAGTAGAGGAAGCAACAGCCTACTGGATTGTTTCCTCCCCACCAACTTTTATTGGTCATTTTATGTATCCCTGGAAACCTTCTTATGTGCAATTGTTTTAGGTGCAAAAGGTGCCCAAACATTTGCTGTCCAGCAACATTTTGGTATTGTTGGGCAAAGTGGTTTTGGCCAGTCCTGGAACCAGCCTGAAGAACAAAATGCTTTTTATTTCCATTAAGGGCCAATATTCTTCTAAACTAAGGTACTTGTAAAACCTCAGTAAGAAGGGGTACTTAGCCTCAGAAAAATAGAATCAGTGGTGGAGAAGCAACACTTCCACTTTCAAACGACCAGGAAGGCTTCCCTCCCTCTTACAAATCTATGCCTGTATTAAGAATATGTATCTTGCAATATTTCTGTTATTAGTTCACATTGACACACTCTCCTAACCTTTGTAATGATGTGATAATGAGCAAAAAATAACATATGTAAGGCTTCAGTTTTACCAGTAAAATTATTTATGTGCTAGGGGAGTCTTTCCACACATCCACCCTGGTTGTTAGTCATGCAGATGTTTCTAAACTAATCATGTGTTACAGCAGCGACATCCAAATCCTTACAAAAAGCCTTTCCACCACAATCTTCTCTGGTGTCACAGACAATGGATCCATGGATCACTAAACCACCTTCTCACTTCCAGAGCAAATTGTATCTGTAACAGTCAATACTTACTCTTCCCCTGAAAATTCAAAGTCCTTTTTCCTTCCTGAACAATCAGAGTGTCTACCAGGTTAGAATCCATTTACAACAAACAGATAAGTATTTGACCAAACTACACAAATAATCTGCTGCAGCTTAAATAGCCCAAGGCAAAGCACAGTAAAGAACCATCTCAGACTAACCTTTCAGACATTGATCCAGCATTTCAGAGCACCAGTAAGAAAACACTTTAGCAACGAGCATGGAGCTGTACTTTGGATTAATTTTATCTAAGAATCTACTATAGTAAAGCAGAATTCTTACCTCTAGTAAACTACAGCCCTGCCTCATCACACAAGTTCAACAAAATAATCAAAACCCATTACTTTCCTATGAAAAAAAATCACAGAAACTCCACACCAATTCATTAATTACGTTAGTCTATATGCGTATATCACTTCTTCCACAGTGACAACAGAATAGATAATTAGAGAAATGCTGTTCGTTTAGTAACAATTCTGAAAAAGATGATAACTGAAAGGAACATTTGCAGCCATTTACTTGGTTCATATTTTAAATATCCAAGTTTTTAAGATGTTCTTTTTTCTCCAGTGAGGCAACATCCTTTAACAATGCACAGAACTGTTAGCAACTCAATCAAGTATTTCTCATTGTCACTAACTGCTATGTAAAAAGAATCTCAGAAATGCAGAAAAATGAAGATCAAATTTCAGAATTAGGTCACTTCCAAATTTCCAGCTTTAGCAATTGCATTCGATTGTTTCAGAACTGTGGAAGAGACTGCACAAGCTGCATGAAAAACTACATGGTAGTGATGCATGCCATAGATTGCAGTTAACAAACATCACTTAAAAGAGATGCAAAAAAAAGATATGTGAAAACTCAAAATAAAAAAAGGGTAGGGAAGAATGACTTTTAACATTTCTTCACCGAGATAATTTTCCATACTAGCTAAACTGACCTGAACTGCCATTTAGATCTGGAAAGATATGCTTCAGAGCTGGTTGGTTTTTTTTTGTTTTTTTTTTTTTTAAAGAGTATTCTGGTCACTTTAAGCTTGTGTTCCCCGTTTTGCGTCACTATGCAAGCTACATTGGAGTTGTAGCTATCTACATGAAAAGCGATTTGTCTTTCACATTTGCTGAACTGAGAATAAATATGCTTAACTCATCTTAAAACCTATCTGTAACTGTGTAGTTCAATTAAGGCTTTGGTTTATGTTCCAATGATAAGTACTGGTAACCTCTCCAAACCCTAAATGTGCATTAAACTGGTCAACCTTCTCTTCTCCGGTCGCTAGCCTGCTCTCAGCACGTTAAGGGAATTTTGCTGCTAAGACTACCGTTTTATTTTTTTAAAAAAGATCCATAGCAGCACTCCCCGCGTGAAGACGCCCGGGCATGACACGCCCCTCCAACATGCGAAGCTTTTCTTTTACTCAAGCCTCGTCGTCGCATGAAGGCCCCCCCGCAGCGATGTGTGTGGGAGGAGCCCCACACCTCTCCGCCGCGGCCCCGGGTACCGGGGCGGGGCGGAGCGGAGGCGGCGGGGGTACTCCGGCCGCGGGGAGCCGCA
Organism: Pelecanus crispus; assembly: GCF_030463565.1. Taxonomy (NCBI): domain Eukaryota; kingdom Metazoa; phylum Chordata; class Aves; order Pelecaniformes; family Pelecanidae; genus Pelecanus; species Pelecanus crispus. Next base: position 140,672,912 of record NC_134643.1, read on the forward strand.
GGGGCAGCGCGATGGGCGCCTGCTGGTCGGGTGCGGGTGTGCCCCGGGGCGGGGCGGGCGGTGCCGGGCCGCCTCCACCCCGCTCTCCCCGCCAGCACCGGCGTGCGAGGGCTGGACACTCACTGCCGAGTCCCCTGGCCTGGCTGAGCAGCGCCTCCGAGTCCACCGGCAGCTCCACCTGCTCCGAGCTCTGCACGGCCGGCTCCGCGCCTGCCGCCGCCGCCGCCTCCTCCTCCTCCTCCTCCGCGGAGCTGCTCCTCTCCTCGGCCGACAGCAGCTTCTCCTCGCCTGCCCGCTCCAGCCCCAGCCAGCTGCCCAGGCCGCGCAACATGGCGCAGGAGCGGTGGCGACAGCCACGCTCGGCCGTTAACGGCCACTCCCAACACCCAGCGACGAGCAGCTCTGTATGCGGAAGCCCGGGCTGCCCGCTCCTTCCGCATACGCCACTTCCGGCTGTCGCGGGGAAGGGCGGTGCTCTCACCTCCTCCTCTCGCGCCGCCGCGAGGGGTGGGGAATAGGCGGGGCGGCGGAGCGGGCGCGCGAGGTGGGGAGCACGCGGGGCCGGGCGGCGGGAGGCGCGCGGGGCCGCCCGGCTGCCCGCGCGGGAGGCGGCTCCCAGTCGCGTGGTGCTGGCGCCTGGCGCCCCGGCGGGAGAAGCGGCGGCGGGGGGGGCCGGGGCCGGGCCGGGGCCGGGGGGGCCGGGCCGGGCCGGCCCCGCGGGCGTTCTGCCTGCGGCGCGGGGCTTCGCCTTCCTCGGGGAGGCGCCGCCTCCTCCCCCGGGGGTTGGCTCCAGTTTGGCAGCCCCCCGGCGGTGGCCCCGCCGCCGTTACCGGGCGGTTGCCGGGCAGCGGGCCCACCTCATCTTCGCCCTGGGGTCTAAAGGCAGAAAGGCGGCGCGGGGCGGTAAGTTACAGGCCGGCGGCTTGCGGTGGCTCGGGAGGGGGCAGCCCTTCCCCGCTCCGCCCTCCCGCCGCCCGGCCCGGCCCCCGCTTAGCGGCCGCCCCGCGACGGCCCTGCCCGCCCCGCACCTGGGCCGCGGCGAAGCCGCCCGGCTGCTGGGGCAGGGCAGGGGCAGGGGCAGCCCCGCTCCTTACTGCTGCCGGTACTGCGGCACGGTCGGGGTGCTCCGAAATCCCCGCCGAAGACGGCAAGCTCCTGCCCCTAAGACAGAACGGAGTCATTCGTGTTCTTCTCCCCTCGCGCTGATTTCCGGTTCCCAGCGAAACGTTGCATTCCCTTTTTGCTTTCCCTCCCTGAGCTGTTTCCTTCTGCTTTTACAAGTGACTTCCCAAACCACCTGGCGTCCTTTGTTTCTATTGCAAGTAACCACTCTGTTTCCTGAAGCTGCTGGGAAACCGCTGTTCCTGCTAAAACCACGGCGAGTTTTTGATTTTGGTTCCTGTAAGCAAGGTGATAGGGTTTAAGAGTTTTGAGGTGGCACATATTCAAGATTTATACCTGTTGAATTAATTTCTTGCCCCCCCCCCCTCTTTTTCTGGAAGTACCTTTGAAAATGGCTTAGGTGATTATGAAATGTTAACGTTGGCAACTGCATGAGCTGATTTATGAAGGAAGAGTCTGAGACAGAAGACGTAGGCTCCAAATCTTAAAATCTATGCTGTTAAAAAAAAAGTTACGTGTTAAAATTAAATAGCAGGGAAAAGTCAATTTCCTGATGATCCTTTTCTCCCGATTTAAATACTTTTGATGGTTGTGGTCTTCCTTTTGTCTATATTGACAAGGAAATAATAGTTTTATTAATTCCCATTATCAATTATAAGAGCATTGATAACAAGCATCGTTACATTCTTGAACTCTGCCTCCTGAAGATCCAGGCCTTATTTATGTTATTTCAGTATAGTAAGAGGAGGAGCTACAATGTTCGTCCACTAGCTATTGCTTACTACTAGTGTTTGAAGAACCATACTGCTTTGATTTATCCTGAGTGCTGTTAGGTCATGTGCTGTTGCATGTTGTTTTGAACAAATTAGGTACATAAGTAAGGAAAGATTTTTCCTGACCCTAGGCTCTGTGGCGAGCCACGCTGTCATTGTTGAAAAATTGTTCCAGTGATTAGCCTCCGCAGCTGCCTGAATGTGATGTGAATGCAATTATGGATGAGATACACACAACATCATCCTGTTTCAGATAGGGTGGAGAAGTGGTGGCAGAATCTATGCTTGTGTGAAAGCCAGGTGAAGTAGGAGAATTGCAGGGACCGTACCAACAGCTGTTGGTGAGAACAGCAGATTACAGCAACAAGAAGGGTGATGAAGAATTGTTAATTAGGATAGTAATTATCAGACTTTTTAGGGGGTGAGAGTGTCTCCTCATCATCTTGTTTTAATAGTTCTGGATACCTTACCATTCATACTCATACACAGTGCAAGGTGGCATAGATATATTAGATTATTCCCTGCTCCCCCAGTCATACTATTTGCCTAGTATGATATTTGAATCTCTTAGTTCACAACAGGTCCTTTTTTTCAGTTTTAATTACCCAGGCTTCTTACAAACAACGAAATTTTCAAGAGAAGGAGTTGCTATATCTGAATAGCCGTTGTTGCTTCTGCTAGTAGTATTGTAGAGCATGGTGAAATATGATGTTGTATCTGATCAAGGCTTCAGCACCAGAATATGCATTAACGATCATGTTTGTGGCTTCAGGATATGCTGTTTGTGAGTACTCATAGTTGCAGTTCCTTCTTGTGAAGAATCATTTATTTCACCGTCTAGACAGGGAAGCAGAGACTCTGACAAGTTGGCCATGCTGAGGGCCACACGCCATAGTTCTCGGAGCTACTCTACCCAGGGCTGCTGTTCTGAATTCGTGATGCTAATGTGTGTGTCATAACATCAGATGTTTCTCTAAATCTGAAGCTTCAAACAGATACAATGTTGTTTTCTAGAACAACATTGACTTTTACTCTCGATCATAGTCCAGAGATGTTAGGCGATTCTTTTTCTGATTGTTTCTCACATGGTAATTTGCTGGAGAGGGAGAATGGGTAGGCGTGTGAAGAACAGACTCGGTTCTGGAGCAGTAATGTACTGTAGTATAAATATGCACATTTTAGTTCAGTTTTTCTTTCCTGGTCTCATGCTTTATTGATCTGTAGGATATTGTAAGACTTTTGGTGAAATACTTGATACACTGTGGGTTGGAGAAGCGAAAGCTGCTGAAAAATGGAGTGGATGGTATAACATTCTGATTTTAATAGATATTTCTTGCCTAACTTGTGCTTCTAAAAGTTAGTTGGTTTTTCCTGCCACAGGAGAGGAGTAGGCCGGATGAACTGTGCCTCTCTCTGGCATCTCCACAGGGCAGCATATCAAAATGGTATCTGTTATTCCACTGACTGCAGAGTGGACTTAGGCGCTTAGCTTACATATTGGTGTATAATCTGGGAGAGATGAATCCTACACCCAGACTGCAAAATGGTGATTTTGTTTTCTGTTTCTGAAGGTTGTTTCAGCTTACATTCTTTGCATACCGAGGCTGTGTTCTTCCCTGGCATGAATTTGCATTCATCAGATGTACATCTTTGTTGTTTTAGATTTCCAGCTTGAGATCGGTGTGCTTGTGCTGATTTTCCGATGAAGTACATCCTGGTAACTGGTGGCGTCATCTCAGGCATTGGCAAAGGGATCATTGCAAGCAGCATTGGCACCATACTGAAATCATGTGGTCTACGTGTCACTGCAATCAAAATTGATCCCTACATAAACATAGATGCTGGAACTTTTTCACCGTATGAACATGGTAGGAGGGGCAGTGCTGTTCCCTTTTGCATAACTATTTGTATTCACAGTAATGTGGTGGGTTTTGGTGGGGTTTTTTTTTTTGTTGTTTTTTTTTTTTTTTTTTTTTTGAAAAACAATAGTATGGTAGTTATTAGTCATTTTATAACTATTTGGCAATGCAAGTTTGTTCCTTACTACGTGTTCTCAAGGGCATTGTCTGCTCTAAGTAAAGAGAGGAGAAGCCTGTTTGGTGAAGATACTTTTATGAATAGATGCTTCCTTCCTATAAAGTACCACTTTGTGGGCAAAATCCTAGCTCTAGGTCTTGTTCAGTCAATGCTATCTTCATTTCAACTTGATTAAAAAAAAAAAAAAGGAACAGTACTATAAAACTTCTTTGAAACTTAACTCCTCGACAGTTACTTGTGAATGCTGCTACCTTGATGTCGTCAGTGCCTCTAGTGTGTCTTCATGAGAGTTAGATTAAGTTCCCATTTTAGACAGTGAGGATCTAGTCAAAACCACCCGTAAAGCTTAAAGAGCCAACTAGTGATATAATTTTAAAGTAGATGCTTAGTTTGGTCAGTTGATTCTCTAAGCTATGTTGGTTGTATTGACTACATTGCTGATGAATTACAAGACAGTCTGATGAATGTTTATAATTTTGAATGTTCCTTCAGCTGTCTGTCTTGTTACTTGTACATTCACTGAAAACAGTGGTTTTCAAAGTTCCAGAGTACCTTCATCCAATAGACATTTCTAATTCTTTTTATTTGTTGGATTTTGTCTGCTTGCTTTTAATCTAGACCAAAATTTTTGGAACTGGAGATAAACATGTTTATCTCCTGAACTGAAAAAAGACCACTTTGCTTTTTAAGTGGAGTAAAAGCATAGCACATCAGAACTCTCTCAAAAAGCCAAATTTAACTAATCCAGTAGTCCTGCACTTTCAGAAGTGCATCTGGTGCTACTTAGGCAGTTGACCTGGGAAGTTACGCCTTTACTTTTGGTGGTAAGCCTCCTGCAATGACTTGAGATTGTGAGGATGTATTCATCCCCTGGATCAGTTACAGGGGAGAGGGGATACTATGTCATGTAATTCTCACACAATTTCCTCCCCCCTCTCTGCTTAAGAGTTTCTTACTGCTTGTGAAGAAACACTGGCTTGCTGTGTAGTAAGTAGAAATTCACACAAGCCAGAATGGTGATAGGGCCACAAAAATGATCGGAGGGCTGGAGCACCTCTCCTACGAGGCCAGGCTGAGAGAGTTGGGGTTGTTCAGCCTGGAGAAGAGAAGGCTGCCAGGAGACCTGATTGCGGCCTTTCAGTACTTAAAGGGGGCCTATAGGAAGGATGAGGGTGCAATCTTTTTAGCAAAGCCTGTTGTGACAGGACAAGGAACAATGGTTTTAAACTAAAGAAGAATAGATTTAGACTGGATATAAGAAAGAAATTTTTTTGCAATGAGGGTGGTCAAGCACTGGAATGGGTTGCCCAGAGAGGTGGTAGAGGCCCTATCCCTGGAAACATTCCAGGTTAGGTTGGACGGGGCTCTGAGCACCCTGATCTGGTTAAAGCTGTCCCTGCTCACTGCAGGGGGGCTGGGCTGGATGATCTCTAAAGGTCCCTTCCAACCCAAAGCATTCTGTGATTCTATGGCAAGCCTCTTTTGTTAACATTTTGGCAGAAATATGATTGAGTCAAAGGATTTTAATTTCCTGATTGCCAGTTAACTAAAGAGGGTTTTATTTTAAGTAATGTATTTTTTTTATTCTTCCAAGGCCTGCTTCTGAGACGTGTTGGTTCCACTCTGTGTCTGTTGGCTTAAATTACAAATTAGCACAGAGGAGGTACTCAGAGCCTCACAGGATCAGGCATAAATCTTCCACTCTGTTGTACACATTGTGGTGTTTTTGTTAAACTGTTCATTGAAGTGGAGTGTTGTATCTTGGTGGGATATATATTTCCGTAGTCCACACTATACCTTCAGGGGGGTTGCTTCTTTTTTTTTTTTTCTCTTGTTCATTAGTCCCGTAATTTGTTTAGCTGTTGATTCATTGGGTCATGGCAAAATATTCTGTGTTTTTTCTGAAGAATTTTCCAGCCTTACCTCAAGATCTAGCAACTTTAGTTGCTTCAGAAGTTGACTAGATTCAGAATTTAGAGACTCTTCAGAGGTCTAAGAAAAGTTTGAACCTGAAGGATATTTTCACTAGATTTTTCAGGGTCAGAAATAACCCTCGCTGTGAACATAGTGAACCAAATAGACAAGATGAAACAACTGAAAAAGAAACAGTGGTCATGTTTCAAGAAGCATTTATGTTCATCATAACTTTACTCCTGATTCAAGCCTTGATCATTAAGATCCAAACAACATGAATTTATAGTGAAACACTTTGAACATGCATAATAATTCATGCTTATAAAAGCACAGTTTTTGGCTGCCATGTGTAAATTAACGTTTAATTTGTTGCTGATTTATAATTCCTAGAGATTGGTTTCTTCCAATCAAGGATTGTAGCATGCTGTTGAAATTCTGGCTAAATATTTTTAGGTCACTTAAATATTTTGGCACTGTAACTTAAATTTATTTGCAAAACTATACATGGATGAGGGATAGGCATTCAATGTATAAGTAATGACTCGGATATTAAGTCACACAGAATGACAATGCAGATTGAGTTGCAGCATTTGCTTTGTTGATATGTCATTGTGATATGTCATTTAAAAAACCCCATTTCTTCAATTTTAAGATAAGTTTGTGGTATTCCTGTTGTCTGTTTAATAATTTCTGATTATTTTATTGCTTTTCTGTCTGTTTTCACTTTCTTTTTTCAGGTGAAGTTTTTGTATTGAATGATGGTGGAGAAGTTGACTTAGATTTGGGAAATTATGAGAGATTTTTGGACATCAGTCTCTATAAAGATAACAACATTACCACTGGAAAGATATATCAGCATGTCATTAATAAAGAAAGACATGGTGATTACCTGGGAAAAACTGTTCAAGGTGATATTTTTAATTCTGTGGGATACTAGTCCATTCAGTCATCACAAAAGAGTGATCAGCTAGAACAAGCTGCTCATTGCTGCATCATCTTATTCCTTTCTCCTTCCCAAGAGATATGGGCATAGTCCCGTCATGTTGGGCTTCTGGGTTCAAGGAAAGGAAGGATAAAAAAAGGAGCTAGTAGTTTCCTTTTGACTTTCTGCTCATTTTCCTTTTGCATGCAAAAACTGGTATATGGGCCTAAAGTAAGATACGCTTGCCTTCTTTGGCTTTGTCTTGTAGTTGTTCCGCACATCACTGATGCAGTTCAGGAATGGGTAATGAATCAGGCAAAAGTTCCGGTGGATGATGACAGAAAAGAGCCACAAATTTGTGTAATTGAGGCAAGTATGGAACTTTTTAGGATATATATCCGCAGTGACCACAAAGAACTAGCTCGCTTTCTCTTTGCTACCTACTGTAAAAAGGTCAGACTGAAGTTTTATGGAGAGCAGCAATGCAAAGACACGTTTTATATTCTTTGATTTGTTCTGAGAATGATAGGCATGGTCTTATCCCTACAGCTTCTATTTACTTGACTAAATCCCTTCTAGCATACTCCTGAAACTGAGCTGCTTAAGAGTTTAGTAATTTCTAAAATTAATGTGAAGCATCTATTCCAAGATACAGACATTTGACTGAAGCTTTAAACTGTTAATAGTGTTGAAAAAACTTGTGTAATACCTGAAATCTCCTATGGTCAGTCAGAGGACCTATAACATTTTAGCTTTCCATGGCTTCAAATGCCCATCTTGTTGCTCATGGTCATGTTTAAAGGAATATGTTTAAACACTGTATACATCACTTTTCCACTTTCTGGTGTTATTTTTAAGATCTTTGGAGACACCTTTGTTAATCACTTAACCTGCTGATGTTCCGCACAATGGAAGTAACGAGTTTTACCCATTCTTAGTAGGGCATTGAGACAACTGGAGGAAAAGCAGTCAGTAATTGCTAGTATTACTATTACAGCAGAAAATACGGGAAAAGATTTTACCTGAGAATTTGACAGAGGAATATGTTGTATTGCCAGAGGTGACCACCGTAATCAATAGTGTGATAAACTTTGTGACCCAGGTCACAGAATTGCTCAGTACTTCTTCCGCAGAAGAATCTGCCTTGATTAAAATACACTTATTGATATAGCTGTAGGTCTTTTTTATGATGTGCACAGTGAGAGTCAAACATTTTGTTTCAAACAAATGTAAAACCAGTAAATACAGTAAATACAGAAGTTGCACAAGAACATTAATAAGTGATGGGCTTGTCAGTTCTTTAACATCAAGCGTAATTTTCTGTTTCCTCCATGTATGGTTTTTTTCTTTGTTATAGCTCCAGCCTGATAAAAATATTTTTCTTCAGGACTTTTTTTTTATGGTAATGTTTTTCCATGACAAAATCCTGAAGGAGTTACACTGAATATGTGTGTCACATACAAATGTAGTTGTCAGAAGTTTTTGTGGTACTGGATGAACACAAACATGTAATTCTGTCAAAAGCCACTTGGTGGCACAGAAAGATCATTCTGAAATACAACTACTTCATAATACGTGCTAAACGCTGCTTTATTCAGTGCTTAGTCTACTACAGCTCTTTGTGTCTTTGAAAGACATCTAATTTCTGTCTTTATAAGTAAGTTTTATCATGGATTTAGTCTTGGGTTTTGGTTTGGTAATAAATATTTAAAGTCTTTTATAATGTGAAATACTATTTCATGTTGTCCATATGGCATTTATTGTTGTTGGAAAGCTATGATAATATCGCTAAACGTCTGTATCTTGTTGGTCACAACTGTTCATTAATCTGACGGACAGGAAAATAAAGTTTTTCTGTACAAAAACCTTCACATCAGCTTAACTATTGATTACTTTTTCGCTGCTTTGAAGGCAGTGTGAAAGTGTGTATTATTCAGTAGCACCACACATTTTTCCCATGGGAAGCATATGTGTTTGGTGTAAAGTGAATGTGACAAAACTGGAAAATTGTTTTATGTTTTCCACAGGAAACAAAACGCACAGAATAGATGAGGGTTCTTTGCAGAATATGCTTGCAAATTTCAGTTGTCAGGTTTTTTTTAAAATAAAAATTTCAGAAAACTTGTTGAGTATGTCAGAGGTAGACTTTTCTATTTTTCCTTTTGTTTTTGCTTTCTGCCACTCTGACATATCCAAGCTTTCTTTTTCAGCTGGGTGGAACCATTGGAGATATTGAAGGAATGCCATTTGTTGAAGCATTTAGACAGTTTCAGTTCAAAGCAAAAAGAGAGAACTTCTGTAATATCCATGTTAGTCTAGTACCACAGGTAAGTAATTAAAATTAATAAAATAGATTTCACTCTGTATTGGGCTTTCTATTTGTTTACTTCTCCCATTAACCCTTTCATGCTGGAGGGTTTTAGAGACAGAGATATAAAACGCAGCCACATTGGGGTAAAGGCCTTGATAATTAGTGATGTGAGAATCTGTTTTAATGTTCTAGGCTATGAAAAAAAACCCTTTTCAACACTAGTTTATCTAGAAGGCTAAATATAGTTGTGCTTTGCACTGGAAGGTGCTGGTACATTATGAACCTGGTAAGAAAGGTACTCAGACTCTCTAAGGTATCTTTTAAAATGTTATTTGTTAGAGACAACACTATAAGGACAGAAGGGTATAAATGACCTTACATCCCTCTAGGTGGTAGGAACCCTAGGTGGTGTAGCATTGAACGGTTCTGATGTTCAGCATGCTGGCAGACAACATCTGTAGAAGGGATTCTTCCCTTTCGGTCATTTGAGCTAACAGATAATTTTCTTGCAAGGAAACAGCTGTATCATTTCTACTGTCAAACAGAAAGGCTGTTCTCAGGAGAACTTCTTGCCACATCCCTAGATAAAGGCAAGGCCACGCAGGTGATGTAATTGTGGGTGCTGAGTGGGAGCTGCCTGGGGGCTCCTCTTAACAACAAGCTGGCTGAGTTTGTCCTGCAGCCAAGGGATTTGTGCAGCACTGGCCTGGGCTTCCTCAGGTGAACTCTGATCTGGATCACAAACTCCTCGATGTACAATGGTCTTCCAGTCAAGACTGCTACAACTTTTTATACAGGGCTAAAAGTATTTTTCCATTCGAAATTTGACTTAATAAATAGGCTTTCTTATTAGAGGTAAGTATTCACTGGGGAGATTTTTGATAAGCAAAGGTTGGTAATGATCATAGAATCGTTTAGGTTGGAAAAGACCTTTAAGATCATCCAGTCCAACCATTAACCTAATGATGATATGATTGCACTTTGTACACATAAAAAGAGAATTATTAACCCCTGCAGCTATGGATTAGAGGATTGATCAGCAATTGGTAGGATTGATTCTGTGTGTTTTAGAACAGAATTATTTACCACATCTGATTATTTCCAACGACAGTCACTGAAGGCTTTGTGCTATGTTGGACATCCTCCTTTTATTAGCAAAATCCAACTTTTGGAGTATTCTTCTTCTTCTACCTGAGTCAATTATATTGAAACTTCTTCTCTGAAAGAAAAAAACCAAAATAAACTGGACCTGAATTAGGGCCATGTGGTTTCATCACAGAATTTCTTATATAAGTAATAACAGTGGTACCATTTCTGCTTCTGGTATATTGTGGTTCTGTTTGGATATGTTTACTTCCTGCAAGTATTATTACTTGCATTGGCTTTTCTCTTTTAACATGTAACTGCTCTGTTAGTAGATGTTAGCTGCTATTTGAGCTTTCAAAATATGTCTTTCCAGCCTAATGCCACTGGCGAACAGAAGACAAAACCAACACAGAACAGTGTTCGAGCACTGAGGGGTCTAGGCTTGTCTCCAGATTTGGTAAGTCAATAAATACTGATTTTTATTTATAGGTAGTCTAGAAGTGTCCTTGCATAACCTGTGTTCAAAGAATAAACCTTAGTCTCCCATGAGAGGCAAGAATTTTAGAAGAAATGCAACAATATGCTGCACTGTTTCGCTACCGCCACAGGAAATCAAATTACTCAAATTGATTCTGAGTTAACTTAATTCAGCTAACTCCTTGCAATGTCTTGGGACTGTAGCTATATTCTTCTTCTAAGGGGATCTTTGCAGAAAAATCATTCTGCATTGCTAAAAATAATCTAAAGTCTCAGTTTACTTTGTGGGAAGACCTAGAATGCTTCTGGCTTCTAACATTCTCTCACAAACTTCTTTTTATGCATGATTGAGCAGCAGCAATCCTACCTTTGAAGCACAGCCTTTAAAAATATTCCTGTTTGGAAATATAGAACGAGTGGGTGAACCTTCAAAATAAGGTTCCGCAATTTCTTTCATAGAATATTTTGGGTTGGAAGGGACCTTTAGAGGTCATCTAGTCCACCTCCCGTGCAGTGAGCAGGGATCCGTCCAACCTGACCTTGAATGTTTCCAGGGATGGGACATCTACCACCTCTCTGGGCAACCTGTTCCAGTGTTTCACCACCCTCATTGTAAAAAATTTCCTCCTTATATCTAGTCTGAATCTACCCTCTTTTAGTTTAAAACCATTATTCCTTGTCCTGTTGCGACAGACGCTGCTAAAAAGTCTGCCCCGTCTTTCTTATAAGCCCTCTTTAAGTACTGAAAGGCCGCAATCAGGTCTCCTGGCAGCCTTCTCTTCTCCAGGCTGAACAACCCCAACTCTCTCAGCATGTCCTCGTAGGAGAGGTGCTCCAGCCCTCGGATCATTTTTGTGGCCGTCCTCTGGACCCGCTCCAACAGGTCCGTGTCCTTCTTGTGCTGAGGGCCCCAGAGCTGGACGCAATACCCCAGGTGGGGTCTCACCAGAGCAGAGCAGAGGGGCAGGATCCCCTCCCTCGACCTGCTGGCCACGCTGCTTCTGATGCAGCCCAGGATACGGTTGGCTTTCTGGGCTGTGAGCGCACATTGCCAGCTCATGTCCAGCTTTTCATCCACCAGTACCCCCAAGTCCTTCTCCTCAGGGCTGCTCTCAATCCCTTCTTGCACCACACAGTATAGTGAAGCTAAAGCCAGCAAGTTTCACCTCATACCAGTTGGCAAATGATGACAAATGCTCAACTCCTTCCATTCTTTCTCCCCAGTGCTCTAGTAATGAGTATGTGCTTATTGCCTGGATGCAATGTTTGCCTCTCTGGCATTTTCACTTGGGAGCAGAGAGGAGATATAAGTAGATTGCAGCTGCCTGTTGTGATACCTGTCTGTCATTGGAGATGTGAATCTGCTTGGTCAAGTGTTGATAGCACTGAAGCCAGGGCAGCGCAGCTTCAAATGCCAGTGCAATCCTGGTTCAAACTTAGGCTTATCTTCCTGAGCTGCAGCTGGCGCAGCTGAAGACACACACCGTTTCTAGGTCTGCTTCAGGAGCAGAAAAGGACAATTTTGCTCTTTTGTGTGAGGCTGCTTGTTAAGTCAGAGGATATTTTCTGTACTTGATTCTGGAAGTTGTTGAGTGCTTTCCATTCCCATAAAGTCCACTGGGAGAAAAAGCTTCTTAGCCCTTCTCAGAAATTAAAGAGTAGTGAAAATAGTCACTGCTTCTGTGTGATATTTATATCCTCAAAAAGGAAAAATGATTCTTAAAAGGATAGTCGCACAACTCAGTTTCGTGTTGTGCTGCTTTCTGATTTTTTTTTTTAACTCTTGCATTTTACATTTATCAAAAAGCATGTTTATAACTACAAAACCAGTGGCTTTATAAATAGGATATGCAGAGGATGTGTTAGGTAGTTTCAAATTGTTGTGACATGGTAACTGTAACCATCTTGTGGAGGGAAAGACTTTTATCAATGCAATCCTGCTCTACATTCCAAGCTTCAGGACCTAAATTTCAAAATCCATCTTGAGGTGCTAATTGCAAATGGAAAGTTGCGTGTCATTTTTGAAGGCCTTCAAGGTAATTGCCAGTGCCTGACCTCCCCATTCCCCCCACTGCCCCCTGCGCCCCCTCCTCCCTCCCGGCTCCACCAAGTAATTTTAAAAGCCTGTTAAGTGTGTGTGTGTAATAAGAGGGAAACAGACTAATCCAGTCACTTTCTCACATCTTGAGTTCTTGCCTGAGGCAGTTCTGGGACTGCCGGAAGTGCAGTGCTTTTGCTTTTTTGCTTTTGCTTTTTTGCTTTTGCTTTTTTGCTTTTGCTTTTTTGCTTTTGCTTTTTTGCTTTTGCTTTTTTGCTTTTGCTTTTTTGCTTTTGCTTTTTTGCTTTTGCTTTTTTGCTTTTGCTTTTTTGCTTTTGCTTTTTTGCTTTTGCTTTTTTGCTTTTGCTTTTTTGCTTTTGCTTGCAAAGCCTCTTGGCACTGTTGTAAAGTTGTTTGGGCACTGCTTCAAGAAAAATCTGTAAATGGTTGCTCTCTTGGGCAGGGGCCCAAGGCCAAGACAGTACGTGGGGAAGCTCCTAGAACAGCAGTCAGGAGGGCTTCCTTCATAAGCTGTGGTGCCAGGATGCCTGATCTAAATTTGGCTAGACCTGTTATTAATACCTGCTGCCTTGCTCTCAGGTCTCAGGCTTCCCCGAGGTGGCATGCTGGGCCAGTCTCAGCTGTGTATGTACAGAAGCCTTTATGTTCTCCGTGGGGTGTTCTAAGCGCTTAATGGATGCACTATATCTGCAGATTTAATGGACTCTGTTACAGCATTTTGAAAACTGATTATATGCTTGTCAGTGCTGCCCTATTCAATTGAATTGTTCCTCATCTTCTTTGTATTACGTTTCTTTGAGATGCATCTCCATCACTGTTGTTACCGTTTCGTATTTTCATGCTGATTCTGATGTTTTTGATTTCTGTGACTCCATTAACTTTAAATTTGTCTCAGCAAGATGGACGATAGATTTCAGAGCAGATCTAATCGTGTGCTCATACTATCAAAGTTTATGAATTGTCTTCAAACAGTACCCAGTTTTTAAGTGTAAGTTGTGCTTAATGGAATAGAATGTACAAATTGTTTCATGATTTTTTTTTTGTTATTATTAGAGTCTGCACTAATTTTCCCTTGTACTTGGCATTGTTTTTCTGTTTCTAGAATTTCTTGCAAGGGTAGGGGAAGTTAATTAGACTTCATCAATATTAGTGTAGCTAAGCTGCATTCTAGCAAGGTGATCAAAGATCAGCTGCAAAAAAGGGCTTAATGCATTAAGTTGTTGCATTTGCTAGAAAGGTGGAGAAAATAATGGCTTAATCTTTAAACAGGATCATGCTACCTTCTGTTATACTTCCCGTATTCAAAGTAACTTAAGGTAGTAGACTAAGTAATCAATAGGCACACTGAGAGAGCAGTTCTGCATTTTGAGTTAGTTGCCTGAAGTTACATAATGCAAAAAACCCCCTTCCAACAAACACCAAAACATATGCTTATTGTCTTTGTTTGTAAAAATCGTCAGTATTTTCTAAAATTCCTGAGTTTTACATGTATCAGCAAAATAATAGCAGAATAACTTCACCAGGAAAAAAACCCACAAAATTATGAAAGAGTTTTCTCATCTTCAGCCGCCTCCTTTTTATCATGATGTGCAAATTAAGAACTACAAAAAGATGAAGTACTGAAATACTAAATTTAGCTGATAAAATCACAATATTTCTTTTGATTTATCATATTATTCATACTTACAGAGCTGTTAGACTTTAGGTAAAGAGTATTGCAATAGTAACTGCAGTAGAGGAGAGCATGAGGAAGCAGTATTACAGAGAATGCCAAAGAAAGATTTATAAAAGTGGGTCAGTATGGGCAGGTGACTGATGTACTTCTGCCTTGCTAGGAGATATTTGTGAGCTATGATATATTGTAGAACTCCAAAAGAGGGGAAGAGATAAAAAGGCACATTTGTCTGTGCTGTACTTCCAAAGGAGATTAATTTCTCCATGAATGATATTGAGGATCTTATATGGGTTTGCCTAGTAAATATTTAGGATTTCTCCTTCTGTTATAACAGATTGTCTGCAGAAGTGCAAAACCTATAGAAATGGCAGTGAAGGAAAAGATTTCCATGTTTTGCCATGTGGAGCCTGAGCAGGTCAGTACTTTAATATTTTATTCATCATTGCTTAAACATGTGGGAAAGCATACAAATATTTCTGAGCATTCCTGTTTTCAACTTCAGACTGTTTCATTAATATGTAATTGTTTTTACAATTTTTATCTTGCTGTCATGTACACTATAAGACTTAAAAAATATCAGGAGTTTATATGTTAAATTTTGTCAAACGGTCATTAACAATTTAAATGCATGTTATGTAAAAAATTAATAAAAGGAATAGATTTTGAGTGTATGGTTAATTGCTATACATAGTTGTGAAAACTGCAGTTTCAAGCTAGCTATGGTTGGTTATTGTCCATAAATCATCTCAGGTGGTTACAATAATGGATGAACAAAGTGTGGTTAAAGCTGGGGGTTTTGCTTATGTCCATAGATCATCACAGCCAAATGAACACTCTTACTGTGATAAAATGTAATAGGCTATTCCTGCCCTTTAACATGCTTAGAACATCTACTGCATAGCTGTATATCCTTTTACAATTCATGTGTTATTTTGGCTTTAATAGTTTCTGTGATTAATTGCTATTCAAATATTAATTTTGATAAATCAAATGCTCTTTAATATTTTTGCAAATGAGAGCATTTTACTCTTCAGTGTAATGGATGATATTAAAGGGATAATAGATGACAACAGTTATGCTGTATTTCAAATATGTGTCAGTGTTGACGTCTCTTTCTGCAGGTGTGTAAGAAAAAGCTCTTTATAGTAAGATTCCAGATGAGGACATAGAGGGCAGTGTGGCCATTACTTTCCCCCCTTGCTTCCATCTTACTGTTTGTGGAAGACAACACCCTTGAGCTAGCTTCTGGAAAATCCTTCAGAAATGCCTTTGTGGTTCCTCTCCAGCCGGAGAGAGACAACTGAAGTTCAGTCAAATAACAATGGTGTGTGCTTTTATAGCAGTATCAGGCCACGTGTAAGCATGTACATACTCAGATTCCAACTGCAGTTATTATGCCAGTCTAACTGGACCAAGAATCCCATGTGTAACTGAACTTCCTTAAGAGCTCCCTGGTAGGGAGGGAGCTGTCTTCATGGCAGTGGTTTGTTTTTTTTTTTTTCCCCAAAGTTCTGCCTTTTAGAGTAGAAGCTCAATAGTTGTACCAGTCACAGCTTTTATGAGAAGCTGAGTATATGATCCCGGGCAGAATGCTGCACTCTTGTGCTGTTCTGGCTAGCTCAAATGTCTGTCCACAGCACTGCATTGTGTAGTATAGGTGTGTGCCTGGCAGTTAGGCCCAGTGGACTGAACTGGGATGCTGCTAGGTGCCATACTGTTTTGCAGCCTTTTTTTGGGGGTTTTTTTTTTGTTTTGTTTTCATAACTGTATTCATCAGAATTCTGCAAAGCCATTCCTAAGTCCCCTGTATGTCTTAAAATGAATGAACCACTTCTGGATTTCAGAAGACACAGGCCACATGTCTATTTATTCCCTAGAATGATCCTGGATTTCTTGTGAGCTGAAGGATTAGATGCATCATCAGTATTCTTCCTGGAGCTATGTGCAATGCCAGTAGAGAAGAAGCTACAGTTTGTTTTGTATCTAGAACAGTGCTTTACAATCTCAAGGGGATCAGTCTTTTCAGTCTGCCCTTCCAATTTATTTGCTGTTGCAGAATCACAGTAGAATAGTTGGGGTTGGAAGGGAGATCACCTGGTCCAACCCCCCTGTTCAAGGAGGGCCACCTAGAGCCAGTTGCCCAGGACCATTATTCCGGCAGCTTTTGAATACCTCCAAGGATGGAGACTCCCCCAACCTCCCTGGGCAACCTCACAGTGAAAAAGTGTTTCCTCATGTTCAGAGGGAACCGCCTGTGTTTCAGTTTGTGCTCATTGCCTCTTGTCCTGTCACTGGGCACCACTGAAGAGAGTCTGGCACCATCTTCTTTGTCCCCTTCTCTCGGGTATTTCTGTACATTGATGAGATATTCCACCCCCACCTCCAAGCCTTCTCTTCTCCAGACTGAACAGTCCCAGCTCTCTCAGCCTGTCCTCACAGGAGAGATGCTCCTGTCCCTTCATCACCTTCGTGGCCCTTCGCTGGAGTCTCTCTAGTATGTCCACGTCTCTCTTGCACTGGGGAGCCCAGAACTGGACCCAGCACTCCAGGTGTGGCCTCACCAGTGCTGAGAGGAGGGGAAGGATCACCTCCTGATGTAGTCCAGGATACTATTGGTTGGCTCATGTTCAACTTGGTGTCCACCAGGACCCCCATGTCCTTTTCTGCCAAGCTGCTTTCCAGCTGGGTGGCCTCCAGCATATATTGGTGCCTGGGGTTGTTCCTTCCTAGGTGCAGGGGTTTGCACTTCCCCTTGTTGAACTTCATGAGGTTCCTGTCAGCCCAGTTCTCCTGCCTGTTGGCAGGATGGCAGCACAACCCTCTGGCATATCAGCTGCTCCTGCCACTTTGGTGTCATCTGAAAACTTGCTGAAGGTACACTCTGCCCCATCATCCAGAGCATTAATGAAGGTGTTAAATAAGACTGGACCCAGTACTGACCCCTGGGGTACTCCGCTAGTTACTGGCTTTCAGCTAGACTTTGTGCCACTGATCACCCTCTGGGCCCAGCCATTCCACCAGTTTTCCTCACTGTCTGCTCATCCTGCCCGTACATGAACAGGTTGTCTATGAGGATCTTTTGGGAGACTGTGCCAAAGGCCTTCCTGAAGTCCAGGTAGACAATATCCACTGCTCTCCTCTCATCTGCCAGGCCAGTCACTTCATCACAGAATTTTATCAAGTTGATCAAGTGTGACCTCCCCTTGGTGAATCCATGCTGACTGCTCCTGATGATTTTCTTATCTTTTGTGTGCTTTTTGTGTGAAATGGTTTCCAGGACTCTCATAACTAGTCCATGAAGCCCATATGCTATTTCATCCATCCTCTAAGTGGATTCTTTTTTAAAATTTGCTCTTATCAAGTGAGTCCTCCCTCCTTGCTTCAAGGCATGTACCACCAAAACAAAAGCAGTGTCTTCAGCTTGTTTTAGGATTATAACAGTCTCCATAGTCAGCATGGCTGTAACTTAGAGCAGCTAGTGATTCTTCATGTTAATCCTTAAGATGGTAGCTGCCAAGTTTGGAAGAACAGTTGGATAAGCCTTATTCCTACTGTAGGAGGGCTGTGGTTACCCTATTATTTTTGCTGTTGAATGGGCACGCAGAGAGGCATGGGGCAGCATGCATGTGTGTATACTTACATGATGAACAGAAGTAACTCAAGGATAACTAGGCGAGTATCCTTTACTTCTCATGTGTATCAGGGAAGAGAACACTTGTGCTCAGGACTGTGAACTCCACGGTCTCCTGTACGCCAAATGCGATGAACTTAACTGCCAGCAGCTTGGACGTGGTTTATAAATGTGTTAACTAAATGGTCCTTGAACGGACTATAATCATGAATTAATAACATAACCTAATTCACTAACAAAATTCTTTTAGGAGACTTTATCACAACCTAGTTGGGTCTGTTTTGTAAGGTTCCATTTGTGTTCTTTCTTTCCCAGTTAATATACAAGTTTGTGAGAGAGGGAGAAAGAAGTGTTAGCGAGCATTCATGCTTGTGGGGCCAGATGTTTGTATGAAAGCTTGGGAAGCTATTTTTGTATGATGGTGCGATGAAGGAAGTGAAACACACTTCTACCTTTTGGGTAGCTTTTTCCTTGTAGATATAGTGGAACCTTAAATATTGGCTGTGCTGCCCTGCACATTCAAAAGAAAAGTATTTAAACATTAGAATGTGCATAGAATACAAAGCACATGTAGTATACAAAAAATAAAATGTATATTTCCTATGAAAAATTTTTAGGTAAGTCTTTTATGTTATGCTTTTTTTTGTTAGGTGATATTTATCCATGATGTTTCTTCCACTTATCGAGTACCAATCCTGTTGGAGGAGCAAGGCATCATTAAGTATTTTAAACAGAGGTTAAATTTACCTATTGATGACCAGCCAAGTGATCTTCTAATGAAATGGAAGAAAATGGCTGACAGGTATTCCAACTCCTGCTGCTTTCTCTGGAAGTGTTTTAATTCAAGTTAGGTTTTTAGCTGCTGTGAAGTTACCAAACTGGACTGGGGTCAGTAGCATGCTGCGGGTCAACACTTGTGAATGGTTGGGGTTTAAAAACACTGTCAGTTTTGAGATTTTAAAAGATGGTTTGTGAAGTTAAAGAAAAAGCAAACATGGTTAAAATGTTTTCTTTGTGAAAATTGGTGTAATAACTGAACAATTTGTTTTCAGATACGAAAGGTTGCTGAAGGTGTGTTCCATAGCTCTTGTTGGCAAGTACACAAAACTAAGTGATTGCTATGCATCTGTTTTCAAGGCTCTGGAACACTCTGCGCTGGCAATTAATCACAAACTGGATTTAATGGTGAGGATATTTCTGGATTTTGCTTTCAGGAATACTTTGAATATACTGTACTAGTTCCCATCATGCAAGGCAGTTTTAATTCATGTGGAAATTAGAAAATGAATCATGCAGATAAATACAGACTGGCCAAGCATCTTATTTTTTTAAAGAAGTGTTTACAGATTTAATTATTTTATTTGGAACTAATAAATAGTGGGTCAAAAGCTATGCATGGGTTGCTTAGATAATGCTTGTGCAAGGCTGTTTCCACTCAGCTCTAGAAAGTTTCTCGCTGGAACTAACCACTTTTTGACGAGGAAGGTCATTAATAAAAGGCAGCAAAGACATAGCCACCATTCTGTTGTCTCAGTCCATCTACCATAGAAAAAAGCAACAGGAGCACCTAGAACAACCAGGGGTGCATAGGTACTTCTTTAATGAAGCACAGAGTATTGAATACACAGGAGTCCTGTTTACAGTGGTATTTCCAGTATCTTTTGGGAGAAGATAAGTTCCCCAAACCACGAACACTGAGTACTAAAGAAGGAATTTCTCATATCAGAAACCTGGTAACATACTTCTGTTTGCTTGAGAACACAGGTCACCAGGAATGTATGACCTCAGGTGTTTTCAGTGGCTTGGTGAAGGTGACTAGCCCTGTACCAAGATAACCAGTTATGTTTTATACCCTCCCACTACTGCTTGGTTCTGGTGGACTGTTAATCAGATGGTGAAGGAGTTGCAGCAGCTTGTGATGATGTAGAATGTACTTTTCACTGTTGCTTGTGCTGTTGTGGGCTCTGAAATCACCCTGTTGTTTTCTCACAGTATTATTCTGCCGCTTGCCAGGCATATCAGTCAGCTGCAAATCCTTCATCTTTTATTTCTGATTCATATAATCCCAGAACCTTTTCAAGTAGGGGAGGCATGCAGAGATGCACAAACAAAAGCAAATCTGAACTATTTTTTCTGTAGGACTTCTTTACTGAGAGAAGTGGGTTGATTTGTTCTATGGGGAGGGGGAAGAGGCCCTTCCTATCAAGAGAAAAGGGAAAAAACCCAGAAACTGCTTATCTTAGTGTCCTTCTACTCTTGTCCTGTGTATGCTGAATGTTGACTAGTATAAAGACAGAGAACTCGTTGCTACCTATCATGTAAAACAGCTAGGGAACCACTCAAGAAAACGAAATAACTTCATATTTTATAAGAGGAAATATTTTTGTACATACTAAGGAGCTTATGCATGGTGTTCACCCCTAAAATATATCTTTGAAATTATAAGGACTAAGCAGAATTCAAGTAAACTTTATGTGTTTATGTGACTAAGAAACCAATTGGTAGGTATCATGGAAAATATTTTAAAAAAAACAAACAAAAAAGCCAACCAACAGGAACTCGGCTTGGGGAAGAAATAGCTTATGTTTTAAGGCTTAAGCTGTTTCTTTTCCCTTGAAGGGAAAGGTGGATAGGTATCATGGAGGGGAAAAAGTAAATATATTTGTAGGGAATAGATAAACTTTCCTCCAGGATAAGTTTTCTTCCATGATACACATACACATATAGTTGGGGAGTACTCAGACCAGTTGGACATGCAGAAGTCCATGGGACCAGACAAAATGCATCCCAGAGTGCTGAGAGAGCTAGCTGGTGTCATTATGAAGCCACTCTCCCATCAGCTTTGAAGGGTCATGGCAATTGGGGGAAGTTCTTGATGACTAGAAAAGGGCAAATATCGTACCAATCTTCAAAAAAAGCAGAAAGGAGTATCTGGGGAAATGGCAGGTGGTCAGTCTCACCTCATTCCCTGGGAAGATTATGGAGCAAATACTCCAAAAAGTTGTTTCTGTGTGCATGAAAAATGAGAAAGTGGGAACAGCCAGAATTAATCCCTGGAGATTTTCAGATCCTGGGGGGAAAAAAAAAAAAAATGGCCCTGAGCAACCTGCTCTAATTTGACCTGCTTTGAGCAGGGGGTTGGGCTAGAGACCTCCCATGGCTCATTCTGACCTACATGATTCTGTCACTCGAAATAGTGTTCTATACTGGCAGCGGCATAGTGGGAAAGCTCCCTCCCAGCTTCTTGTGCACCTGGCAGAGCATGAGAAGCTGAAAAGTCCTTGACTAGTATAAACACTAATTTAGCAACAACGAAAACATCAGTGTGTTATCAACATTATTCTCATACTAAATCCAAAACACAGCACTAAGCCAGCTACTAGGAAGAAAATTAACTCTATTCCAGCTGAAACCAGGACAGATATGTAAAATAACTTTGCTTCTAGCAAAAAAGTGAAAGGCACCAAGTCCGCAAATGTGCAGTTAGCTTTGTGTGCAGCTGGTCTTAAGTTCGGTGGAGCTTTGCATTAACAAGCATGTGAATCAATGATTGCTGGAGCTCCAGTGCCGTGCTGAAATGTTAATAGACAAGGGCTTCTGCTGTACGTACCTGCATGTGCTAACCTCCTTTTTAGTGCACAGACTATTCATATAATCCTGTGTTCTGAAGGAACTGCTTAATATGTATGTGGCATCCAGCATATAACCTAGCATTCAGATATCTGAATGATGAAATGTTGATGCTGCTTGAAGTGATAAATGTGATGGCTTAATATGTTTGGCAAGGAACCCACAATTAGCTTAAACTGTAATTAGTTTATCTTTCCAACCTCCCAGCATGATAAAGTGTCCTTTTAGTTAATCCTGTATTATCCTACTAGTATGGAATAACAACATTCATAAATAGTTATTTTTCTGTTGTATTTTTGATGCCTTCTGGAGCATGGAAAAAGTAGAAAATGTCTGCTAGAAGGCAATCCTATGTGGAAAACTTAGAGCAATCTTCTTGTCAGTTTTATTTCTCTGCACACAAATGAGTTCTGTCATTTCAGATTATCTCGTTTTTATAGGGGATGGGCTCTACAGCAGGTTGCTATTAATTATGTTATTCTGAGAAAAAGACTGACAAAACCAAGAATCAAACTCTGATTTTTTTGTGTCCCCAGTGCAGTACATAGCTGCCTCACTCATTTGCTCTAGTGGTACCTCGGGAGCCATGCTTATTAACGGCAGTAGAGATTCTAATGCAGCATTTCTAGTAGGACATAGAAAATGAGTCTGCCTCCTTCTCTATGGTTGATACTTTCATATCAGTCCCCAGGAATTCCTTTCTCACAGGCAAGACAACACAGGTGTATCCAGTGTGTGATAAGATTAGATAAACTGTTCCACCCAGAAGCAAGGAAGGTGAGCACCCTGGCCACATCTCATTTGGATGTCAGAGTAAGGTCAGCACCACCCTTTGATTGGCGCCCTGATTTCCATAGGAGGAAAACTTGGGTACACAGCTATGGAGCATTCTACCAAGTCTGCTCACCTGGAGGACTGCAGGCAGGCAGAGCTTTGGAGCTACATGCAAAGAAAGGGGCATGGATTACTGCAAATACCGGGTCTTCAGAGCAAATACTCAGTCTTCAGTGAAGTTGTTATGGGCTTACTGGGAAATCCACTTGAAACTGTAATAGGCTTGTCTTAATGCTATTAAAAAGCTGGTTATATAGTGTATGCTGCTCTTTCTGTGGAAGAAATGACTATTTTATTGCATATTTTTATTAGTACATAGATTCAACAGAACTTGAACGTTCTACAGAAGTGGAGAACTCGGTGAAATATCACCAGGCATGGCACAAACTGTGCAAAGCAGAGTAAGTGGCATCGGGTATTCTGTATCCTAAATGTAGACCATGATATTTATTTCATGTGATGAAAAATGCTTCAGTAAATAATTTCTCAGTGCATCCAAACTTCCGTTACTTATGTAGAGGAATAGATGTGCATGTTTGGTGACAATCTTCAGACATAGCAAATTATAGTATCAACCTATATTTTTGAACTCTGCTTTAATCTCTTTAGACAAGTTGCAGTTGTTTGGTGAATGATGAAATGTTGATGTGTGGTTTTTTTGGCGGGGGGATAGCTAGACTTTCTTTACAGTGCAGGTCAGTTGTCAAAGAGTTTTTTTTCTTTGTCAACATGCATCATAGTGAAAGGTAGTTAGATAAAAGCTTAGTAAATGCTGGTGACACTCTGCAAACATCTCTGTTAAGAATCATTGCCAGGATTTCAATTTATATTTGTAAAGGGATGTTTATTGTCCAAATGCATTAATTTCTTCAGTATTACTTAGTAGACATAAAGTTTTGGTGTTAAGATCCTAGAGTAGTGAATATGTCGCTAGTTTATTGAAGCAATACGTATTTAAGCAGTAGGAATTTCACTGAAGCACGAGGTTGGTCAGATGAGAATTGGGGTGGGTAGATGAAACAAATCTCCAAATTTAGAGTTAAATTCTATGTATTCCGAATGGTCATACAAAACATGCCTTTTGTGCATTGTGCTTGCTTTGTCATAACCTCAAAAGTCTTTCTTCAATTTGTATGGACTTCCTTTGATGGCTTGATTTTACGTGTCAGTTGCTTTATATATGGCTGTCATTACAGTGGCATTCTGGTCCCAGGAGGGTTTGGAATTAGGGGAACAGAAGGCAAACTCCAAGCTATCTCCTGGGCAAGAACAAAGAAAAAACCTTTTCTTGGTAAGATCATTAGAGTCCGAATTTACCGTGTTTTGGAGGTGTATAGCAAGCTAATTGATTTGATTAAAAAAAAAAAAAACAAAAAACAAACCAACAAACAAGACACTAGGGAAGGATCCTGTCTTAGGGAAGTATGTGTGCTTTTGTGAATATTTGCCTTGTAAATACTGCCCAGGGTCATAGCCATGTACTATGTCTGCTGTATAGGGAAGGAAGAAAAAGACTATCCCTACTCCAAAGGTTTTATTTGCTATATTCACATTTTATGTGGAGAGTCTTTGCTTCTCATTGTAATTAAATCAGCACCATTATAGATATTAATCAGTGTGCAGGAAATATAGGTGTCTTTGGACACATTTGCTATATTAAATAATTTTTGTTGATTTACTGGTATATTTTATTATGATAAAGTCTAAAGATGCCATGTGGCCTATAAGCTAAGCACCTCTTACGTAAGTGCCTCTGAAGCTTTGGTTCCTACTCCACATTTCTTACAATTTTGTAAGTGACTACTTTGACTAGTTGCCAAAGCAAAATTTGAATCTGGATATACACATGCTTTCAGCTTCTGTTTGTCTTCATTTTTTTTATTGGTAAAATAGATGGGAGGAGAAGAAAATTTTTTTTGAAAGGGCTTAAAGTGCATAATTGTGTCACATGTATTTACAGTGTGCCAAGTTTGAAGAGTGAGTTTTACACTGAGCAGCCATTTTTGTTTTAGCTTTTTGGTAGGTCTGTGTATATACACTGGGTACCAAGATTGCTAAGCAGTCAAGTTCAAGACAGAACAGCAAGTACTTTGTCAGTCCTGCTCTTTGTAGTGTTAAATTCTGGGATTTTTGTTTTCTAGGAGTTTGCCTGGGAATGCAATTAGCAGTTGTGGAATTTGCAAGAAACTGTTTGAATTGGAAAGGTGAGCTCAATATGCTAGTGTGAATATGATTTGCTTAGAAGAAATTTTATTCTACATGTGAAATGTGTATCTCTTATTAGAACTATTGTATAGATCCTATGATCATTAGGTACTTAGCTCTTGCAACATGATCATTTTCAGCTAAGCACCCTGTGCTACCTTTCTGTACAAGGGAGTAGGAACTCTTATTATGCAGATTGCTTGAAACCTGCTTCTTTTAAGGAGTGTAGGAGAAAGTGTGCTTACAGTTCACCTCTGTAGTCTCTTTCTGGAGTGTGCAGGTGATGAGGAGTAAAAAGCAAGAAATAGTTTTCTCACTTGCTTTCATTAGTTAGAGTAGCCAAACTGTAGCCATTGCAGTAGTAGTATGAAGAGATTTAGCTCACTGATGAATTTCCACCAGTAAGAGCTGAGAGGAAAAGATATTGGAAAGTAGGAAAGGGAGTGTGTGTGACTGAGGTCATATGCTTCCTGTGGTTGCTTCCAAAATGGTGCACCATGTGTTTCAACATACAAGATTGTAGCTTCAACGAAGATAAGACCTAAAATGCCACAGAATTGTTAATGATGAGTTTGTAGGGCATGTAGAACACTGGAAATGTACTGTCTTTGTTTTGAACTCCTGTTTTCAGATGCAAATTCTACAGAATTTGACCCAGACACAAAAAACCCTGTGGTAAGTACGGATTTTTTTTTTTTCCTCCCTATGTTTTGTGAACATACATCTTTTGTTAAAAAGGGAGTTACCTCTGTGTAAGTTAAGGTCTATCTATATCCTTACATGGTATGACATGAAGAAGTGTCTGCTGTCCCTATTCAGTATTGTTTAAAAAGGTATTTTCTTTTAATAGTCCCTTGCTTTCACCTGCTTGCTTCTGTGGTTTGCCTTAGCTTTATTTTTGTAATTTTTCTAATAGTTTCCTTGGCTGTAGACTGATGCTGGGAGTAGACAATAATGATTAGGTTGGTTTTACTAGAGAACAAAATATAAAGGGAAGCTGGAAAGTGTAGCACAAAGCTATTATCAAAATATAAATGTATATAAAAGGACAAGGATTATATGGAAAGCTGTCAAAAAATTCTCTTCTTTCCTTTATATATAATGGTATAAATAACCACTACATCCCTCTTCCCCCATGCATCTCAGTCCTTCTTTTGAGAAAAATTCCAATGCTGTAGATATGACAGGGGTCTCTGTATCATGACAGTGGTAGAATTTGAGAGTGGAGTTCTTCCAGGTATCTCCTAGTTTGGGAGAGTATGGTATTACATTGTCATAGTAGTAAAACTTAAAAATGATCAGTAAGAAAGGGTTTTTAAGAAAATGAAAAAGAACAGAAAACTACATGTGCGAAATAAAGTAGTATTTTGGTGTAAGATGTAAACATCTGTTCTAGTGATAAATTAAGTGGGTTGCTCATAGTGACCTGCTGTTTCTGTATCAATTTCCTTCAAAACAGTTTTGTTGGGGTTTGTAAGTAAAATATATTTTTCCACATCTACTCTAGTCTGAAACATGCAAATAGGAGGTTTTTAAAGCATTTGACCTGTTTGTCAAGGTTTTTTATATGCATAGGCAAGATAATCACATCTGAACTTTTGAATGTAAATTGGAGACCTTCAGAGTTTCAGTGTGAGACTTGCTGCTAAAACTTGGTGGTATTTGGAAATGTCTTCAGGTGAACAAAGGTAAACTGCATTTGGCATCAAATTTGTGGGTTTGCCATCGTAAGAGGTCTCCTCTTCCCTCACCCTTCTTGAATGTATGTGAAGACATGCTCTTTCTTTGGAGGGGTCAATTTCATAGTAGCAATATGTTGTAAAATGTGGAAGATGTTGAAAGCTTACTGTAAATTTTTTGGGAAGCAAGAGGGATAGTACAGAAGACTGATTCTGGGGCATCTTTGTTTCTAGGGCTTTTTAGTCCCAGTTTTATTTAACTTCTCGTGACTGCATCTCAGCTAGTTACCTCAGGTACCTTTTCAGGATGCAGTCAGATCATCAGGAGGGGGCGAGCCACCCTTTGGAACTGCCAGTTTCTCTCCATTATTCTAAGGGTTGTTCACAGTAGCTGGCTCTGATGCAGAGCTCCACACTAAGCTGAAGTCAGGAACATGGATGCTTGTCTGCTACAGCCCTACTGGCAGTTTCTTCTATTACAGAAATGGTAGTGTGTATTAGTACAATATATCTAGGACAAAATTTTATTCCAGTAATTAACTGAGTGATTTGCTGTTTGCATTCAAGGACAAGTAAGGTATATATGTTAAAGAGAAAATTACTTGGACACAGAATTAAGAAAATAATGGGAGTGAATGTGTCATAGAAGATTAATACAGTGTTTACAATTGAAGCAGTATGCTTGCAGTATGTATAATGGATATTCTTTTGTTCTGAGCTACATTAAGGTTCTGAAATTGGTTATTACCACTCATATTTCAGCATCTTAAGCCAGTCTTTGACATCTCAGTTCTGGGGAAGAAACAGCTGTAAACCATTCCAAGGGGGAAATTTGCACTATCAATAATTATAACTGCTAAATAATCTGTCTTAGCAGAGTCCATCTTGTGCTAAAAACTGTTTAGATATTCTGTATAATAACAAATCAATAAAAACAGTTGGAAGAGAAGCAGATTAGTGAAGCTTGTGAACTACGGAACTGATGTAGATGTTTCATCATCCAAGAAAGTTAATTGGAAACACCATATCAGCACTGATAATATCTCGTGATGCCACTGTGTGGTTTAACTGGGTGCTAACTTAGGACCAAAGCAGTGTAGTTTTCTTTGGTTCCTGCTTCTTTGGAAACTGAAGAGGGAGAAGAAAGGCACTGGTGAGGCAGTAGTTCTATTTCCTTTTATTTTTTAAGAAAAAGGAAAAAAGACAAAAGTTCAAATATGTAGTTTGGCAGGGGAACTCAGGGGCAACTGTAAAATATGCAGCTAGTTATATCCCTTCCTAATTTGCTAAGCATTCAAATGCTCAGAACTGTACTCACCAAAGTTGATAGTTTCTTCTAAAGTACATATAAAATATCTTGGTCTACTTTGCTCTCCTTTTGTCTGCATCTATGGAAATTTGAACATTTTTTATTAGGAATAAACCTTAAGATTGTCAAGTAATCATGTAACTCAGAATTAGGCTTCCAAAGGAAATAGGTGGCTGAAATAATGAGAAACTGTATTACTGACAACTGTGTCTCAATTAAAATAACACAAGTTATTGTGCTACGGAAGAGCATTGTCTGCATTAGTAAAAAGTTTTGAGCATCGTAAAAGGTTTTTATGTGATGAGACAATTGTGACTTGTTCTGTTTTGAATAGTAATGAATGCACAACTGAATGTGCAAAGGTAGAGAGTTGCCTGCGGTGCTGAATAACTATTTCATTTTAGCTGTTCATTTATTTCTACTATCATTACAACAATGTTGCTCAATCCGGGTTCTGCAAAAGCACCCATGAGTACCTTTATATTGGACGGAAACCCTGTATAACCCTGTATTGCTTGTCTTGGGGAATATTGATATCAATTATATTGGCATGTAAATGACTGCAAGTGTTGTAGAGTTAAGATTTCAAATACCTTGGAAAAAATAGCAGTGTCTGCATACAAAAAATGGAAGTTAATGACTTAAAACTGTAAACCAGGCAAGCTGTGTTTTTAAAATACTGTAGGGGAAAAAGAAATTCCTAAAGCTGAATATCTGTGTGATGTAAACTTAAAGGAAATGAGACCTAGAATTCGAAAATACTAATAAGCTGTGATTTATAAGCTGTGTTTGAGAGATTTGAAGTTGCCTGTAGATATTTTCATTTAGGCTTAAATTAAAAATGTGTACTCTGAAGAAAAAAAAAAAAACAACCAACAACAACAGGAAAAAAAAAAAACCCAAAAAACCCAAAAACCCCAAAACTCTGATATGGGAGTTATCTGTATTCACCAGATCCATACCATTTACACTATCAAAATACCACCTTAAGATTTTGGCTTCAATTCCTCTTTAGCACAGGTTTGATTTCAGTAGGAAAAATGAGGGAGGTACATGAGCACTGATCACAGTTACTCAAGTTCTTGATCTCATCTTCATTGATTATTTGCAGGTCCCATTATAAATTCTTAAGCTTTCTGCTTTTCTTTCTATCCTTTTGGATAATAATGATAGGTAAATTGTTACTGTTCTTTGCCGGAAGATAGCTATTCAGAAAAGTAATGCATTTGCTTGAGAGTAGTGCTTAGTATGAGTTTTCTGTTGCAAATGATAATTTTAAAATAACCCCTTTAAAGGGAAACTGCGTAGTCTGTGAACTGCTAATGAACTGGATTCACTGGATGGCAAAAGAGTTATTTGTTTTCCATATTCCTCGTCTTCCTCTACTATTAAACTTAGATTTATTTTTTTGGATGAGCCTTTTAATTATGTTCTTTGTCAATGTTATTATAACTGCACTTAGTACTGTTCTAGAAAAAAAAAAAGAGACTCCAGAAAGAATTCTAATGCACTACTTTTTTTTCTTAAATTTAAGAAAAAAGCTAATTTTAATTGTGGCTGTTGTTTTTCATGACCTATTGCATCTTGTGTAGGATCATGAAACTTCAGATATTGCACTGGGTAAAATAAGTGCATTTTCTATGAACTCAAGAAATTGTGCAGAAATAGATTTTGCCAGTAGGTGACACTCTTATAACATGTTTGTGTCTTCTTGCCCATTTTTCCTATTCAGGATGTCAGTAACCTGATTGAATTAAAAAATTTCTAAGGTTGTCTAAGAGATGAAAAGGAACATATGTCCCGCTCATGCAGAAGCACCTCTTAAAATTCTGTGATTTTACTTATGTGTGTAAAGTAGCTAACATAGCTTAGTAAGGAAATGTGTGGGGATATATTTAGTTTTGAAATGAAAGCATATTATCAATTTAGAATAATTTTTTTTCATAAATGTCCTGGTTTCGGCTGGGATAGAGTTAATTTTCTTCCTAGCAGCAGGCATAGTGCTGTGTTTTGGATTTAGTAGGAGAAGAATGTTGATAACATGCTGATGTTTTTAGTTGTTGCTGAGTACTGCTTATGCTAGTCAAGGACTTTTTCAGCTTCCCATGCTCTGCCAGGCGCACAAGAAACTGGGAGGGGGCACAGCCAGAATAGTTGATCCAAACTGACCAAAGGGCTATTCCATACCATATGACGTCATGCTCAGTATATAAACTGGGGGGGGTTAGCCGGGGAGCAGCGACCGCTGCTCGGGAACTGTCTGGGTATCGGTTGTCGGGTGGTGAGCAATTGCATTGTGCATCACTTGCTTTGTATATTATTATTACTGTTATTATTATTATATTGTTGTTATTACTATTTTACTTTATTTTATTTCAATTATTAAACTATTCTTATCTCAACCCAGGAGTGTTTCTCACTCTTACTCCTCCGATTCTCTCCCCCATCCCATCGGGGTAGGGGGAGTGAGCGAGCGGCTGCGTGGTACTGAGTTGCTGGCTGGGACTAAACCACGACAATAAATCAGAAAAAAGTAATAAATATTATGATTCTTCTTTTATTCTAAGAAACATAACACATTTTAACAACTGAAGGATTTGTGTAAAAGAATGGCCTGGGAGCCTGTTAGAACATTCATATCATGTTTAAATATCATAATTTTTGAGGCTTCTATTTATTCATCACTCGTGTGGAGTACTTTATCCTCATTTCATGGAGGGGAAATTCAGGGGTAGGAACCACTGTAGTATGGGATCTTCAATGCACTTGATAGGCTTTGCAATTAAGTTGAGTCCTTAAGTACCTCTGAAATCTAACTGATTTATCAGGGTCATGAGTGATGTTGGTGTTAAAATTCAGTCCAAAATTCTATGTTCTCTAGTACAATTAGTGCCTAATCCACTGAATTACTTGTCTTCAAAACTTCCATTCTTCTCATTTCTCTCCTTTTTTACTAATTTCCTCTTAAAGTAAATAATAATGCCATTAATTACATGCGTGAAAATACATATGTCACAGGGAATCATGCAATGAAAAGCTTAAAACTGCACCAAATAAATGTAATGAATGTTTTAATTGCAACAGCAATTGCTTCATTCCTATGTATACTTATGCATTCCCATTTACAAGAGTAATAACAAAAAAGTACATACTTATGTAAATATAATTTAAAATGAACATGTAATGTTACAGTCATCATAGTTAGCTTTCTATGATTGTTATTGAAAATAAGTACTTTATGTTTATAAATTTGGACTGTTTGCCATATGGAAGCATGCCCTTATGTGAATGACAAAGTTGAACTGGGAGGAGTATTGGATAGTATACACTAGGGGACGCTCCTCAAATGGAATGGTACATCTTTCCTTTTGTGTGTTTTAGAAATCATTTGATTTTAATTGCTCTAGAGGTCAAAATAATAGCTCAGGTAAAGCAGGGTTTGTTAAACGACACTTTCTCAAATGTAGCGTGAAATAGAAACAGGTAGTTCTGAATTAATTGTGAGGCAGCTTAGCTGGAAAGTGTGGCTAGTGAATGTGCAGGAAACACAATACAACACATATTTTTTTATATGTCAAATCTTTATTCTGTGCGTTTTAAAATCATAGCAAATCTGTGGGTTTAGGTGTACATATAATGTACCCGAACGCCAGGCTCTTCTCCTTCAAAGCAGTGATATTGATTCTTGCAGATGCCTTACTGTCCTATGCCAGTCATCTTTTTTACAATTGCCACAAACTCGTCAAAGGTGACACTTCCATCATTATTTTTGTCCAACGATTTAACTATGTTCTCAAGTGAGAATGAATCCTGTTTTTATAGGAAAAGAATTAAAAAAAAAAAAAAAAAAAAGAGATTGCCATGACTGTTTTCTTATGAGGAATATTGCAAAGAAGCGATGCAGTCAGTAACAGTCAGCGTTACTTGAAGGTATTACTAGTAGTGTTGTATTTACCAGTTTAACTGGTTAAACTAGTGCCTGATACTGCCTGCCAAAAATGTTAACAAAGATATGATAACCATTTGCGAAGTATCAAGTATTACTCAGGTTACTTCGTCCTTGTGTGTAAATTTGGAATTTAGGAAACGGAGCCAGTGGAATAGGTGCAACATGTACATAGTCACAAAAAAAAATTAATATGTGTACCACCTACTGCTTTATTAGCTACTAATTTGGGCCCTGCATACACTGTTTGCAAATGCGTTGCTGTTTTCATTAGGCTTTGGTCTAGGACCTGAGAGTCTCTCCCTCCCCTTTTTCCCTCTTTACTAGGAATACTGTATATGCTGTTGAAAAATTCCTGCTAATGTATTAAATATAGTTTAGATTATTAGCTCCTTTTGTTTGTTGAGTCTGGTAAGAGTGCCTGTAACATCCTGACGCAGCGAGTATTGTGATAACGTCCCTGATCAGGCTAGTTAAATAATATAAAACCGGTTTTGATTTCTTTCTTCATACTTCATGTTTATGCATGTTTTGCAATATCCCATTCTGCTTTTATGTTGATTTATTATGATGCCATATATTTCTGCAAACAGAGTAGATGCTTGAAAATGTCTGATATCCAGACAGTAAACATCAGTATTGCTTTTCCTGAACACTTCCATTTCCACATATCTGGGAAAATGGGTATGGTGCTAAATTGTCTACAGCTAATATAAAAAGCATTATATTTCTGAATTGGCCATCACATTTCCTAGTAATATTTGGCAATTAATTTCTGACATGTTTTTTAAGGTAAAAAAACCTTTGTGTTTTATTATTATTATTATTTTAATTAGCCACTTCATGTTAATGAAATAACTGAAGTGGATTACTGTAGTTCTCAAAATACTGGATGATTTTTCTATTGAGGTGCAACCTGAGTCCTAATCCCGTTCAGGAAAGGTCTGGCAGAGAATATATATGAAATCAGAACCTAGATTTTTTTTTTTCCAGCTACAGGAAATGGGTATTTCCTCTCTAGCTTGGTGGCATCTCTTTTCTTTACTTGGCACCTTTCTGGAATGGCAAACCTTCTTTTACTTTGTGATGGTGGGAACTTAACCTAGAGAGAAATTGGCTCATATTTCTTACTTTTAAAGTTGTCCTACTGATTTAGTTGGTTTATAGTTTTTTATATATATTTTCTAGAGTCAAGATTTATTATTTAGACTGAAACAAAAAATATTTTATAAGACTGAGATGCAACGTTCTAGGTGAAATTTGGCTTACACAAAAAACCCCAAACAAAACTGCTTTTTAGATTTTTGCATTTTATTTTGTAGGGCTTTGTTATAAACTCCCTACTCAGATATCTGTTTGGAGCTAGTGTTCATTAATGTGAATAAATTTTTGCAACCTGACCCTTATTTAAGGATTAGTCATAGAGTCAGTGAAACCATTTGGGCACAATAATCTACCTTGCAACATCATTGCCTGTATCTCGTTTTTCCTATCCATTTTGTAGGAAGCACAGTGAATATAAGAAGAGTGAAACTTACCTTCAGGTACTGTGAAAATTGATCTTGAAGTAGATTTTTCAGCCCACCAAGGGAGAGTGCATTGGTGCTACCCTCCAGTAAAGCATACTGGGTAAAATACTTCAGAAGGTTATCACCGAGTAAATGTTCCATGTTTCTCAGATGTTGTCTTGAAGAATAACTGCAAACAAAGCAGACAATAACGATCCTGTGCATCAGAGTTTTGGAATACGTCTGACACCCTGTTCAATGGTTTACTAACCATGTGAAATGATTAATACTTAACCCAGATGAAAAGAGTTTGTTGTTGGTTCTTTTTTTTTTTTTTCTGTAAAACTGAATCGGCTCTACCAAGGAAAAAAGTAGTCTAAGTTAGGTTCAAAGATTTGAAAAACCCAATATGTTTAGGTTATGCTTACCTCACTCAAAATCCAGAGCTTTCAAATGTATCCAGCAGAAGTGAGAGTCTCAGATTGGGGCAACCTTTATAGTTGCTTGCATGCTCCACCCTAATTATGAAACTAGCATTTGTCACTGAGTCAGTGTACTAGTTTTATTGTGTTTTCAGTAGTCAAAGGAATAGGATACTTTAGCAGTAGAAATGAGTAATATTTTTTTTTTTTTATCTCTGAAACGCATGGGCATCAGCATCCAGCGTTGCACTTGATGCAGGTTTATTTGGTCTTTATAGGCCATCCCGGAGAGGTTTTCTCTCTTAAATTTGTGTATTTTACACTTCAAGATGTTCCACACCCACAGAAGCCTGAAAAAGGCTCCTATGGGGATATTTATAGCATTTGTTATTACAATGGACTTTTGGAAAATAGTAAATATAAATTTGTTTTAAAAAGATCCAGGTAAATAAATAAAATATGAAGAAGCTACTTGCCCTTTGTGTGAGTTGATAATCACCAATGCCAAAGCCAGTTCTCCAGATTTTGTGCTACTTCTTAGCACAGGAGAGTGATTAATTTCCTCTGGGATAAAATTTTGGTTGCTACTATTAAGAATCAAAACGCTTCATGATGTGAATGGAAAAAGACTGAAGCATTCTAAATGGGAAAGGTGAATCTATGGTTCTGAAAAACGATTCCTTGTTGGGAACACCTTCATAACTGAGTATCGTGTTCTGCAGGTTCTGAAATCATGTTCCGTTGATGGTCTGTGGGGCATTTTTGAGTGATATTCAGCCCGTGGTTGATGCTTCAGGACCCAACACTGCTGGTTCTGCAACTGCTGAGTTGCTGGCTCTGGACATGGTTTCTGCATGTGGTTTCTAATCTGTCTGATGTCTGCTGTTGTCAATTTTTGGTGCCTAGCTCCAGGCTCACTTACTAGGTTTTTCACCCTGTGCATCACTTACTGAGAATCAATCATCATTGTATTGCTTATAACTCTGAACCAAGAGCTTTGTGGGTCTGTAGGAGATGTGCGGATTGGAAGGGGTATTTTTCAAATTGCAGGCATATGGGTCTAGCGTTCCATGACAGGTAAGTAGGAGGTTTCCTGAGAAGACGAGGCAAGCTTTGCTAGATGAATCATGTAGATATACACCTTGCGTTAGCAGCCTGCTTGCATGTGCTTATACTCAATTCCCAAAGTGTCAGAGAGAAGAGTTTTAGAAGAGTCCTCCAGAGATCATATAATTCATGCTTCTCTTTGCCCTAGAGTGGGATCACCAGTATTTATGTTGGATGTCTGCTTAACATATTAAGTGCCTTAAGTAATGGGGACTCCACAAGCATCTTATCTGGTCCATATGATTCCTTGTGGTTTCTTATTTTACTGTTAGACAGTATTACTAATGCCCACATGCCTTGCTGCAGTTAAACCCTTTGCTTCTCCTGTCTCTGCAGATAGGGAGAACAGACCTATCATCTTCCTTCTTAAAATGGCCTTTAACAATCAGAGAAATACCCTGTCCTTTTTCGTTTCAGAAATTCTTGCTAGTTTAGTCTTCCTTTGGGAGTCCTGCTTCTTGGATCTACTCATCTTTTGTTGATTTCCTCCAGTTGGTTCCCATCCTGCTTGAAATGCCGTGTCCAAAGCTGTACAGCTTGTTCACCACTCTGGGCGCTCATGGTGTTGCAGATTTAAATAGTGCCTGAAGCACTTC
This sequence comes from Pelecanus crispus, assembly GCF_030463565.1. NCBI lineage: Eukaryota > Metazoa > Chordata > Aves > Pelecaniformes > Pelecanidae > Pelecanus > Pelecanus crispus. The sequence goes on from NC_134643.1 coordinate 140,708,155, forward strand.
ATTGATGAGAACCTGTATGCCCTTTTACAGAGAGGTGACAGGCTACAGGTCTTTAATAGTGGAAGACTTTGTCAAGTTTCTTGACACTTTTTTTCAAGCTTGTTGTGGGGAGGACAAATACACTGATTTCAAATTTAGCACAAAAGCTTAGTGTTAGCTTCAGGATCAGAGAACTGGGGTCAGGCATCCCCCAATCTTTGTCAAATCCAACTGAGAGATGAAGCTGGAAACACACTTTCTCTTGTGTTTGCTCTTTGGTTCGACAGAAAGTCAGGAGCTGCTGCTGTCATCACTAGCAGAACCTCTACTGCTGCTATGGTCGGTGGTGGTAGCAGTGCAAGCAAGTCTGGGATTCCTGGTCTAGAATGCATTGTATGGGTTAGGGCAAGTCCCATACACCAAACTGGGGCATGAACTCTATGGTTGTTCATGACAACAAGATCATAGAATGTTTTCGGTTGGAAGGGCCCTTTAGAGGTCATCTAGCCCAACCCCCCTGCAGTGAGCAGGGACAGCTTTAACCAGATCAGGGTGCTCAGAGCCCCGTCCAACCTGACCCTGAATGTTTCCAGGGATGGGGCCTCCACCACCTCTCTGGGCAACCCGTTCCAGTGCTTGACCACCCTCATTGTAAAAAATTTCTTCCTTATATCCAGTCTAAATCTATTCTTCTTTAGTTTAAATCCATTACTCCTTGTCCTGTCACAATAGGCCTTGCTAAAAGGATTGTCCCCATCCTTCCTATAGGCCCCCTTTAAGTACTGAGAGGCTGCAATAAGGTCTCCTTGCAGCCTTCTCTTCTCCAGGCTGAACAACCCCAACTCTCTCAGCCTGGCCTCGTAGGAGAAGTGCTCCAGCCCTCAGATCATTTTTGTGGCCCTCTTAAGATAATCGTAAGTCCTTTTCTCTTCCTTTTCTTTCTGCAACCAAAATGAAAACGAAACATCTGTCTGTTTCTCCTTTCATCCTGTGTTCCACCTTTGGTAGGTAGTGAAATTTTAGTAGTAGTGCGTGACCAGGTGATCTGCTAAGGCTTCTGCTCCCCATCTGCTAATTCTCCTTGCCTACAGCTCCTGCCTGTGGTAGCCTCATCACGCTTACTGCTTTATCCCTTTTGGAAGCAGTGTCAGGAAGCTGGTGTGCCTGATGTATATTGTTGACATTACAGTATTTGCAAAATTTTTTTTAAGTATTCAAATGTCTTGTCTTTACTTGTACCAAAGGTACCTCCCTGTCTTGAAGATGTAGTAGTAAGATGCTTAGTAGTATGGAAGAAGAGTGGCTTTTCGAGGGATCACAACTCAAGGAATCCAGCATATTAGCCTTGTTAATTTGTTAAGGCTTCATTAAAGAACACCACCTAATTGCAAAATAGCATAACCAGTTTTACTGAAACATCTTCCCATGGAAGTGAGAGACTAAGGTCTGGAAATTTGGGTGACCTGCTCAAGAGTTGCACAAGAGTTGTGTGCCAAATCTGGGGATGAATCCGGTCTCTTCAGATCAGCTTTATTCACAAGGAACTGTAATCTGCAAGAGGCTATCTGAATGACAGAGTGGCAGAGTTGGGCTTTGCTTTGGGTATCAAGCTCTAATGTCTGTGCAAGCTGACTCCCAGTGTAGAAGCAGCAGTCCAGATTTGGTTACACTGTTTTGCTGTTCTTTCTTGGATGTATGAATATATATTGTTCCTGCAGTTTATGACATAATTCAATTGGGTTTGCCCTGGGCTAGAGAAATCATGTTAGTAAGCACTGTATCCTTCTGGAATTGACATTTTTATTGTAGCTTCGATACAAAGCCATTAGCAAAAAAAGAACCGAGTTGATGATGTGTTCTAAGTCTGTTTAGGGATGCATATCACACACATGTCTCTGTGATGATTGTGTGTCATTTTCTTTCAGTGATGGTGTCTGCAGATTCAATATTCACTCAAAATTGGCTATTGCTGAGTATTTCCCTAGTAAACTGGTTTGCTGGCATATTTGGAGCAAGCAATTCAATCACATTGGAGGGTAAGAGAATACAGGCTGCAGGGATGACTGAAGTTTGGGCACCACTGCTAGTGCTAGGAATGGTGAAACATGTCATCATGGTCACATGGTCTTCATGCATGTTTAATGATGGATTAAGTGGGATGGTAACTCAAGTCTTTTGCCCTTGTCACATCTTTCGTTCCACCATTGATGGCTGAATGGTATGTGAATCTGTGCTCCTTGTTTACCTTAACGTGCTGGACTACAGGTTGGTCTACAGGTGGATTTCAATGCCATTCACTGACCCTGTTGGAAGGGACAGGGCACCTTCCACAGGGGTGGGGCTGTCACCTGAGGGCAGCCACTATCTCCGTCATCCTGTTTAATCCTCTGCTGATGGGTTAGCACCCTAACCCTCCAGTATTTTTCCACCTTCTTCGGTGTATTTTATTGTAGCAGCAGCACTGTCATTTGTATGTGAGCCCAACTATTTTAAAGCTAGTTGAGGAATCTCTGTGAGGCTTATGTTACAGCCTGACCACAGTATAAAAATGTCTACTGTCAAGGTGAATTTGGCTGTAGTTGAGAACATATATTTGTGGATGTCGTGCATTTGGAAAGAAAGAGCAGGAGGTGGTTTTGTGCTTAGTATTTGCTTATTTCTACTTGTATACTGCTTGTGCATCATCTCTAGCTTCCAGACATCAGTTCCTGGATCAAAGCCCTTTGGTTCTGCAGAGAATTAGTCCTGCAACTGCACTCATCTTCAGACATTCTTGCACTGTCTGCAAAAAGGAAAAGGCTTTAAAGTTGGGATACTGATAGTGAGTCTACTGCATGGGACCTTTTTCAAGGTATATGTTGGCAGATGTTGGAACTAACTCTCTAGTGCAAATAGGGGAGTTGTGATAGAACTTTTCAATGTTGCCAGTGCCATTGGTTCTTACTGTCAGGCTAGGAGTCGTCAAAGGACAGACTGAGAGAGAAGGAACGTCCAGTTAACAATTTTCCGAAAAAGATCAAATAATTATGGGTGAGAGGTACAGCAAACTGCACTACAGCCATTGTGGAGAACCTGGCATTGCTTTGAGGTATGGACCTGTTAGATGGAAGTTGAGGATGGGTTGTAAAATCCTTTATGTGTCACAGGTGATGCATTCCTTATGTTAAAATTGCCACTGTCTGTAAAACCTCCAGTGGTGTTGTGTAAAAGGTTTGTCTCATCTCACAAATTAAACTTGAACTATATGGGTTACCCTGACAAGAGTTTCTTCCAGGCCCTCCCTTGTATACTATGATATATACCTAATGAGACATTTAAGGTGTCTCCCTAAACAGGACTGGGTGCGGCTGCTACAAGGATGAATGATTTAATATGGTGTGTTGTTTATAGTCAGCTTTAAATTGGTGATGTGTTATTCATTGTAGCTATATGTGTCAGCTTTTGCTGTCATATGTACACATCTGGCAGACAAACTATTATATTGCTGAAACTCCTTGTGATGTAGATATTCTATGTTACACAAGATGGTTTTGAGGGAGAACATATTTCAAGAAGAGGTTTTATCCTTCCACTTTCTGAACCTTGGCTCATGTAGCAGTGCAGTAAGGTCATTACTGCCACAGCTGAAATTTACGGTTAGTGTAATTGTTAAAACCTTAAAACTTGTTCCTTCCTAAACTCGTATTTGTTTTTTGGAATTCTTAAGAGTGCTCAAAAACGCATAAATCTCCATTCCAGAAAGGCACATACGGATTTACAGAGGAGTGACATTTTGCTGAGTTTCAGGTAGGGCAAAGTAAGTATAAGTAAGGTAGTGCTGTACAAGGGGCACTAGCAAGTTCGTTATTTTCCTGGTGAGATTAAGTCTTCCTTCAGCTGTCCTCTGACCTTGGAGGTGCCTGGACTCTTTAGATGTCTTAGCTGTATCTAAGAACCTTTCTTCATCCTGAAAACGAAATCAATGAGGAGAGATAGAATCGAGTTCTGTAGTTCGTTTTCAAAGCATGGTTGCTGCTCTTAACAATGGAAACCTAATGGACTGTTCAAAAGAGGTCTAGAGGTGCACCTAAAAAACCACATAATGTAGGAATTACTTGGCACTGAGATGCCTAAATCCCTAAGTGTGAAAATACTAGTAAGAAACTCCTTTGCCCAGCTTTCTTCTTGCCTAGAAATACCTACAGTCCATTTTCATGCAACTTTCATTACTGTCTGTCAACATAATAATCCAGTACAATCCTATTAGTGAGTCAGAAGTGACACATCTGGTTGTCTCGATCCTGGAAGGGCGTAATACATTATGTATTCTTACAATTTATTTAATATGATTTGATGGAAAGGGGACCAATATAATGTGAGTTAGTGATGCTTTCTTTTAAAGCAGGTCTGCAGCTTCAGATAGTATGGTGATGGGATAGGATACTCTTGATTTTCTTTGTGTGCATGTGGGGAAGATGGGAAATCTGCTGGCTTCTCTGTCTAAAACAATTTTGCCTTTTACATTAAACAGCAAGAGCTGGGAGAATGAGTACTCTGAATCTTTGATCTCATGGGCCGGTGTGTGCTCATGTGGATGTCTGTACACTGGGTAGGGACAGTGGGCCCTCAGCAGAGTTACAAGTTGAAGCCCCTAGAAATCAGGCACTGAGATCTTTTATCGGAATTGTGCTGCAATGACCCTCTACGTCACTGTGACTCTGCTGCTGCTGTGCTGGCCTTGCTGCTGAAGTAGAAGGGAGTTATTGAGACTGCCACAATACTGAGTAAAGGTGCTTGTGCTAGGAAATGACCACCTGCTTTCCTCCAGGAACAGGTAAGTTTGGGGAAAACAGCAGCAACCATGAGAGGTGCTCTTGGGGAGAAAGAAATGGAGGTCATTTTGCAAGGCTTCTTTGGTAGCAATCTCGAGTCTCTATGTTCAATTTCTTTACCTTCAGCACTCTGTAAGAACAACTAGATGAGCCTCGTTGGCCTGGTCAGACTTGGTAGAACAAAATGTGGAGGCAGAGAAATAAATAGCATAGTGGTAAGAACCTTGGAGCTCTCTCTTTGATTCAGAGAAAGCAGCTCTTAAATGCACTGGTTGAGCTCCAAATAGTTGCTAATTCTCAGTCAGATGTCTGCAAGTGTGCTATGTCATGTAAAATCAGATTATTAGTGGTGTTCTGGGGGATGTTTCATTATCAATGTGAAACATAACAAAGAGGACATTATGAAGTATTGGCTTCACCTTTGGCATACAAATCCCTTATCTTGTTAGCACTTTGATGTGTTGATTTGTACATATAATAGATATTTGCTGAACTCTTTCCAAAGAGAGACTGTCAAAATGTTCTTTAAGTAAATTACCATGAATAATTTTATTTCAGTCCTCTCTGATAAAAGAATTTGGGACAATGGAAGCAAAAGGCTGCTAGAGAGGTCTCCCCCCACCCCCACCCCCTCATTTTGACCAAGCCAAGAGTTACCCTGGGACATGAGGGAAAACCAAAGATTAAATCAGAGGGAACTAATCAGGCTTACAAGAAGTGTAGCTGTTGTCTAACTAACAGTATAGAGCAATAAGTTATCTAAATATTTTATATGTGATTATGGCCTATTGCAAGAAATGAACCTATTGCTACATAACAAAAACCGTAGTCAGGAAAGGATAGTGCTTGTGTACCTAGATTAATTTTAGATTTTCTAATTACCTAATGTGATTACTAAATCAAAGACAAATTATAAAAAATTCAGTAAGTAACAGCAGCAGTAGTTTGGAAGTTCTCAGTTTACACAAATGCATCAAATAAGCAGTTCATAAACAACTGTAAACCAGAACTTCAAAGAACTAGATTTGCATTTTGTTATAAACTGAAATTAACAAATTACCCATGTCAGTCATAACTCTTTCTCAGTTGTGCTAGTGAGGAACCCAACTATCAAAAGTTGAATTTAAAATTCAACCTTAGAGCCAGTTTCATTTATTTTAGATTAGTGACTAGTCTTGCCTTCAATACAGAAGGCTTTGCTTTTTGCTTTTCTTTCTTTCCTGTAACACACAGAAGGTCACAGCTAAGCTGTAAAAAATTAAAGCTTTAACAAGTTTCTTAGGATTCAGAATCAAGAGTGGAGAGGATTTTACAAGAAAGTTTTAAGTGTCTTTAGCTTGTAAGGGTGTATACCAGGTGCCATGTGGAGCTCGGCCTTAAAACTAACATCGATTTGGAACAGACCTGTGTAACCCCAAGATACCTGTGCATGCTAAGTGGCTTTTGTATGTCAGAACTGCCAAAGCATCAAAAAAGGAGAAACATTGGTTTTCCTCCGAGACATTACTAAAGTTGATTTTTCTCATCACCTCTGCACACTCACCTTCTATTGTCCATTGCATCCTAGGATTAAAAAGCCCTAATATCTAGTTATGAAGAATATGGAATTATACATCTGCAAATAATTAAAATATACATATAAAACCACTTGCTGATGATTGCATTGCAGCTAAAAGATAATGTAGATTTAATTAGCTGTGGCTTCCATTGGGATTATCATTTGGCCTGGCTAATGACAGAGAGCCTGCATAGGGATGAGAGACGTAACTTGCTGTGAAACTGTTAACATTGGTCTTCACTGATGAGGAGGAAGCCCAACAGTTTCCCAAGAGCCTGGCAAAAATACCAAAGCCTCAGTATTGCTCAATCTGTAAACTGAAAAGTAAGTTTTGACAAATCACAGCAGATATGCTGTGTCTGCAAACAACACAGATTGGCAACCATTGCTTTCTTGCATAGCTGGACTTTGTGCAAAACTTTTTTGTCTTGTGGCAGAAAAATATTCTAAACTTTCTCAAAATAATCCATTTTAAGTAGAGATAATTAGAGTTCTTGCAAGGTTTGTGTTGTCTTGCTGTTTTTCTCACTGTGAACATGGAATTGTAAGTGTTGGTATACAGAAATGATACGAATTCTGTAACATAATTCAAACAAATAAACATAAATTACCGTTTTTGAAATTCAGTATCATTAGCAACATTATGTGGTGAATATATTTATATTAGCACCTTCTCACCCAACTTAACTGCATTTTACTAGTGTTTTCTGAGCTGGAACTCAAGTGACAAGACACATTTAATCGTCTCTATCTTCTTGAGGGCATTAGAGAGCCAGTACTTAAGCAAACAACTGAAAAAGTTTCTAAAAATTCTTTCATCAGTGAATTCTTAAAATTTCTTCTTCATTCCACCACATCCTTGCAAACTCAGCAAAACCCTGAAGTTCAAGTGACAAGTAGCACTGGGAGGACCTTTATTTGAGATAATGATTTAGAAAGAACCCTGCTTTTCTCTTAGAACCCAGATTGAACTGGTGATATGTATTTGTGAACTAAGTGCACCTATGGTTGTATCACAGGTAGGCAATGTGTTTGGTGTTCTCCAGTGCATTTTATGGTATCACCTTTACTTAAGAAAAGCACACTAGGTCAGCCCACAGCTCCAACTAAACCAAAGGTCCATTTGGCCCATCACCTGTCTCCATTGTCATCTGTGAGTAATTATCTGTGGAAAAATATAGTAGAGCAGGTGTACGGTGATGCTTCCCCAGTATATTTTCTCATTTCCTACAACTTATAGCTCGGATGTTTTCAAGCCAAAGAAGACTGGAAGACCTAAACTGCACAGTATAAACTGTAGCCAGCACAGACATAAGAAGTGTTACAATGATCTCCTCTGTTGTGGTCTTTCTTCTTTTTGTAATTGCTTATAATGTTGAATAGCTTTTGACTGTTACTGAGTGTTGAACTGACGTCTTCGTAGAACTACGTATTGTAGTCTCAAGGCCCTGTTCTCAAGGAGCTGTGATCAGCTCAAAGCCTGTAACTGTGGTGTGAAATTAAGCTTGTTTTATCCCCTGTGCATGGCTTTGTATTTGATTCTGCTGAATTTCACCTGACACTTTAATCTTTGATCACTAAGTTTCAGAAGGTCCTTTCGTGATTCTTTGTTGTAAGCCCTTATCTTTATTACCCTCAGTAAATTAGGTGCCATCAGCAGGCTGTCACCTACTGTTCATTCTTTTCTTTTTATCAAATAAGTTGAATGTTCTATTCCTAGAGCCTCGTTCAGTTCTACTAGTGACTTTCCTCCACTGTGACAAATGGCATTTTCTTCTACCTTTGTACTTTATCTTTTAACTGTATTCTGTGTGCGTTAATCCCATAGCTGCTTATGTTTTTTATAAGTGTTTGGTGCCATGCCTTACATGCCTTTCTAACATCTGTTAGAAATCAAAGTGGACTTTGATTATCAACCAAATCTCTGTTATCCACATACTTTTCCTCTGAAGAGCTTCAGTACCTAGGTGACAGACAGACAACCTCCCTTCACAGAATCTTTGCTGGCAGCGTCCCAACCTGTTATAGCTGCCCAGGTGCCATATACTTCCACACTTTTGTTAAAGGTTCTGCTAGGTTGCCTGGCACAGATGTCAGGTGTTTCAGACTATAGGTCTCTGTATCTTCTTTGAATCATTTGCCACTTCGGGGTGTTTGGGTGACAAGGCTGATGAGAGGTTATTCACCACAGTTACTAGATCAGCTATTTCATCCTTCAGTTGCTTCAAAATTGAGTGAGCACCATCCGTTTCCAGTGATTTCTTACTGTCTGTTTTGTCTATTTGTTTTGTAACTACTTTTTTTAACACTGCAATTTGAGATGGGCACATCAGAGTCTCCCATGAAGAAGCTTTTTTTAGTTTGGGAATGTCTTTCAAACTCCTTCACAGCATACACAAGCCAAATGCTTATTTGTTTATGCCATGGTCATAGCTTCTTTGAATATAAGTTTTATTTTATTTGTTTAATTCTGGTAATTTATTAGCTTTACAATGCCAGATTTTTCTCCTCAAATGAAAATGAATGAAAAATAATTTACTCTTAGTTATTGATGCCTTTTACAAGTTGCTTCTTGAATATTTTTGGGGGGGAATAATGATTTGGTATTTATACATTTAACTTAAAAGTATTTGTGTTTCTTTATCTTCATCTGGACATAGGTTTAGTTTTTGTGAAGGATGCCTTCTTGCTGTTGATAACATCCCACTTTTTTCCTTCTGAAGGTTTTCTTTGTAAGAAGGATTTTTCTAAATAGAATTGCAAGTTACATTTTCAGAAAGTCTTTGACCTTTCCACTACTTAAATAAGGAATTATGTGTAATTAATTGTAAATCAAATAGGGAAATTTATGCTACGTACAGGACAATTTTCTAGATGAATTGGACATAAGTGAGTATCTGTCAGTGCCTGATTTAACAAGCAGAGAACATTTGTTTTATGGAGGGCTGTATGCTCAAGTCTGCCTTGGTAATGCTGCAATATATTTGAATACTGTGTCGCTTCAGTATAAACTATGGATGCTCCAGGGGTGGTATATATAGTGTTGGCAAAGTATGGATGTGGAAGGGCCATTCACAAAACCGTTTTGTGCAAGCAGGTTGTACTTGTTAGGGCAGAACAGCACTGCTTGCCTTATGGCATCCTTGCAGATGAGGATTTCAGGCTTCCAGATGTTTTGGTGTGATTCTCCGGCTGGAATGTATTGGCCTCTGGATGTGCTCTGCTTTCTACGGAGAGGAGCACTCGGGTACCTCCCTTTACATTATCTATCTGAAAGTTATGCAGCCAAAGTTATGTGAGGTGATTCACACACACAGGGACTAACTCGGAAGCACTGTGGTAAACTAGTTCCTCACAGTTGTCCTCCTTGGTGAGTTAAAAATGCAATATTGATCAATGAAATAAAGTAAATGTGGAAGATCCTTCAATACTGTGATTATATTGCTGAATATAATGCCTCCAAAACAACTCCTGCACCCCACTGGCCCCAAAAAGCAACCCACACAAACAAGTTTGCAGAAATTGTGTATTTAAAAAAAAAAAAAATTAGGAAACATGAAGTAGATTACCTGTGTACTGCAGTTCATATGTTGAAAACTACATGAAATCACCTCCAATATTATGAATGTAATTTCTGTAGAAGTTTCTCCTACCTGGGTAACTGACCAAATCACATTAAGACACTGGCCTTGTTAGAAGGTCGCCTGGGAATGTGTAAGTTTCTGTATCGTTAGCTGCCTTGTTTCTAAAGTGTAGGAACAAGATTGGGTGTCACAGAAGTCCTGGTTCTGCTAGGTTAAACAAATCGCTTAATCTGCCTTATTTTTCTCATACCAAATGGAGGTAATGAAACATGCTTGCCTTTGTAAAGTGGCTTGATACCTGCAAAGAGAAGGTCTGTGCAGCAGCTGAGGCCTTCCACCCTTTTCCTAACAGCCTCGTAGACATCCAGGAGTGAGAACCGGAACTGAACGTGTGCCTGAGAGCGTATGGGCAAGAAAAACCTGAGGAGTTCAAATCAGTTGCATAGTTGTATTGGAGGGTGTATTTAATGAGATGTGAGTGGTCTGTTCATTATTCTGAACTATGTGATTTTAATTAAAAATGAAGAAAAACTATTAGCCGAAGCTTTATTTTTAATAAATACTCAGCCCCCCTATCAAATTATCTGTTGGAAGTGAGGTAGAAGAATAATAAAAAGGTTCCCCCAAAAGGAAGACTTTTTTATTAAATGAGGTTTTCTGTTTTCTTAATTCTGTGTTTATTTGCCTCCCATCTGTGACTTGTATGTGATAAGATATTGCATACTGTGAAGTTAGGCAGCGAAAAACACAACTGCATTTGGAATGGATTTGACAGTGATTCACCACAAACCTGTGCTTTTTAACGAATTGTTTCTCATGCTCTCTGACTCTTCATTCTGCCATTGGAGACATAAGCTATTAGAGGTGCAGGTGAAGGATAAAAATGATTTTTGTATGGGCACCATTAAATAACTGATTACTTTGCCTTTGCAAGGTTGTAGCTGTTCTGTGTTGCTTTGTATGAGAGTTAGCTGCTGTGCTATCTGTATGTTGTGTGATACTGTGCCAGGTAGTGACACAGCCTAGAACTTTTGCTATGTGGCAATATCTTTTGCTGGTTGCTTGGTAAATTTTGTAGCATTGGAGTGGATCACTGTATTATCTGTTGAATTGATCTGTACCCGGCCACCCACACTTTTCACAGAGGATGTCTGAATTATGCTGGGTGTGTTCATCTGATGTCACGCTAATTGAATGCCTACTTGACTTGTGGTAGTATAAAGGTGACATTATTCTATAGATGTTACTTTCTTAGAAACAATATTGGTAAAATATTTCTTTTAGGCTTTCACCATCTTGTTGCTAAATAAGAAATGATTTGAAGATCCATTTCTCCTCCTCTCTGGCCTTTTTGCTAATGGTTCTCCATATGCATGCACACATCCTCTCTGCTTCTCTCTTCTTACTTCCTTGTACGTATCTCTTCATATCTGATTATATCTTAAGTGTGTACCATATTAATCTCTAAAAATGAATATGTAGATTTGCAATTCTGGTTTTATGATCTGTTAGCAAACAAGAACTGCACAGGTATGTCTGTACTGTCATGTTAACTCTGGACCTTGTAGTTGAATCCAGATATCCTAGTGCTGCTCACTGGTGCCTTGTTGGGGTAGGAAGTGGTTAACATTTGAGCTCTGATGTAGGTGGCATGGATGCAACTGGTCAAACCACTTGTCTTTTTAAATGCAGTCTGAACTTGACCCCTGATACCTGTATAAACACAATTAAGGAAAGCAAATTCCAAAGAATTCTCATCATTTGATATTGAAGGGGATAGAATTAATGTGCTAGTGGGATGATCAATGAGTGCAGAATTAAATTAAGATCTGGACAGTGATGTTTTATCAGGTTTTTGAAGGAGACAGAACAGACAAAGTGAGACAGGAAGGATCCTGCTCAGAAGGAAGACATCATGGTTTCTGCTTGAAATAAAAAAGATTTGGATTGCAGGTCATAAATCTACCAGAATTAAGATTCTTCCAGGCAAGATGATCTTTGGCCAGCTGAAGCTTTTCTGAGTGGAAGCAGGAAACTATTAAATGTAATGTAGAGCATGTGACACAAAGCATCCCTGAAATGGCTGGCAGAGGTAATTAAGGTAATTAATCTCTGTTATGATATTAATATATATCATACCTTTTGTTTTTCTGAAGCTGATGAGATGTGTACTGTTGTTGGATAGACAGTAATGAAAATGCCAAGGTACTTTTTTGCAAGATAATCTAACTGGTTAAAGTTGTATCATTGTGAGTATCTCCCTATGCTGTCTTCTTTTGTTTGTTCTAATATAGTTTACACTATTCTTAGGAAATCCTAGAATTAAAAGTCTGTGCCTTGATTACCATTATATGATATTCAGCACTTGCTTTACTTTTTTGAGTTCTCCAGCTGGAATGACATACATTATGATGTATGTGTGGGAGGGAGGATGACAATTCATGGAAGTTATATCCACTACTGCTGTTGACTTCATGGGGGAAAGAAAATCCCATTACTCATTGCGAGAGCTTTCCAGAGGACTAGATGTCCATTCTGTATGCCTAATGAGATATCCAGCATTCAGATTGTTCTCTGTAGTTTAGGAAAAGTTACAGGCATGAAAGACCAGATAGGCCAAGGTACTTTTATTGTCTTGGGCATGCCATGGAAGACAAGTAGTAGTAGTTAAAATTACAGTGATGTGCCAGAGGACTTCTGCCTAGAAATTCCCTTTTACAGTATGTCTGTTCTGCTATTAGTCCATAAGATTATCATTACTAGAGTGTCTCAAATTAGTAAATTAAGTGGGAGGACCACTAAGTAATGGGGTGGCCAATGTCAGTTTTACAGGTCCTTTCATTCTATAGGTCCTTCCCCCTTGTTATGGGGAACAGAATGTTACTGGGTAGTAGAGGTGAGGGAACTGGCATGACATTTAAACAGGAGTTAAACCAAAACAGAAGCTTTCAAAGAGGAAGAGAGAAGGAGAACAATACAAAAATGAATATAAAATATTCCAAGATATCTACCTAGTAGGTATGAATCTCTGCTTAAACAGTAAAAGTGACCCTGCTTGCCTTCCAAAACCAGTTATTAGCTTGCACGGTGTTGTTCCTGGTTGTGATCCTTTGTGAGATGCCATTTCAAAATGCAAAAATGAAAACGAAGAAAAGAAGGGGATGGAAGGTAGGAAGAAGCATGACCATATTGTAAATTAGTATGAGAACTACTCTAGCCTTCATTATCTACACTGCTTCATTATCTACATCTATCTTCATTTCTACAAAGTTACAGCTTAAATGTAAAAAGAGTTCAAAAGAAAATAGGCTTGCTCATCAGAACAAATTGCTTCAATTAAAGGTTACAGTGGATAGCATGAGCTGGTTGTTTTGTGTGGTTTTGCAGACTGGACTCAGCTGAGCTGCTTGTTAAACGAATTAGATTGGCACAACATTTTTGGCACTGGGAGTAGAGTAACATTTACTTTCACGACTGTCTGCAGTTGTCTACAACTTTAGTGGGATTTTCTTTGCAAAGATAGACAACCTGCAAAATACCTTGTAGAAGTTTAACATGTTTGCTCAGCAGTGTCTTTAAAACATTTCAAGATATTTTCTCACTACTTTGCCTTTACTTGGGATCTTGGATTGTATTGTGGTTTTTTTGTTCTTAGAAGTTGAGTTAAACATTAGGGAATTTCTTTTCTGGGTAAGTGTATTATTTTTCCTTCTATTCAGCTGATTTTCATAAAATGCTTACCTATCAGAGATACCAATTTAGCTCAGCTAGTAGAGAATTCCCTTTTTGCTGTAGAAATACCAGGTTTTAAATTCTGGTGTCCATTTTGAAATGTGATCAATCAATCATTAAAGCTCATGGTCTGCCACTGATCTTTGGGCATGATATGAAGCATGGTATCCTAATTGGAAAGAGTGATACTGGGCTGCTTTCTTATATGTCTGTAGCACAGAAATCCTTATGGAGCTAGGATCCTTTATTTCTGTTTCATTCATGTACTCCAGATTCTAAATAAGGCAGTATTTCTTGTGGCAGTATAAAGCAATGTGATAGTATATTTTTTTTTTCCTTCAGTTTAAAACCTGAATTTAGTGATATATCAATCCAATTATGACTGCCCCTGTTAAGAAAAAAAGGAGGGTAATTGTTGTAGGCGATTCCCTCCTGTGAGGAGCAGAGGGCCCAATATGCTGTCCAGACCCATCCCACAGGGAAGTCTGCTGCCTCCCTGGGGCCCGGGTTAGAGACATTACTAAGAAATGTCCCGATCTGGTGCGGCCCTCTGATGATTACCCACTGCTGGTTATGCAGGTTGGCAGTGATGAGGTTGCAGAGAGAAGTCCAAAAGTGATCAAAAGGGACTTCAGGGCACCGAGGCAATTGGTTGAAGAATTGGGAGTACAAGTAGTGTTTTCCTCAGTCCTGTCAGTGGCAGGGAAGAATACTGAAAGGAACAGGAAAGCCAAGCTGATTAACAAGTGGCTCAGAGGCTGGTGCCTTCAGTAGGATTTTGGTTTTTTTGATCATGGGGAGGTTTACATGGCACTGGGCTTGCTGGCAGCAGATGGAGTTCAGCTGTCTCCAAGGGGGAAAAGGATTCTTGCTCATGAGTTGGTGGGACTCATTGAGAGGGCTTTAAACTAGGTTTGAAGGGGAAGGGGATATAATCAGCTCACTAGAGAGGAGCCTGAGAGTGGCATGGCAATGTTGGGGGTGAAATTGATAACCCGTCTCAAGAGCATCTACACCAATGCACGCAGCATGGGCAACAAACAGGAGGAGCTAGAAGCCATTGTGCAGCAGGATAGCTACAACTTAGTCACCATCACAGAAACATGGTGGGATGACTCTCATGACTGGAGTGCTGCATTGGATGGCTATAAGCTCTTCAGAAGGGGATAAGCAAGGAAGGAGAGGCGGTGGGGTGGCTCTGTATATAAGGGAGTGTTTTGATTGTATAGAGCTCAACAGTTGAGATGATAAGGTTGAGTGCTTATGGGTAAGCGTGAGGGGGAAGACCAACAAGGCAGATGTCCTGCTGGGAGTCTGTTATAGACCACCCAACCAGGATGAAGAGATGAGGCATTCTGTAAGCAGCTGACAGAAGTCTCACAATCGCTAGCCCTTGTTCTCGTGGGGGACTTCAACTTGCTGGACATCTGCTGGAAATACAACACAGCAGAGAGGAAACAGTCTAAGAGGTTCCCAGAATGTGTGGAAGATAACTTCCTGTCACAGCTGGTAAGTGAGCCTAGCAGGGGAGGTGCCTCACTTGACCTGCTGTTTACAAACAGAGAAGGACTCGTGGGAGATGTTGTGATTGGAAGCCGTCTTGGGCTTAGTGACCGTGATACAATAGAGTTGTTGATTCTTGGTGAAGTAAGGAGGAGGGCCAGCAAAACCACTACCATGGACTTCCGGAGGGCAGACTTTGGCCTGTTCAGGATGCTGGTTGGGAAAGTCCCATGGGAGGCAGTCCTGAAGGGGAAAGGGGTCCAGGAAGGCAGGGCCTTCTTCAAGAAGGAAGTCTTAAAGGCACAGGAGCAGGCTGTCCCTGTGTGCCATAAGACGAACCGGTGGCGAAGACGACCGGCCTGGCTGAACAGGGAGCTTTTGTTGGGACTCAGGGGGAAAAAAGGAGAGTTTACCGCCTTTGGAAGAAGGGGCAGGCAACTCAAGAAGAGTACAGGGATCTCATTAGGTCGTGCAGAGAGGAGATTAGAAAGGCAAAAGCACAGCTAAAACTCAATCTGGCCACTGTTGTAAGACATAATAAAAAAATGTTTCTACAAATACATTAACAAAAAGAGAGCCAAGTAGAATCTCCATCCTTTGCTGGATGTGGGGGGGAACATTGTCACCAAGGATGAGGAAAAGGCTGAGGTACTTAATGCCTTCTTTGCCTCAGTCTTTAATAGCCAGACCAGTTATCCCCAGGGTATTCAGCCACCTGAGCTGGAAGACAGGGATGGAGAGGAGAATGAAGCCCCCATAATCCAGGAGGAAGCAGTTAACAATGTGCTACACCACCTGGATGCTCACAAGTCTATGGGGCCAGGTGGGATTCACCAGAGTACTGAGGGAGCTGGTGGAGGAGCTTACCAAGCCACTTTCCATCATCTATCAGCAGTCCTGGTTAACAGGGGAGATCCCTGATGACTGGAGGCTTGCCAATGTGGCGCCCATCTACAAGAAGGGCTGGAAGGAGGACCCGGGGAACTACAGGCCTGTCAGCCTGACCTCGGTGCCAGGGAAGATTATGGAGTGGTTCAGCCTGAGTGTGCTCAACAGGCAAGTGCAGGCCAACCATGGGATCGGGCCCAGCCAGCATGGGTTCATGAAAGGCAGGTCCTGCTTGATCAACCTGATCTCCTTCTATGACCTGGTGACCCTCCTGGTAGATGAGGGAAAGGCTGTGGGTGTCATCTTACCTGGACTTCAGTACAGCCTTTTGACACCGTCTCCCACAGCATTCTCCTAGGGAAGCTGGCGGCTCATGGCTTGGACGGGCGTACTCTTTGCTGGGTAAAAAACTGGCTGGGTGGCCGAGCCCAGAGAGTTGTGGTGAATGCAGTTAAGTCCAGTTGGCAGCCAGTCACAAGCGGTGTTCCCCAGGGCTCAGTTTTGGGGCCAGTCTTGTTTAATATCTTTATCAATAATCTGGATGAGGGGATTGAGTGCGCCCTCAAGTAAGTTTGCAGATGACACCAAACTGGTGATCTGCTTGAGGGTAGGATGGCCCTGCAGCGGGACCTGGAGAGGCTGGACCGATGGGCTGAGGCCAACTGTATGAGGTTTAACAAAGCCAAGTGCTGGGTCCTGCACTTGGATCACAACAACCCCATGCAACGCTACAGGCTTGGGGAAGAGTGGCTGGAAAGCTGCCTGGCCAAAAAGGACCTGGGGGTGCTGGTTGACAGCTGGCTGAACATAAGCCAGCAGTGTTCCCAGGTGGCCAAGAAGGCCAACAGCATCCTGGCTTGTATCAGGAATAGTGTGGCCAGCAGGAGCAGGGAAATGATCGTCCCCCTGTACTCGGCGCTGGTGAGGCCGCACCTGGAATACTGTGTCCAGTTTTGGGCTCCTCAGTACAAGAAGGACATTGAGGTGCTGGAGTGTGTCCAGAGAAGGGCAACGAAGCTGGTGAAGCGTCTGGAGAACAAATCTTATGAGGAGCGGCTGAAGGAACTGGGGTTGTTTAGCCTGGAGAAGAGGAGGCTGAGGGGAGACCTTATCGCTCTCTACAACTACCTGAAAGGAGGTTGTAGTGAGGTGGGTGTTGGGCTCTTCTCCCAAGTAGTTAGCGATAGGACAAGAGGAAATGGCCTCAAGCTGTGTTGGGGGAGGTTTAGATTGGATATTAGGAAAGATTTCTTCACGGAGAGAGTAGTCAAGCATTGGAACAGGGTGCCCAGGGAGGTGGTGGAGTCACTGTCCCTGGAAGTGTTCAAAAAACATGTAGACATGGCACTTTGGGACATGGTTTAGTGGGTATGGTGCTGTTGGGCTGATGGTTGGACTGATGATCTTAGAGGTCCTTTCCAACCTTAATGATTCCTAGTTTTACTTCATTAAAAAATAATCCAGCCACCAAGCCAGGAAACATGAAATTATTACTCTACCCTTAATTGGTTTAGTGGTGGACTTGGTAATGTTAGGTTAATGGTTCGACTTGATGATCTTAAAGATCTTTTCCAACCTAAATGATTCTATGATTCTATAAAAGAAATTATTCACTTTCTGCATCCCTGATCATCAAGTACCAAAACACCACTGGGCAGATCTGGAAGATGGACAGGATATCAGGATGATTGGTGACACCGTTCTGTAAGAAGGATCAGTGGTTGGAATTTAGGCAGTCTTACTTCCAAGTTTGCAAGTGGTCTGAATATGTTAGGGAAATGGGATGGAAAACAGTTGCTAGTTCTCCTCATCTTCCCTGTGAGGATATTGATTTTTATGGCAGATGAACAGAATTTCTTCAAGAAATACTAGGATAGTGCAGGTCATGGTACTGAGCATTGCCTGGAAGATGATACCAGCATTCTTAGTGAAGGTCTGGAGTAGTGAGCACTTGAAGTAAGCAATTGTCCTGCTTATTTTCCTTGAAGTAAGCAATCTTGCTTGCTGAAGGCAGAGATAACTGGTAATGAAGTAATTCTAACTAATGCTACCTTGTTAACAAATGAGGAAAAAAGTTGGAGTGGATGCTTGCTCATGTGTGATAACTCAGGGTAGAGGAAGTACAGAACACAGTGGACAGTTTTGAGGATAAAACATCTTTATCTCTACTAAGGACGTCTCCATGGCTACTTTGCATAGCTTAGCTAGTGAGGCTTATCTGTGGCTGAGTCTTCCATGGCAGTTGCCTGTAGGATATAATAATTCTCTGGGTCAGAGGCAATCAAGCATACTACTGTTTAAACAATCTCAGGCTGTAAGTGTTTGATTATCCCTGTCTTATCTTTGTGGCTGGGGTGTTTGATGAAGAGAGCACCAGGCTCTGTCTCCCTCTCTAGGTTCTTCCCTCTGTTTTAGAATGCTCAGAGACACAGGCTTGCTTCATGCCTTCCTCCTTTTGATATATCTCACGTGGATTTAAGTGAATTTGGTAAGGGCAAAATTTCACCTACTAGCAATTTCAGTTGGAAAAGTCCCCCTCCAAGGCAGTGACAAGAGTTCTGGTTTTTTTTTGTTTTTTTTAGGTTTTTTAATAGAACTATGTGATAGGAAGGGAAGAATTTCCCCTAGCTACAGACATGCTGGTCTTTCTGAAATTAAATTGGTGAGTATTTGGTCATTAATTGTAATGTGAGCTGGACTAGTCCAAAGCCTGAGAACACTCTTCCACTTTCTTTTGGTTATTCAAGTCTGTGGCAAATCCTGCACTTTCTGGCATGGCATGACTGGCACTCCAGTGTATTTCTATAGCCAGCACTGTCTGACCCTGTTCCTTTCACTAACACTAACAGTCTGAAAATTTCTGCTTGATTAAGTCTTTAAGCTGACTCTGGGACATGTGGTTTGAATAACTAGAAGGAGTTCTAAAATGCTGTTATGCAAAGCCCATTGTCGTGGTTTAGTCCCAGCCAGCAACTCAGTACCACGCAGCCGCTCGCTCACTCCCCCTACCCCGATGGGATGGGGGAGAGAATCGGAGGAGTAAGAGTGAGAAACACTCCTGGGTTGAGATAAGAATAGTTTAATAATTAAAATAAAATAAAGTAAAATAATAATAACAACAATATAATAATAATAACAGTAATAATAATATACAAAGCAAGTGATGCACAATGCAATTGCTCACCACCCGACAACCGATACCCAGACAGTTCCCGAGCAGCGGTCGCTGCTCCCCGGCCAACCCCCCCCAGTTTATATACTGAGCATGACGTCATATGGTATGGAATAGCCCTTTGGTCAGTTTGGATCAACTATTCTGGCTGTGCCCCCTCCCAGTTTCTTGTGCGCCTGGCAGAGCATGGGAAGCTGAAAAAGTCCTTGACTAGCATAAGCAGTACTCAGCAACAACTAAAAACATCAGCATGTTATCAACATTCTTCTCCTACTAAATCCAAAACACAGCACTATGCCTGCTGCTAGGAAGAAAATTAACTCTATCCCAGCCGAAACCAGGACAGTATCCACCCCTTATTCTATACCATCTAAGTCATGCACAGGCCCTCCCCTTTCCAATGTGTTCCAATTAATCACCACCACTTTCCCTATCTTGATATACACACAGATATCATTCCCTTCGTCTATGGCCCATCCCTCTAAAATGTCCATTGAGTTCATTTAGTCCATGACTTTGGGTTCCATCTGTCATCACAGTCTTTCAGAGCAGGAGAGGTGGTGTGCAGTGTTGGACTGTTGCATGCTGAAGTCAGTTCTCATTCCAAAATGGTTTCATCAAAGTTCATTTTCATTAAGCTGGGCAATTCTTACTGCAATACCATTGATGTGACATATAGCAATCATAATATACAGTATTATATACTTAATATTAACCTACTATATTATTATATTAACATGCAGTTAAGAGATAACATATAGTTAAGAGATAACATACAGTATTATAAAGCAATTAATATTATACAATTCAGTTCATTAGCTATTTTCACCCAAAATCAAATTCCCTTGAGGTACACATTGGGCTTCCCCATCCTTTCGCATCACCCACCAAGTGCACCCAGGTCCTTGAGCAAAAGCAATCCCACGAATGGGTTTGCCTTTGCCAGAGGGGGACGTAATCCAGACTGTCTTCCCCAGCATATTTTTCATGTGCACTACAGGAACTTTATCTCCTTCTACAGTACGTAAAAGTTTTGATTGGGCAGGGCCAGCTCGATTGGCAGATCCCCTGGTGTTAACTAACCAGGTGGCTTTTGCTAAATGCGTATCCCAATGTTTAAACGTCCCACCACCCATTGCTCTCAGGGTAGTCTTTAACAATCCATTGTATCGCTCAATTTTCCCGGAGGCTGGTGCATGGTAAGGGATGTGATACACCCACTCAATGCCGTGCTCTTTGGCCCAGGTGTCTATGAGGTTGTTTCGGAAATGAGTCCCGTTGTCTGACTCAATTCTTTCTGGGGTGCCATGTCGCCACAGGACTTGCTTTTCAAGGCCCAGGATGGTGTTCCGGGCGGTGGCATGGGGCACGGGATATGTTTCCAACCACCCAGTGGTTGCTTCCACCATGGTGAGCACATAGCGCTTGCCCTGGCGGGTCTGTGGGAGCGTGATGTAATCAATCTGCCAGGCCTCCCCATATTTATATTTCAGCCATCGTTCACTATACCCAAGGGGCTTGAACTGCTTGGCTTGCTTGATTGCAGCGCATGTTTCACACTCATGAATAACCTGTGCAATACTGTCCATAGTTAAGTCCACCCCTCGATCACGAGCCCATTTATACGTTGCATCCCTTCCTTGATGGCCTGAGGCGTCATGGGCCCACCGAGCTATAAATAATTCACCCTTATGTTGCCAGTCCAAATCCACCTGAGCCACTTCAATCTTAGCAGCCTGATCTACTTGCTGGTTGTTTTGATGTTCTTCAGTGGCCCGACTCTTAGGTACATGAGCATCTACATGACGAACTTTTACAACCAGGTTCTCTACCCGGGCAGCAATATCTTGCCACAATGCGGCAGCCCAGATTGGTTTGCCTCTGCGCTGCCAGTTGCTCTGCTTCCATTGCTGCAGCCACCCCCACAGGGCATTTGCCACCATCCATGAGTCAGTATAGAGATAAAGGACTGGCCACTTTTCTCTTTCAGCAATATCTAAAGCCAGCTGAATGGCTTTCACCTCTGCAAACTGACTCGACTCCCCTTCTCCTTCAGCAGTTTCTGCGACTTGTCGTATAGGACTCCATACAGCAGCTTTCCACCTCCGATGCTTTCCCACAAGACGACAGGACCCATCAGTGAACAGGGCATATTGCTTTTCATTTTCTGGCAATTTATTATACAGTGGGGCCTCTTCAGCACGTGTCACCTCCTCCTCTGGTGATATTCTAAGGTTTTTTCCTTCTGGCCAGTCCATGATCACTTCCAAGATTCCTGGGCGACTGGGGTTTCCTATTCGAGCCCGTTGTGTGATCAATGCAACCCACTTACTCCATGTAGCATCAGTTGCATGATGTGTAGAGGGGACCCTCCCTTTGAACATCCAGCCCAACACCGGCAGTCGGGGTGCCAGCAGGAGCTGTGCTTCAGTACCAACCACTTCTGAAGCAGCTCGAACCCCTTCATATGCTGCCAGTATCTCTTTCTCAGTTGGAGTATAGCGGGCTTCGGATCCTCTGTATCCCCGACTCCAAAACCCTAGGGGTCGACCTCGAGTCTCCCCTGGTGCTTTCTGCCAGAGGCTCCAGGTAGGGCCATTCTCCCCGGCTGCGGTGTAGAGCACATTTTTAATATCCTGCCCTGCCCGGACTGGCCCAAGGGCTACTGCATGAACTATCTCACGTTTAATTTGTTCAAAGGCTTGTTGTTGCTCAGGGCCCCATTTGAATTCGTTCTTCTTCCGGGTCACTTGATAGAGAGGGCTTACGATCTGGCTGTAATTTGGAATATGCATTCTCCAAAACCCCACAACGCCTAAGAAAGCTTGTGTTTCCTTTTTGCTAGTTGGTGAGGACATAGCTGTTATTTTGTTGATCACATCCATTGGGATCTGACGACGTCCATCTTGCCATTTTATTCCTAAAAACTGGATCTCTTGTGCAGGCCCCTTGACCTTACTCTGTTTTATGGCAAAACCAGCCTTCAGAAGGATTTGGACTATTTTCTTTCCCTTCTCAAAAACGTCTTCTGCTGTGTTGCCCCACACAATGATGTCATCAATGTACTGCAGATGTTCTGGAGCTTCACCCTGTTCCAGTGCTGTCTGGATCAGTCCATGGCAAATGGTGGGGCTGTGCTTCCACCCCTGGGGCAGTCGGTTCCAGGTGTACTGAACACCCCTCCAGGTAAAAGCAAACTGGGGTCTGCACTCTGCTGCCAAAGGGATGGAGAAAAATGCATTAGCAATATCAATTGTGGCATACCACTTAGCTGCCTTTGACTCCAGTTCATATTGAAGTTCTAGCATGTCTGGCACGGCAGCACTCAGCGGCGGTGTAACTTCATTCAGGCCACGATAGTCCACTGTTAGTCTCCACTCCCCATTAGACTTTCGCACTGGCCATATGGGACTGTTAAAGGGTGAGCGAGTCTTGCTGATCACTCCCTGGCTCTCCAGTCGACGAATCAGGTTATGGATGGGAATCAGGGAGTCTCGGTTGGTGCGATATTGCCGCCTGTGCACAGTTGTGGTAGCAATTGGCACCTGTTGTTCCTCAACCTTCAGCAACCCTACAATCGAAGGGTCCTCTGAGAGACCGGGCAAGGTGGACAACTGTTTAATTTCCTCTGTCTCCAAAGCAGCTATACCAAAAGCCCACCGGTACCCTTTTGGGTCCTTGAAATACCCTCTCCTGAGGTAGTCTATGCCAAGGATGCACGGAGCATCTGGGCCAGTCACAATGGGGTGCTTTTGCCACTCATTCCCAGTTAGGCTCACTTCAGCTTCCAGTACAGTTAGCTGTTGGGATCCCCCTGTCACTCCAGAAATACAAATGGGTTCTGCCCCTCTATAGTTTGATGGCATTAGCGTGCACTGTGCACCAGTGTCCACTAGAGCCTTATACTCCTGTGGGTCTGACGTTCCAGGCCATCGAATCCACACAGTCCAGTAAACCCGGTTGTCCCTTTCCTCCACCTGGCTGGAGGCAGGGCCCCTCTAACACTGGTCACAGTATTCGCTGTTCACTTCCTGTAAATGTGAATCAAAAGTCCCCTGATCAAGGTCGGAAGTAAAATTAGCCCTCTTACTCTGTCTCGGGAACTGCTCACTGGAAACTGGAGCTGCAATCTTCCTGGTAGAACCGCCTTTCCTAATAGTTTTTCCTTGCAACTCACGCACCCGTGCCTCTAAGGTTGAGGTGGGTTTTCCATCCCACTTTCTCATGTCCTCTCCATAATCACGCAGGTAAAACCACAGGGTGCCCCGTGGTGTGTATCCTCTATATCCTCTCTCTTGAGCATAGGGACGTTGACTCCTAATGGCTGAGACACTGGTCCGTGCAGGTGGGGAGTAGGACAGATCCTCTCTGAGTTGTTGGAACTCTTGGCATATTTTTTCAGACAGTTTTTCCACAGCCGAGACACAGGCCCGTAGGGAGGAAGAGAGCTTTTCTTCGTAGTCCCGGAGTTGTCTAGCCACTTCATCCACCGTTGGTGCCTCGTCGTCTTTCCAGGCTAGTATTGCCAACGAGTTGGAATACGATGCTGGTGCGCTCCGTACCACCTTCCGCCACATGGATTGTGTGCACCTGACTTCATCTGGGTCTTTGGTTAACTGCTCATCATTCAGGTCACTGTAAATCACCTCCAGCACGCCTAATTCCCTCAGGTACTGGATACCCTTCTCTACGGTGGTCCATTTGCTTGGGCGGTATAAAACATCCTCCTTGAAGGGATACCTTTCCTTCACGCTTGACAGAAGTCGCCTCCAGAGGCTGAGCGGTTTTGCCCCTTTTCCAATTGCTTTGTCAATACCCCCTTCCCTGGAAAGGGATCCCAGCTGCTTGGCTTCCCTACCCTCTAAATCCAGGCTACTGGCCCCGTTATCCCAGCATCGGAGCAGCCAGGTGATGATGTGCTCGCCTGGATGACGACCAAAATCTTTTCGCATATCTCGCAGCTCACTCAGGGATAGGGATCGTGTGGTCACCATCTCATTTATGGGTTCTTCCTCCTCTGGTTCTCGTGATGGCCCTGGTTCATCTTCATCCCTTACTAAACGAACTGATTTCCTTGTGTATTTTTTCTTCTGTATAGGGGCAACTGATACCGGCGCAGGTTGGTTCTCTGGTTTAGCCGCAGTGCCTGCCACTGGGGTTGGAGTGGCTGCAGTACCTGTGGTGGGTGTTGGAGTAGCCGCAGTGCCTGTGGTGGGTGTTGGAGTAGCTGCAGTGCTTGTGGCTGTGGTTGGAGTAGCCACAGTGCTCATGGCTGTGGTTGGAGTAGCCACAGTGCCTGTTGTTTTGTCATCAGATCCAGAGACCCTCTCTTTCCCTTGAGGGTACTGAATAGTGTTGAACAGGGCTCTATAAGCATGAGCCAGTCCCCAGCATGTTGCAATGAGTTGTGTCTCTTTGGAGTTGCCAGGGTGAGAACATACTTCTTCCAAATACTTTACTAGTTCTTCAGGATTCTGCACTTGTTCAGGGGTGAAGTTCCAAAACACTGGAGGTCCCCACTGCCCTAGGTACTTGCGCATACGATCCCACACACCCTGCCACTCATAACTCTCCAGCCTTGGGGCAGATCTCTGGATGATATTCTTAAATTGCTTACTAACCTTTGTCAAAACCAAAACAATATTCCCAAGAAGTATCAATAGAAGTATCTTAACTGCCCAGGGATGTTCAAAATACTGAAAACTTTCTGTAATGAGGGAGGAAGCATTATAGAATAAGGTAATGAAGGTGCCATTCTGTAGTTCCTCCACAACAGACGTCTCCGAGGGAAAGGTATAATTGCTAACTCTCTCCATGAGGTGGTACCCGAAGTACAGTAATGACTTGTGTATAAAACCCAGATACAAAACCATGCTCAAGGTCAGGATTTTGATAAGGAACCTCCCAATCAAAACATCCTTAATCACTACAGAGCATAGCGCAATGCACAGACCAACACCAAGCTTTAACATGCACAGCCAAGAAAAGAACATGGTACAGATCAGATGAACTAATATCATGACCGGCAACTGTTAACAGACTCCTTAATACACTCTAGTTAATCTGTTCTTATCTCAAACCCTTCGTCCCTGTTCGGGCGCCAAAAAGGACTGTCGTGGTTTAGTCCCAGCCAGCAACTCAGTACCACGCAGCCGCTCGCTCACTCCCCCTACCCCGATGGGATGGGGGAGAGAATCGGAGGAGTAAGAGTGAGAAACACTCCTGGGTTGAGATAAGAATAGTTTAATAATTAAAATAAAATAAAGTAAAATAATAATAACAACAATATAATAATAATAACAGTAATAATAATATACAAAGCAAGTGATGCACAATGCAATTGCTCACCACCCGACAACCGATACCCAGACAGTTCCCGAGCAGCGGTCGCTGCTCCCCGGCCAACCCCCCCCAGTTTATATACTGAGCATGACGTCATATGGTATGGAATAGCCCTTTGGTCAGTTTGGATCAACTATTCTGGCTGTGCCCCCTCCCAGTTTCTTGTGCGCCTGGCAGAGCATGGGAAGCTGAAAAAGTCCTTGACTAGCATAAGCAGTACTCAGCAACAACTAAAAACATCAGCATGTTATCAACATTCTTCTCCTACTAAATCCAAAACACAGCACTATGCCTGCTGCTAGGAAGAAAATTAACTCTATCCCAGCCGAAACCAGGACACCCATATAGATACTGCTTATCAGCATCTCCATTAACTTTCTCAGTTCACTGCCCTATGCTTGTGAGTGAGTAAGCACTGTTTGACAAATAAGTTACACCCTTTATGACTTTTTCTGAAGAAAATGTTACAAAACATTCTGTGCCAGAATTTCTGCTTATTCAGGCAGAATCCTTCTTAGAGAGTTTTTAGGCTTTAATTAAATGCTCTAGGGCAATTACTTAATTCTAAAATAGGAAACAACAAGTCTCTGGAAAAGAGGATTGCCCAAGCTGGAAAATGGTTGACAGTAACATGCTGTGAGATTTTAAGAGGTTAAGAAATTTAAGCTGATATTTGTTGGAATATTTGGATACTGTGTTGTAGTTTAGTGAAGAGATTACAGGACAGGATTTTTGAAGCTGATTACTTATATCACAATGTAGCTGCATGAATCAGCTATTGATTTCTGCTTTGATCTTATACATGATGGTGGTCATCTTTTTGAAAACAAACATTGCTTTAGTCAGAGTAATGGAGCACTGACTAGTCTGAAATCTGCAAGTGGCTTTGTGGCAATCCATCCTATAGGGCTGAGTGCTTTAGTTTGGTGGGCAATGATGGGGTTTGCTTGGAACTAGGGTATCTTTGGGGGACAAGGGAGTAAGGGATTCTGGCAGATATGCGATTCTTGCACCTTCTTTCAGTAATTGAAAATGTTAAAACTCTGGTTTTCAATGAATGGAGAAGTGTCTTTTTGGTTTACTTGCCAAGTTGGAAGCTGTCAGTACCACTCTTAGTGTTGCATCTGTCAATTTTTTCTTTAAAATATTTGTACTATTGTTTCTAAAATGTTAGTATAAACATCCCATTTGTAGGTGGCTGGGTCTGTTTAGTGATGAAATTGTGATTGAAACAGATCAGATTGAATCTAGCAAGTACTGACTAATCCTGCAGAGAAATGATGGAAGAGTCAATAAAAAAATGGGTTCCTCTAGTTTGGGTTGAGTCCTTGTCAGTTTGTGTTACTGGTTTTTTTTTTCGTAGCTGTTTTCAGCAGGGATTGATATTCATCAGTATCTGTCACTGTATTCCCTGCTCCTGTCAGCTTTCCCTCTTCATGTCGCTTGTGTGCTGAGTGTCTTAGAGCCTCTTTTCAGTGTTCAATTAATCCTTAGGGTCAGGGCTTCTTCTAATGCTTTGATCAGCGCTTACATGTATAGCAATTTCTTTCAGCAGTGACAAATCATTTGCTTACCAGACAAGGGCAGAGTAAAAAGGTGAAAACCCTAAAAACCTGCTTCCAAAGATGACTTACCAATGTGTTGTTTAAACCAAGTAATGCTCCCCTCCCTCCCCACCTTTTCTTCCCCCCCACCCCCCCAAAAAAAACCCCAAACCCAAACCAAAACCCAAACAGACCCCCCGCCAAGGTAACGAAGGTAGATGTATTTCTCAAAATGGCATTGCAGGACGTGAGGCAAAACAGAGAACTTAATGGTCCTGGGGTGGTTACTAAAATGATAGGTGTTGGGTTTTCAGGGCCTGTGAGTGTATGGGCTTGAGACATTTTCTCATTAGCTTTTATATGTTTCCTAACAACAACGAAATGATCCAAGCAGTAGATTTCTGAAAGAAGATTGCGGTTCATGGGTAGTTAAAGTCACTATTCATCAGTAGCATGATTTAATACTGATCAGACTGTTTTATATTTAGAATGTGCTTTGTGTTATGTGAGAGTGATTCATTATTTATTTCATGTTGGCTGGTGTGTAATACATGATCTCTGTAAAATCCCTGTAGTGTTGGCAGTTTTCAGAGATTTGGGTAAGAAAGACCTAATTAATGCCTTATCTCTTCTTGTACCCTCCCTACTGATGCTTTTTTGTTGCTTGTGGTGCCTGTTCTGTGCTATTCTCCACTCTTCAAAGAACTAATGCATAGTAAGAGCTGTTTTATTCTGTGGCAGGAAGCATAAGCTCTTTGAAGAATCTATTCAGTTGCACAGTTATTAAAATAACCACCACTTGAAGGTTGGTCTTTTATCTGATCAAACAAATTCTGTAAAATATGGCAAAATTGCTTTTCTCATGCTTATTACTGTCCTTGGGCTGTAGGTCAGCAGTGCCACTTTGCTTTCGAAGCTTCTTGCACAGACTTTGCAGAGAAACTCATGTAACGTAGTCTTGTTGAGGGTTGTGCTGTGATAGTTGCTGAAGTTGATCAGAGCCACAGAGCATATCAAAATGCTCTGAGGTGTTATTTCATGAGTAGCTCCTTTCCTCACCTGCCTACAAAAATTAATATTTGAAGCCTTGTCTATTTTCTTATTATCATAAACCTAAAAATCTTGGGGAAGATGGAGAGCTGGTTATAATGCACGTATCGGTAATAAAATGTGAACACACAGTAAGCTGCTTGACATTAAAACTGAGTACAGCTGTCATACTGGCAGAAAATCTGCCACAGATAGAGATAAGATTGAACAATTGTATCATGCAATGTTTCTTGAAGACACCTCAATTAAGACTTAGCAGACATTAGTGAAAGTTTTAAGGGTTGGATCCTCTTCCAAATATGTGCCCCTGACCACACTAATGCAACTGTTGAGACAAAGGAGCAGGCCTTTTAGAAGACAAAGATTAATTGGGGAAAAATGCCTGAATCTTTCCTGTGAGGCCATTTCTCCAGTGGAATTTTTGTTGGGCTTGCAGCCCCATGTCAGGTTCTGACCCAAAGGGCAGCAGAAGCCCTCAGCAGAGCAGATGAAGCTGTGCTTTCACAGCTTGGCTTTGTCCCAGACTATTATCTAGAGCTTTAGTGGGACTCATGAGCATCTGGTGTTTGTTTTTTGACTACTGAAAGGAGGAAGAGCTGAGAGTGTGGCCATAACCTGTTTGAACTGCTATGTTCTGTTTAATGAACAGGAGACCATATATTTTCTAACTGATGTTTTTGAGTCTTCCTGGAGAACACATTTAAGCACAACAAATTAGTGAAATTTGCTATGGACTGCATAGACAGGTCCACTTCATTTGGAGCCAGTGTTTTAATTGAGGAGTTTGAGAACTGAGCAATGTCCTTCAAGAAGTTACCATCCCACTCATTGTATCCCCATGCTTCCTTCAGGAGGAGTACAGGGATCTTCAGGAGGAGTACAGGGATCTTGTTAGGTCATGCAGGGAGGAAACTAGAAAGGCAAAAGCCCAGCTAGAACTCAATCTGGCCAGTGCTGTAAAAGACAATAAAAAATGCTTTTATAAGTACATCAGCAATAAAAGGAGAGCCAAGGAGGATCTCCATTCTTTGCTGGATGTGGGGGGGAACATTGTCACCGAGGACAAGGAAAAGGCTGAAGTACTTAACGCCTTCTTTGCCTCTGTGTTCAACAGCCAGACCGGTCATCCCCAGGGTACTCAGGCACTTGAGCAAGAGGATAGGGACGGGGACCAGAATGGAGCCCACATAGTCCAGGAGGAAGCAGTTAATGACCTGCTACGCCACCTGGACGCTCACAAGTCTATGGGGCCGGATGGGATCCACCCGAGAGTACTGAGGGAGCTGGCGGAGGAGCTTACCAAGCCACTCTCCATCATCTATCAGCAGTCCTGGTTAACAGGGGAGGTCCCTGATGACTGGAGGCTTGCCAATGTGACGCCCATCTACAAGAAGGGCCGGAAGGAGGACCCGGGGAACTACAGGCCTGTCAGCCTGACCTTGGTGCCGGGGAAGATTATGGAGAGGTTCATCTTGAGCGAACTCCACAGGCAAGTACAGGTCAACCAGGGGATCAGACCCAGCCAGCATGGGTTCACGAAAGGCAGGTCCTGCTTGACCAACCTGATCTCCTTCTATGACCTGGTGACCCGCCTGGTAGATGATGGAAAGGCTGTGGATGTCATCTACCTGGACTTTAGCAAAGCTTTTGACACCGTCTTGCATAATATCCTCCTCGGGAAGCTGGCGGCTCACGGCTTAGACAGGCATACTCTTTGCTGGGTAAAGAACTGGTTGGGTGGCCGAGCCCAGAGAGTTGTGGTAAATGGTGTTAAGTCCAGTTGGCAGCCGGTCACGAGCGGTGTTCCCCAGGGCTCTGTTTTAGGGCCAGTCTTGTTCAATATCTTTATCAATGATCTGGATGAGGGGATAGAGTGTGCCCTCAAGTAAGTTTGCAGACGACACCAAATTGGGTGGGAGTGTCGATCTGCTCAAGGGTAGGATGGCCCTGCAGAGGGACCTGGACAGGCTGGATCGATGGGCCGTGGCCAACTGTATGAGGTTCAACAAGGCCAAGTGCCGGGTACTGCACTTGGATCACAACAACCCCATGCAACGCTACAAGCTTGGGGAAGAGTGGTTGGAAAGCTGCCTGGCCAAAAAGGATCTGGGGGTGTTGGTAGATAGCCGGCTGAACATGAGCCAGCAGTGTTCCCAGGTGGCCAAGAAGGCCAACAGCATCCTGGCTTGTATCAGGAATAGTGTGGCCAGCAGGAGCAGGGAGGTGATTGTCCCCCTGTACTCGGCGCTGGTGAGGCCCCACCTGGAATACTGTGTCCAGTTTTGGGCCCCTCAATACAAGAAAGACATTGAGGTGCTGGAGCGTGTTCAGAGACGGGCAACAAGGCTGGTGAAGCGTCTGGAGAACAAGTCTTATGAGGAGCGGCTGAGGGAACTGGGGTTGTTTAGCCTGGAGAAGAGGAGGCTGAGGGGAGACCTTATCGCTCTCTACAACTCCCTGAAAGGAGGTAGTAGTGAGGTGGGTGTTGGCCTCTTCTCCCAAGTAGCTAGCGATAGGACGAGAGGAAATGGGCTCAAGCTGCGCCAGGGGAGGTTTAGGCTGGAAATTAGGAAAAATTTCTTTACGGAAAGGGTGGTCAAGCATTGGAACAGGCTGCCCAGAGAGGTGGGGGAGTCCCCATCCCTGGAAGTGTTCAAAAAACGGGTAGACACGGCACTTCGGGATATGGTTTAGTCTAGTCTACCCTTGATTGGTTTAGGTGGACTTGGTAGTGTAGGTTAATGGTTGGACTGGATGATCTTAAAGGTCTTTTCCAACCTAGACGATTCTATGATTCTATGATTCTGTTTATGGCATTACACTTGAAACGTTTTGATAGAGAGAATATCTTAGTACAGCAAATACTGAAAGGTGAAAATAGTGAAATATAATTGGGGGGGGGGGGGGGGGAGAACCCCAAACACCTGGGTATTACCATGATTCAGTTATCAAAGTTAGACCAAAACATCCTGCCCCAAATTTTTAGGAGGAAAAACCTAAAGCTGAGGTTAGGGGGCAGTGTTTAGGTTCTTGATACACTTTTGAGAATGAAGGAATGTCTAATCTTGACTCTAGCCTCCAAACTTAAAAAAAAAAAAATCAAACAAACAAATAAAACCCTCATTGTTTTTCTTGTCAACTGCAAATATTCATTAAACAGCTGTTAATGTGAAATTTTTGTAATTGGAAGAGAAGCATATACTTGAAGTACTTGATAGCTGCTTGTTACCACTTTATCTCCATTTGACAAGAGTCAGGAGCACAACTTTAAGGTTATGTGTAGTGTGGGTGTAGGCAAGTAAATAACACCTCTTGGAAAACTTCTGTTTGATTTCAGAGGTCATATGTATTTGACATATGCACACAGTCTGCTGTATACATTCTAACTGCTTCTGACATCCTGTGTTCTTTTTGTGGCCACTACTTCAGGAAAAAAGTGAAAGGAAATGGAGGGAAATAAAGTAAAAGCAGACAATCTCATCTGGTTTTTTTGAAGTAATAAGGTTTCAATGATTTTTTTTTTTTTTTTTTTTTTTTTTTTTTTGGTAGGGTTTGGTTATCTGAATGTGCTGCATAGTTCTCACTTTCATGATTTGGGAGGTAATTAGAGGATTATAATATCCCACTAGTTTGATCGCAACTTCTGCTCGTGACATTTTATAACGGGTATATAGCTTATAAATAACATTTTGAAGGTATAAGGTTATACAGAGATAATTGCACAGCTGAAATGCATTGGCACAAGGCCAAAGGCTAAGCACGTTCCACCATCCCGTCTAAATTGAATAACTTCACTTTATGAAGTGTATCATCAGAAATTGTTTTCATTACTCCCAGAGGGCAAATTAAGGTTAATAAAAATCCAATTCCAGATTACCCGTATGTGTGAATATTTGTATTTTTAGAACCTTTCTTTGTCAATTACATTCCTCACTGACTGTGTATATGTGAATACAAGCACATAGGTCATAGTTTCAGCTCATGTGTTTCTACAATTTTGAACTGTTTTACCTCTCTGAGACAGTCTTCCTCTGAGGGCCACAAAAATGATCCGAGGGCTGGAGCACCTCTCCTACGAGGCCAGGCTGAGAGAGTTGGGGTTGTTCAGCCTGGAGAAGAGAAGGCTGTGGGGAGACCTTATTGCGGCCTCTCAGTACTTAAAGGGGGCCTATAGGAAGGATGGGGACAATCTTTTTAGCAAGGCCTATTGTGACAGGACAAGGAATAATGGATTTAAACTAAAGGAGGGTAGATTCAGACTGGATGTAAGGAAGAAATTTTATACACTGAGGGTGGTGAAGCACTGGAACGGGTTGCCCAGAGAGGTGGTGGAGGCCCCATCTCTGGCAACATTCAAGGTCAGGTTGGACGGGGCTCTGAGCACCCTGATCTGGTTAAAGCTGTCCCTGCTCACTGCAGGGGGGTTGGGCTAGATGACCTCTAAAGGTCTCTTCCAACCGAAAGTATTCTATGATTCTATGAACATGATTGTGAGACTCAGCAGGATTTTTCAAACTGAGCAAAACTAAACGCACTCCTTCCACTAAGACGCTGTTTCTCACATCCCTTGAATCCCACTATCCTGCATTCCACTTGACCCACATAGCAACCATTTGACCCATCTGCTTCAGTCCTCAAATGTTAAATAGCATATTCTCTATACAAGGCAACCCAGTATTTTGTAGATTCTTAGGCAATCTGAGAGACCCTTCAGTAAAGGTGAGTTAGGGGGGAAGGTTTTTCCATTTTCTCCCTGTGATAAATTAGTTAAATATATAATCTGAAATAGCACACACATGTTGGCATCACCTCTTTTAGTACTCTGCTTTTACAACATTAGATTATATTCTTGTAACAAGTGCCCTCTTTTCTCTTCACTCTGTGGCTCCATGCCCTCCTCTTCTCCCCACTTCCAAAAAAGGGGACTTCTGCTGTCTTTATAAGACAGCTCTTTCTGCCGCTTAGCATGAGAAAGAACATCATATATAAAGAACAGTATAAGAAAGGGCCTAGTGTACAGTGATATTTACTCAGGATAATGTTTCAGCCTCTATCACTGTGTGGTTCAGGGACTTGGTTTTTCAGAGGTGGTGTATTTATCACTTGGTCGATTTTTTTCATCTGTGAGTTTATCAGTTTTTAAAAATCTACGTACTCCTATAGGACCAAGAATAGGTTTTGGCAGAATTGTCCTATCACTAACATTTTGGTATCTTTTTTAAAAGAAAGGGTTTTTTCCACCCCAAAAATTAAGGAATTAATAAATTGCTTTTGTTGATCTTAAAAATAAATGAAAAAGTTTCACACCAGTTAGTTAATATCCTCAGTCTATTATAGTCCCAATATCAAAACCAAAGCATTAGGAAAACCAAAGAGAAGTCATAATTAGGAATGCTTGGAAGAAAAATAAATCATGTTATCATTTATAAATCTGTGCAGCCTGTTATGCTATTGTTGCATATTTTTTTTTTCTTTGTTGGATGAAACAGTGTTTAACCAGCTCTTCTCTACAGGTTATTGACATGCCAGAACACAATCCTGGAGATATGGGTGGAACAATGAGACTGGGGAAGAGGAGGACTGTTTTCAAAACACAAAATTCTGTTTTAAGTAAGTTGCATTTCTGCTCTTATGACTTGTCTTTTGGATAGGAACTCTGTAACATGGCAAAGCAAAAATGCCAAAGCACATTTTGTTAAAGGACTACAACCTCAAGCAAGCAGTTGGGTGGCAGCTTCCCTGAGCTCATTCACTCTGATCCTGTTCCCATATATGTTTACCCAGGATCAGAACGTAAAAAAAGAAATGAGACACATCTGGGAGTCCCAGTGAAAAGGTCAGTTAGGGTCCAATGCTTTAAATAAACAATGAGGAGACTGTTGACATAACTGAAATGCATTTTATGGTAGTAGAAGTCATTATTTTCTTGGGAAGATCAGAGTATTTTCTTCCTATTTTCTTTATGAGTTGATAGGACATGTGAACCAGGGCTTCTTGTTCTACCCTTGAAGCTTTTTGGTAGAACCAACCCAAACTCTTACTCATTATGCTCTTGCCAGAACTAAACATTGCTTGTCATTCCCTAGAGTTGCCAGTACACCTTAGCCTTAAACATCATCTGGCCTTGCTGCCTTAGTCCTCACCATGTCTTGACAATGTTTGCTAGTTTGCATTCTAATTACAGCCAGACAATGTTTGCTAGTTTGCATTCTAATTACAGCCAGGCCCCACTTAACTCTGTTCTCTGATCAAGCATTGCCCTAGGCCTAGCCCAGCCCTGGAAACAGTCTTGTTTTGGGAAAACAAATTGTTTGTTGTAGGAAAGGAAAATGATTTGCTGCAACAGGATGCTTCAAAAGGCAAAATAAAAGCAACCAGAATATAGAACAAATGATTCAATTTGATCTATATGTATTTTAAAATTGAAGTAATACTTGTCTCTTATTAATCAACCTATTATACAGTAGTAATATAAGTGATGCTGAAAATGTGTAAAAAGTTGTTTCTTGTCCATCCATAAATATGGGCATATTTCTTATATTGCCCTGCCCCTGATGTTGATCTGAGCTATTACTATATTTAGCTATGTTGAACTTATGGAATGTATCCTTCTGAGCTTTTAAAAATGTCATCTACTTCAGCAGGAGACCAAAGTGTAATACATATGCACATTTAATGAAAAATCTGCCTTTCTAGAGAATGCCAATGCTAGCGATATGACTGACCTGCGTGATACTTTGCCTAGGTGTGATACAGTTATACATATCACAATGTACAAGTTGTTCTGTGGCCTAAACACTTCTTGGAAAAGTTAATAAAAATTAACATGTGTTGTAACTCTTGACCAATATTATGAGTTGTTTAGATGACCATATTTATTGAAGACTCATAGAAAGCTCTGGTAGTTTACTCTGGAAATCTGATTCCTGTTTCTAATGCTTTACAACTCAAATGGAAATAATGGTTTTGAAAAGGTGGTTTCTTAAAATTAACACACATACCATTTTTTGTAAAATTGCAGTGCCATCACTCTACAATTTTTAGAGATCTTCTTGGCAGTCTAGTTCTTGTACCAGCCCCTAAGGGAGATAGTAATCGTAATGACACTAGGATAAATTGAGAGCAAAGTTTGAGCCATGACTGTAAGTGAGACATATAATTAATTTCTGGTTTACTGCATACCTCTAACTTACTCCTTGTTGCTCTGGAATGTAGAGTGTTCCAGATTAGGCTCAGAGGACTGCAAGAATCATTTGGGTAATGAGATCAGGAAAACAGAGAAAAACAATATACTCTGTTTGTCATTGGGGGTATTATGCCAGCTGCCATGCATAATCTGTTAAAATGGAACAGATGCTACTAAAAGGCTGCCTCCACTGCACCTTTTGCATGCAACTGTTGTAAAACGCTGAAGGGATTTTGTGTTGCTTGTTCGCTCAAACATTTTTTATTTTATTTTGGGCTTTACAACTTAAATTAGTTTAAGCGTGGCCTTCAGACTCTAGTCTACCTAAGCTATTTCTGGTCAAGGAATGTTGAATATGAATCCTGAATAAACTCGGGTAACAGTGAATTAAAAGAAACTAATTATCACTCAGAAAAACAGAAAGCTGGAGTGAGATGAATAATGTCCTGTTATGCTTTCCATGTGAAATTTTTTTCAGGTTTAAATGACAAGAAATAGTTGTAACAGCTATTAAAGCAACACATTAGCATTAATTTATTTTTTGTTGTGTATTCAGGGAAACTTTATGGTGATGAAATGTTTGTAGAGGAGCGACACAGGCA
This sequence comes from Pelecanus crispus, assembly GCF_030463565.1. Taxonomy (NCBI): domain Eukaryota; kingdom Metazoa; phylum Chordata; class Aves; order Pelecaniformes; family Pelecanidae; genus Pelecanus; species Pelecanus crispus. Next base: position 140,744,106 of record NC_134643.1, read on the forward strand.
TCGATATGAGGTAAGCATTGCTAATGTATTTTGTGCTCAAAAGTTAAAGCTTAGGCAAATTAAGTTTCTCTTGGTAGGCACGATTCTCCTTAAAGCCAATGGGAGATTTCTTATGTTAACATAACCCAAATTTAGTAACGGTTAGTATAATTTAGATCGAAAGGAACCTCTGTAAGTCTTCTGGTCCAACTCCCTGTTTGGAGCTGAGCCAACTTCAAAATTAGATTAGGTGGCTCAGGATTTTGTCCCATCTAGTTTTAAATCTGAAGAGAGAGATTCCACAACATCTTTTGACAATCTGTTCCAATGCTTAACCACTTCATTGTGTACCCTTTTTTCCCTTATATCTAATAGGAGATTTCCTTGGGTAGTTTGTCTTCTATCTCTGTCTTGTGCTGTGCATCTCTGAACAGAGTCTGGCTTATTCTTCTTTATACCATCCCATTATACAGTTGAAGTCAGCGATGAGATCCACTGTTTGCCTTCTCTTCTCCAGGCTGAACAAATCCAGCTCATCCAGTCTGTCCTCCTATGTTGCGTGTGGTCCAGCCCCCTAACCATCCTGGTTGGACCTCCTATGGACTCACAATATTTTGTCAATCTCTTTCTGGTACTGAGGGGCCTAAAACTAGACACCATATAGCAGAGATGTTCTTGCAAGTGTTTGATAGAGGGGAATAATGTAGTGTACTGTTTCTGTGGTAGAGAAGAAGCAAAATGGTCTTGGAGAATGATGTCATAGATTACCTGACTTGACTCCCTGTGAAGTATTTGAAAGGTAAAGGTTTATAATCCTTCAATGCATTGCTCCTTAGCCGATTTGGCTTATTTAAAGGATTAGATTATGTTCAGGTAGTGCACATTCTTTCATAGCCTAAATGTAGGCAGACTTCAGGCATCTACAACTTGGAGGCTAATTGAGATCACTTGCTTCCTACCATCCAGCTCTGTAGGCCCCTTGTATAGGTCCACTCCTCTGTTTGAGAACATCTGAGCAAAGGTGTCTCTGTACATTCAAAATACTGTCATTCAAGGAGACGGGTGAGAGCTGGACTCTTAGAGTCTCTGAGATAGTTCAGAAGGGACCTGATTCCATCAGTATCTCTAGAGGGGCCTGAGCTATGAGATGTCTACATGCTACAAACTGATTCAGACAATGTTAAGTTTCCTTAAAAAGCTGGAAAGAGAATGTGATGGTGGTAAAGGTGCTCAGATTTTGAGTATTAACTGAGTAGTTAGAACATCACCAAGGAAATGAAACAGCTCACTGCAGAGCTCTTCAGTTTGAAGGAGGAGCTGAACCACAGCTTGTGTCATAACCACTGAAACATAGTGTTCAAAGAGGAGGTCAATTTTACACCTACTGTAGTGGGCCATTTGAAAAGCAAGGAATGCAAGCTGCTCAGAATCAGGAGGGCAGCAAGCAGAAGGGATCCTGGCTTTAATCTTTTGAACATTATGTAGTAAGTTTTAAAATTACTGATTCATCTCTTTATTAAATAAGCATGCCCACTTTTGCAAATTTATACCAGAGAGTTGTTAAAACAAGAAAGCAAAAGTTCCCAACTCTTTTCTCAATTCCTTTCATTCTTGTATGCATATTAAAAACATCACAATTAACTACTACTGTTTGTTAAATCCAAAAAGAAATAGAACTACAATTATTATTACTTTCAATATTTCAGGTGAACCCAGAATTGACTCACTGCTTTGAAGAGAAAGGTTTGAAATTTGTTGGCCATGATACGGAAGGGAACAGAATGGAAATTATTGAACTGGAGAGTGAGTGTCTTGTCTGTAGTACTTTCCACATCTATTAAAACCACGTAAACTATAGGTTGTTAAATGATTTGTAGGCACAATATTTAGCTGTCATAACAGCCAAGATCATGTTGGAAGATACTGCTGACTCCACCTGTGTATTACAATGGGTGACGATTCAGAGGATGTTAGAAGTCTTATACTCCTCAAGGACTGTGCATGTATTTGATTATCAGGGAGGGACATGCTCCTTTTCCAAAAAGTCATAATTCTAGCTCAGTGAGATGTGGCTATGTAAAGTCATAGAGTGATTTGGGAGGTCATCTAGTCCAACCCTCTGCTTCAACACAGGGTTGTCTTCAAGTATAGATCAGGTTGTTGAAAGACGTATCAGTCAAGTTTTGATTATCTCCAAGTATACAATTGGTTGGACTTCAAACCACTCGCCGCTATGCTTTGAAACCAGCGGTCCAGCCACTTTTCAGCACACTTTGTAGTCTACCCATAGTCCATAGCTCCCAATTTGGATGCTAGGAAACCGTATCAAAATCTTGCTAAAGTCAGGAGAAAGTAAGGCTATGGCTCTCCCTGCATGCAAAGACTGATTGTTCCCAAGCTTATTGTGCCCAGTTGTCTTCCTGTCCATGTGTCTGGAAATGCCTTGGAGGAGGATTTGTTTCATAATCTTGCCATAAACTGAGGTTAGGTTGACCGTCCTGTAGTTCCTTGGATCCTTCTTTTTGTCTTTCTTGAAGAAGAGCATGGTGACTGCCTTTTTCCAGCCATCAGGGATCTCTTGTGATTGCCTTGGCCTTTTAGAGATAAAAACCAGCTTCACGGTGACACTGGCCTGCTCCCTAAGCACCCTCAAATATTCTTAGTCAGGTCCCAATAACTAATACATGTTCAGTTTGCTTGAGTATATGAAATACGTATACATGCAATATAGCCGAAGTATAAACCACCACTGGAATATATTACCTAGAGAGGCTGTGAAATCTCCATCCTTGCACATAGAGACTTTCAAAACTTGACTAGACAAAGCTGTGAGCAACCTGATTTAACTTTGAACTTGACCCTGCTTTGAGCAGGAAGTGGGACTAGAGACCTCCCATGGTGCCTTCCAATCAGTTTGTGTCTCCTTCAGTTACCCTCTGTTTAGAATCATAGAAAAAAAGTATGAAAATCAAGTAGAAATCAAGCTCCTTTCCTTCACAGAAGTGATTCAGACAGATGAGGGTTTGATACTGTGGAAATCTCGTAGATTTGGACTACTTTACTAAATAAGACTTGATGTCTTTTCTAAAAGATTCTGAAATAAAAAGGAGCCACACTGCATATGTTTGTTGAATGCTACACAGAGTAGCTCTTAGAAACAATCCCTTTGATTTTGCTTGATTCTTTGATTAACTTCTTGCTGTTAAGTCACTGTTGGCTAGATGAGTTATTAGGAACCTTAAGATGCAGGCTACCTTACAAGATTTTTTTCCTTTTCTTATGTGGCTCCTAGTTGCCATTGGTTAAGATAAATGTCATGCACTGAAACAGATTTATCGTAAGAATGCATTGTCATTCTCTGGAGTGCTATTTGTGACATGATGCTCCTGAGAATTCATTTTATATATATACTCCATGCTATGTTGAAGAACAGCGCTGTAATTTTGACCCAGGGTTTGAATATAGACACCTACTTGTAATGTCAAGCAACTGCACCATGGAGAGTAATCTGAGAGCAAAGGATACGTGTGAATTAATTAACTACTAATTGTCATGGTGTTCTTTGCTTAGTTTGTTCCTGATAGATGATCTCTGCTATGCGTGCTGGTGTTGGGAGGCTATTTTGTCATGAAACAACTTCTATAGAGAGCATCGTGAAATAAATTGGGCAGAATTTTTAAATTGCATGTTACTGTGAAAAGAATAAAAGCAGCAGTAAAACCTGGCATTATGTCTCAATGGGCTGCAAGGAGACTCTGATTACCAAAGAAAAACAATCATCATAGGGAGGAGCGTGGGTTGGAACTGAAGCGCAGAAATAACAGTACACCAGATAGCTTAGGCAAAGCTTTTAAGCAAAATTTCCCCACAGGAAATATTTGATCCTTTTCATTGTCTTGTTTTTCAGCTTTAAAGAACTAAATTGCATGGTAGAGAGAAAGAAGGTATGGGATAAATTTAGGATCCAGGTTCTCTTTAAGACATAGCAGCAGAGAGAAGAACAGTATACTAGATCATATAGTTTATCTTCATAGAAGAAAACCTCAGCTTTCTTGTTGTCACTTATTCTGTACTGTAGAGAAATTCCTTGAATGTTTGGGATTGTTTTGGAAATTGTTGAACCAGAAGACATCTGTGTTTAATTTCCTCCAGTGACCCAGCACTAGAAGTGGTTAACGTTAGCTCCTTTAAAACAATATTCAAAGAAGGAACAGGCGCACAGCATGGAAGAGTACAAAAACATTTTTCCTTCCTTATCCTTTCAAAGAGGACAGAAGGGAAGCAGAAGCAGTAGTAAAGAGGTGCTTTGATTGGGAAGCAGAGAGCTGAAGATTTAAGAAGATGAAGCAGCATGGCTTGTTTAGTTTAGCAGGTGGAGTTGAATGATGGTGGTATTATCATCCTTGATCACACAGGCCAGACAGCAGGAAAGAACACCACCATAAGAAATGGATATAAGTTGGCTGTAACAAAGGTGGCCTGTGAATTAGGAGAAGGTTTCTAAGCAAAAAGAGAGAGTATCAGAAGAGCTTTCTAGTAGGAGTGAAAAAACCTAGAGGGTATTACAGCAGAGCCTTGACCCTTTGTCCATGAGACTATACGATGTAGCTGCATTCAGTAACAGGAGACTGGACTTAATGTCCCAGGAGATGCCTTCCAGGCCTAGTTATGTGAAGCTTGTTTTCCCCAGTTTTCTCTGTATGTTGCTTTCATATCCATCTCTTAGTGTGTAAATAGTTGCTGTATTGATAATGCTTGGTCTTTTAGGAACTGGGTTTTTTTCCCCTCAGATATGTATGGGTGCATGTTCTGAATATATATGCATAAATACATATTGGAAACCAAAATACTATGAAAATAACATGATAAATGTAGACTTTGTAAGTTGTTCCCCCCACCCCCCATGTTGGTACAGGTTTATTATTCAGCTTTTAATTACATCATTGTGCACGCTAATGTTGAATCACAGGATGATTTTTCCTTAATTTGCCTTACTAACGTTCTGCCTCTGTTGTCAGTTGCTCTTTGTGGAAAAAGTTAAGGTTCCTGCTGCCTCGCCCTTAAATTCACACATGCTGATCTGGCTTTTGGACTCCTGTGTGAAATCTTCAATAAACTCTTTTTGTAACAGTTGTTCTACTATCTTCTTCCAACATCTTACCATTTTCATTTTCTTTGACATCTGTCTTATAGATCACCCATATTTTGTGGGAGTTCAGTTCCACCCAGAGTTTTCCTCAAGACCTATGAAACCTTCACCTCCATACCTTGGACTGTTGCTAGCAGCAACTGGGACACTCAATGCATACCTGCAACGTGGATGTAAATTGTCTCCAAGGTAATCTTTCTTACTTATGTGCCTGCAGTTTGACAGTCACTTTTTTGGAGGGACTATCTTGTCCTTCAATTCAGAAGTCCAGAAGAGGAAAAGGAGTTCTTTTTTAGATTTACTTGTATAGATTTACTTGTTCCTGTGCATGCCTGACATAAACCCTGGTGTAAAAGTATCTGTAAGCAGTAAGCACAGTTCCTGAATTCCTCCTTTTCAGAGGCTATTGGGGCTAAAGCCAGATCCATACATTATAACTAGAAAGAAGTAAAAAAACCTGTAGTAAATTCACGTCAAGTCAATGGCCTCCTGTGTTAACTTTCATTAACGGTAGTTTCACAGGGAAGGAGATTTGCTAGAGGATCAATCAAGCAGTGAAATGAAATTCTTACCTAGTTGTATTTGAATGATGATAGTAACAAAAAAGAAAACACTGATTTTATTTTGCAGTAGCTAAATAATTAATACCATCTAGCAGAGACAGGCCTGAAATAAAACAGTTGAGATATCTTTAGACTTATGGAAGAATTTGGATCTAGATCAAAACAGGATGGTTCAGCCAAACTAAAATCCTTTGTCCCAGTTCCCTTGGACACAGAGTTTTTGGTTTATTGAATGTAGCAATAGTTTTTAGCCAGTGTTAACTCATTCTAGTTTATTTCAATGTTATTAATAACAGTTACAATTTCATTACAATAACAATAATAAAGAGGTCAGAGGAAGCCTAGGGTACAACAACAAAAATGAAAAAAAAAAATTATTTAAAAAAAAAATCATCACAGAATGACTGAATAATAGCACAGGACTGATCCAACTCTGGCTTACTGGCTTTTCCTCTAAACAAGGAACCAAACTTGCTAGTTTTGTGGGGGTTTTTTTGAGCGTTGCTTTCTATTAAAATGAGGTCCTTTGCTTAAGTGAGAAATGGAAATTTTATTCCGGTTTCAGTAGTAATGGAAAATAGCCAAGGCAGACCAGATCAATCTATTTTGGTACCCCGCTCCTTATGGGTATCAGCTGTCTTTCATAAATGCACTTCATCTTTGCTCACCCTGGCCAGTTATGCAATGATGTACAGACAAAGAGAATTTCTTTCTGATCTGCAAGCTACAGCTTGATTGAAATACTCCTATTACCTTAGCCTGTTATTGTTATTAGCAGTCATAACATTATCTACCTTTTAAAATTTGTGCCAGTGCATTACACAGGCCAAATTTTTGTGGTCCTTGGCAGGAGGGAGTCTTCAAGCACAGTGATCTTCAGTCTTTTCCTCTCGTGGGCACTCTCTGCCTCACAGTTCATCTTGTTTCCCAGGTCCCAATATCATTTCTTTTACTGCTTCCTCCCATAAGTATACCTATTCATCTCTCTGAGATAAAGAAAAATTACTTTTTTTTGAATGAGTGATCTGCATTTAAATCCCTTAGCATTATAGCAAATGTTTTCTAACCTTGACTTTTCAGCAATTTCTGAATGTGTTTCAGCAATTACTGAATGTGCCGCACTTACACTTATTTGAATTAGTCAATAAAAAAGTATACCCAACTCTTTTTCTTCATGTTCATACAATAAACTCCAGCCAAGACTTAAACATTTAGAAAAGACAAAAATTCATACCCCAAAACTTTATATATAAAAATAAAAATCTCACCATTTACGTAGTTACACAGTCAAGTAAACCCCTCTGTTTTGAGAAAGAGCATTGCAATAGAAAAACATTTTGAGGCTGAGAGGAACATTTTGCAGGGAAGAATGTTCAGGAGGGAATTTCAGTGCTAATTACAGCACACCCACTCATACTAAGATACCCACCTGCTGAGTGGAAAGGATTTCCAATTTAAACCTTTAAACTCCAGAATGCTAGTGATTTTACTGAGAAGTAAAGCTAAGGCATGTCATAACGAGACTGAAACAAATCTGAGGAGAGGATTTTCTGCACACCTCATCCAGCACTGCCTACATGAATTGTAGTCATGCTGTTGACTAGAGCAAAGATGTAACCTGAAAGAGAATTTGTGGAGGCCAGCAAGTTGAGCGGATTACCTAATCTAGACTATTAAAAATACTAAAAAGAGAGTTCAATGATAAAGTCCTGAGACAAAAGGAAATACGTATTTCAGCATGAGATTCTAAACAGCAAATTAGCCCAGAATATTCAACAGCCCCATAATTAGGATGTAATTTTAGAAGATTCAACACCTGGACAGAAGCACTAGCTTCTAAGCAAAGCAAACAGTAAATTTAAAGATGCATCACTCCTCCCAGGAGAGTGCCCTAAATAAAGAAAAGTGAATAAACCTTCTGTTAAATTTTTGTGAGGCCTAGGCTGGTAGACAGCCTGAGAATGCTTACACATAGGCATAAGCATATCCAGTTTGAGAGTGGAATGCATCCTCAGGTAAACTTAGTTCCCAGAAGCTTTGGTGTGTACAGAGGCAGTCAAGAAATGAACAAAGGGTCGGAGTAACTCAGTGATGAGTTATGACTTAGTTACCTGAAATGGTAGTTGGGGATCTAAGTTGCCTCTGTGGTTTCAGTCTCTAATGCATTATGGCATGAGTGCCTAACCATCAGACAAAGCCATGCACTTCGTTTCCTTGTGAATGGTTTTAAATCTTTCCATGGAAATACTGAAGTCACTGTTTCATATGGAGCTGAGGAAGGTGAGAGGCTGCCAGTTTACATGCTTCATTTTAAAGGACAGAGAAAACCAGAACCACAGGAGACTCTCGGAAAGTGTACAATACCCACAAATATGCTGCTTTTTAAGAGAAACCAAGAGGTTTTAACAGAAAACTAGTGGATGAAGAGGGGAACCTCACATGTAATGTTGTTGGCTTTTACTGAGTCTTACAGTTTCATTTGGAAAAAAATAATAAAACCTGGCTTATCTTTGGGAACAGCATCATATGGATTGCAAAACCACTGATGTACAATAAAGCCATGTTGCTGTGGTTTTTTTCTGCATAGCAAGTTTACCATCAACAGGCTTTATTTCTTCTTTTCCCTCAACTAACATTTTCATTAATGGCCTGCAAGAGTATGCCACAGTGCCTTAATGATATTTGCAAATAATGTCATTTAATTAAGCACTGACAGCACTATTCAGAACAAAGAAATAACATAAACATATATAGGGAATTTAGAAACCTGCACTGAAAATAATGAAATCATGTGTTTCTTTGGAGGAAGAGGGTAACAAGCTAAAGACAAATAATTTAAACACAAATGTCCAGTAGATGGGAGGAAGTGTAGGAAGTGAAAGATGTTCCTAGGTGAGAAAGTGTTGGCAACTAGGACTACTGCCAAAAGAAATTTTTGCAAGTCATTAGTGAATATGCTAATGTGAGGCACCAATTCCATGCCATCTAGTTGCAGAGTACTGTAAGTTCTGGGCAGGTTATTAGTAGAAGATGACTTATGAGTTGCATTCAGAGACAAGGAACAAAAGTCGCCAGAGGACAGAAAGAGTTGTGCATAAAGAAAAAAGACTCAGAAGACTTGCCAATATGGTGCTTACTGCACTAACATGGTCCAACTATCTCCCAAATCAGCTGTGTAGGGAGGTTGGAGCAAGCATCTATAAAGAGAACAGGAAACAGCCTGTGTGACATGTTCTGGTGTATGACAGACAGAAGGTATGGGCAGGGCTACCTCCAATGTCCCCTGTACATTGTCCTCAGCCAAGAACACATCTGGCACAGCATCATATTTCTGCCATTGGCCAAATCCAGACATTTCAGAGGAAAGTGAAAGAAATCTTGTGATTTGAAGACTGTCAGGAGAGCAGCAAGAGAGGGGCTGCCCCACAAAAGAAGACAATCCAGGAGCCAGAGGTGGCAACTGTACTGGTAGGGGTAGCGTCCTTGCTAGCAGGAGTCGGTACCACAGACACCAAAGAAGGCAAGTGAATTGGCTCCAGTGACAGTCACCATGTCCTACAGACAGTCTAGTGCAGAAGTGCAAAGTGATGAGCTAAGTCTGAGGTCAATCCAGGAAATCCAGTCAACAAGTGGCTACAGAGATGGGTACAGGCATGCCTGTGACATAGCTCAGGCAAGGATTGGGAGCCAAGGCTCCTGGGTCCATGGATGGAGGCCCTAGGTGAGGATGGTCAGGGCAGCTAAGACCTGTTGGTACCCTCAGAGCTCTTACAGAAAACTACAGAAAAAGTTTTAAAGGAAATCCCTTCTCATCCATAGTGGTACTTGGTGATGAACTTAGTAATGGTTAGTTATGGCAGTTACTTTGTTATTTTAGTGTTAGATGTTTACAGTGAAGACACTTCTGAGCTAGTCACTCCAAGTCTTTTTTTGTAGTTGCAAAGTGAATATGCACTTTAAAGGAGCCAAATAGCTCATGATAATAGTTAAGTGGGGCAGAAGCATTGTACCCTACCAGTGCCTGTTTCTCTCCATTGATTGTAAGAAGCTGATGGTAACTATCTCAGATGAAGATGTCTAAAGCTGAATGGATTGAATCCCATGCATGAGACTCAGCTGAGAGTTTTTATAACACCCAGATATGTTCTGGTATCTTGACTGCGATTTTTGTAATTGTCCTGGTTTCAGCTGGGATAGAGTTAATTTTCTTCCTAGTAGCAGGCATAGTGCTGTGTTTTGGATTTAGTAGGAGAAGAATGTTGATAACACACTGATGTTTTTAGTTGTTGCTGAGTACTGCTTATGCTAGTCAAGGACTTTTCAGCTTCCCATGCTCTGCTAGGTACACAAGAAACTGGGAGGGGGCACAGCCAGGACAGCTGATCCAAACTGCCCAAAGGGCTATTCCATAGCATATGACGTCATGCTCAGTATAGAAATTGGGGGGGGGGGGTTGGCCAGGGAGCAGCGATCGCTGCTCGGGAACTGTCTGGGTATCGGTTGGCGGGTGGTGAGCAATTGCATTGTGCATCATTTGCTTTGTATATTATTATTGTTATTATCATTATTATATTGTTATTATTATCATTACTATTTTACTTTATTTCAATTATTAAACTGTTCTTCTCTCAACCCAGGAGTGTTTCTCACTCTTACTCCTCCGATTCTCTCCCCCATCCCATTGGGGTAGGGGGAGTGAGCGAGCAGCTGCGTGGTGCTTAGTTGCTGGCTGGGGCTAAACCACGACAGTAATGCTGGGTCCTAATAAAACCATTATCCTAGGTCTAGTTATGTGAGTGCAGCTGTCTGGCAGGTTGGAACTGGGGAGGCTTAGGTATGTCCTGAGGGATTCTTTAATGAAATGAAGTTTCATGGAAGCATGGGATCATATAATGATGGTGATCATAATAAATGATACATGATCATTTTTATGATCATATAGTGATCATAAAAATATGCACTGAGAAATATGGGTGACTGCAATTATAACCATTGCACAATCAAATATGCATTTATTTTAGATAATGTTTTAATGACTATAATAATCATTCAGCTTTTTGTGGGGGGAATAAATAGTAATAATTGACAGATTTCTTTTTGTTAGGTTCTTGAAAGCTCTAACAATTGTTTGTTTTAAACAGCCGCAGCCTGTACTAATGTAATTACATTTCTCTTTAATTTGCATTGAGGAAGAAATGCATGTACCTTGGCTCCTGCCTTTGTAGCAAATAGCATTACTGTAACAAGTGTTTAAATTTCTTACATTTCTGGAAAAGGACTTTTTTGTCAATTATACGTTAAAAAAGGATGAAAAAAGCCCCTCTGAAACTGTGTCAAATACTTTGTTTCTAAAGAATGTTGATCTGGATTTTCCAAATGAAACGAACAGAACATTCAAGGAGTACCCATTTTACAGTTCCCTGTGTTTCTTAATAAAAACATTGAAAGCAGGCAGTTTGGTGCTTTTGAGCGACTGTTTGAGAAATATAGGTTTAAAATTGATCTTGAGTCTTAATTCTAGTGATCTTGCAGCTGAGATTGGTTGCTGAGGTGATGCATTCCAGCTTCATGCCATGTGGCCCCAGGTATTGGCTGCCTTCCGTACCATACCGACAGGCAGTCTTCTCATCTTGCCTCCTTCTGTGCTCTAGACTGATGCATAGTGGAGGTATGATGATACTTCTGTCAGTAGAACAGAGAGATCTGAAACGGGCATGAGTTTGGTAATAATGGAACACATGTAGGGGGAAGCTCTTTTTATTGCTTATGACTTGAGAAGACAGGGATCTGAGGATGAGTGAACTTTAAAACAAACCAAAACCCCCTAATGTAATTTCTCAACGGACGATGTTTTCCTTGCTCCAGTCGGGAAATATGTTGCAGTTAACTGCAAAGTGAAATGCCAGCTAGGTACTGGTTGATATTTCACTTTGCAGTGAAAGTAGTTCCATTAACTACAGGTAGATTAGGTGTAAGTATCAGTGACCAAAATTCTTCATCTTGAAGACTAAAGAGACCGACTAGATGCAGTTACATTGCATACTCTTGAGTTTTGTTCTGTTTTTTCTCTCGGCCACATCTTTATACTCCAGGTCCTGTGAAAAAAAAGAATAGAACTGCTGTCATGGCCTTAGATCTGCTCTCTAGCTCCTTTTTGTTGGGAGTCCACTGTTGTGGGAATAGTTACAAACAAGATGAAGTGGGTGTCAGGTTCCTGCCCAAGATAATTAATAATTAATTTGTACACAAACTGAGCGAAAACTTACTGAAGGAAATGTAAGCATATTTTTTCAGTTGAGGGCTCAGCATGAAAAAGAATTTTGTAAAGGGAAAGCTGGGCTTATTTGACTTCCCACCACCACCACTTTCATAGCCAGCACCTTTAAGTAAGGTTATGTAATATTAGCAACTGTGAGCACAAAATATCCATTTGTTTTTTGCATTTAATATCTGCGTAGCAACTCAGTGTAATTTGGAAGGAAGTACACATTTATTCCTAAGAGGGGTGATGACTCATTTGTGGTTAATACCACCTGGAGTTTTTCTTTGGATTACTTACCAGTTGAACACAGTTCACATCACAGTAAATCTTATAAACTGGACATTGGCACTGTTTTGAAGCTGTAGCACCCAGGTGCAGATATGCCAAGATTCATGAGTCCCTGTTTGCTTTCAGGTCTGCCAGTAGCTTAGCTCTTGAAGAAGATCAGGCTTCCTTGGAGCCCGCATTCTTCTTCTTAACATGATGCCACAGCTTCTGGGGGTTCTTAGAGATATCATTCAAGCAGCTGAAACTGTGAGACTGACAGTTACCTGAGTCTGAAGCCCAAGGGCTGACCCTTACCTGGGCATTTCCCCTACCTTTCTTGCCACTGTGGCCTGCCTGTTAGAAATAAAACTGACTTACACCCAGCAGGACAGCCCTAAAGCAGGGGAGACCATGAGGTGCTACTGCAAAATAGTCAAGAATGCAGTGACAAGAGCCCTGCTCTGGTATGTGGAGTCAAACTGTGTGCTGAATTGGGCAGTGTGGGAACAGGAACAAAATTGTCATTGGCTGAGTAAGTGTTTCAGCCTCTGGGCTAGTGGCTAGCCAAGTGACCCTCAGCTTCTGCAAACTGGAAACAGGCCTGAGAAGTTAGGGTGGTAAGTCAATGAAATGATGGAAGCAGTGAAGGGTCGTCTAACTGCTTCTATGGGTGAATGCCTCTGAAACCTATGTCACTGAGTGGGGGAGGACCAATGATGAGGGTGCTGGGTGCGGACCAGCACCCAACTGTCTTCAAGAGATGAAGCTGGGCAGTTCTCCACTCATCTCATTGGTCCCTGGGCATTTTTACTTAAGCATCTGTCTCCCATGCTGTGTTGTATATGGAGCTCTGGCATATGTTTTGGGGCTGTGACTGCCACTGGGCAGAAGAGCCCATTAAAAAAAAAAAAAAAGTTCTCTGAAGGCTTTGGGCTTAAACCAGGGCTATCGTGAGATTACGCAGCTCTCTGCAATCATAGTTTTACCTTCTGTTCTGTGGAAAATTTTTGCTCTTTTGCTGTGATGTGAAAATGCAAAACTGTTTTAATAATACTGAATTTTTATTCCATGTTTCCATGGGTACTTTCAGAAAGAAGTAAGTACAATGTTGGTGATGTTGTGTTTGTCTGTGTGCATCTGGCATGCTTGATCATACTGTTAACAACACTTTCCTCACTTGAACTGTGTAATTGTTTGCCAGCTGGTGAAATGATCAAATTGAGCATTTCTTGCTAGCCTGATATGACACACTCTTTATAAGAACCACATCAACAACATGTGTGTCGTGCGAAGAAAGGGCAGAATGCTGTAGGCAAAGTCTTAATGTTAGAACAGTCGGAATATCTACTCTGTCTTTTACAGAATTTGGTACAGGGATTTGCTGTAACTGTGGCAGGCTTTCCTAACAGTCAGAGGTAGAAATTAAATGAGATGACTGTTGGTGCCACTCTTCCTGTCCCACTCTATTAAAATGGCTGTGTTTTTACCTAATCTTTGTTGGTTTGGTGGTGGGTTGTTTTTTGGGTTTTTGGTTTTTTTTTTTTTTCAAGGAAGAGAGGGTGAAATTCAGGCTACAAAGCAGTGCTCAGTAACAAGCACCAGTATAACTGAGTGCAGTTTGTTCAGTGTTCCACATTGTAGTCTAGATCAAAGGTCTCCAGCTGCAGTTCCCCTTGAAACATTACACAGCAGGCAGTCGGTGCGGCGGATCAACTGATAAGGCTGTTTCTAGGTGGGTCATGGGCTGATTATGTGCTTGATGTCTCCGTGGGAGATCATGCCCGGAGGTGGGGACCGTGACGGGACTGAGGTCCTGTTGGCTGGAGGATGAAGGTATATGTGGTAAGAGTGAGATGTGTCAAGACAGGTGTGCAGTGGCTAGAGTAGAGTTGGTACCCAAGGCTGACACTGGTGTACCCACGGAAACGAGGTCTGAGATCCCCACCTGTACTGTGTTAACCATAACCTGCTCTCTGAAGTATTACAGAACTGACCAGAATTATTGCTGCTCAAATGTACTTCTCAGTTCACTGGGCTTCCTTTTCTGGCTTCTGATCTTGGGAAAATCAAGTGTCTGGATAACAGACTGTAGAAGTGAAGCATAGTAGGGGGAGGTTGAGTCTGGAGGCTCTTCTGAAGAGATGCAGTTTGTGCACTGCGAGTTAGGATAAACCTGGAGACCCAGTAGACATCACAGCTGACTGAAAATGTGGTTTGTGGGCACTTCTTTCTCTCAGTCACTGTGGTGATTCCTGTCCTTCACTGTTTATTTGTTCTGGCCACTTATGAAATGATCACTTGCATGGCAGTTTGTTCTGTGAAAACCAGTCTACTTCTCTCAGGAAACAGCATAAGGGGATGGAACCTCAGGAAAAACTGTCAGGATATTGCTTGGTGCAATGGAAATTATTTATGTTCTGACTGGAAGAGCAAGAATTGTAATTTAAGTATAAATTGAAGCATTCTGAGTAAATAAAGTTAAAGTTGTCTAACTTTTTCTTTGGTCAAAACAATAATTTGCTTTATCATAAAGGAGAAATTGTTTTTAGTCTTGCTCTGAATACCTGTTATTCTCCATGTTGTTAATCACGGTCGCAGGCACACAGCACCAGCAAACTTTAGAATGAATGTACAGGAGCCAAGCAAAAAGAAATTGAACATGCTGTTTATCAGGTAGAATTATTTTTTCTCATCAGGTCTTAGACTCCAAACTTAAGGCATTCCTGTAGAGGAAGTTGTTCTAAAATACCAAAATTGAGCATGAGCTTAAAGTTGTTTTCTGGAAGTGGGTTGCATTTGAGGAAAGTGTTGGTCATATGCATCATCTGGGTTGGAGGGTTTCAAATAAAATACTTGGTTTAGGTCCTTCTGACTGTGTATTGCTTTTAACAGTGACAGCTACAGTGACCTCAGCGATGACAGCTTTCCAGAAAAAGAGTTTCCTAATTCAGAAACAAGCTGAACTGATTGTATGAGATCACAGAAATGGATGATGCTATTGAGGTAAACTGAATTGTTTTGATACTGCTTTATGACATTTATTTCTTCTAGACTTAAAACAGGAGACAAAGTTATCTTGATTCTTCCTTCTGTTTCAAATCCCATCTGAGAGCTTATGTTTTCTTCCTTGCCTGCAGCACTTGTTTTCCTGTTCCACTGCTTAACTCTGCAATTGTGATATTAAAGTCTGCTAAGTGTTTTGGATACAGCTTATATGTAGGATGCTGTACAAAATCAAGCTGTGTTAGTATTTGAAGATACAATGAAAATACATTTAAAAATTACGTTTTCTTTTTTTTTGTTACTTCAGTTTGCAAGTGTGGATCACTTTGAGTACGCTATGTTGACATGACTTTTTATTTTGCATTAATATTCACCTGTAATTGATGCATTGATACAATGAAGACATCCCAAGATAAATACTTGGATTTAATCTGCAGAGTGATAGAGATACAAAAAAGTTTTATAAAATCATAGCTTTGTTTGCCATAGGCTTTGCCAAAGTGATGTTGAATTGGTTGTTTTTTCACCTGTAAACATGGTAGCCATAGATTTCCCTTCAGTTTGGAGGTTATATTTCCTGTGAGACACCTGATCTCTGCAGGATCTGGGTTTGAATCTTAGTCTTACTTTATTTTCCCTATGCAGATTCATCAGAGTTGTGGCTGGTATGGTACTCTGATACATGTGTACATTCATGCTTTTCAGTATTTCTGAGCACTTCTGTAAGCAGGACACAATTTTCCCCTCTGATTTTATTCCTCTCACATGGTGTAGTCACTAAGCAGCTGTGCCAAACAGATTATTAAGGCTGCATATGAATGATGCCTTTCTGCCTGATGGTCTTCTGATTAAAATACTGGCATGAGATGCTAGAAATTGGAGTTTAGTCCTTAGCCACAGCATGGGTTTCTTCTGTGATTTTTAATTTTTTTTTTTTCCCCTCTCATGTACCACATGTTAAAGATAATAATACATTCCCAGATCCATGGGAATGGAGAACAGAATGTTAAATGATTTCATGACCTGGTGCATGCAGATACAGTACTGATGCATGTCCTAGAGTGACCAAAAAATAAGTAGATAAAATGTTCCTTTTCACTCTTGCCTGGATCCTTCCCACCTCCAAATGTCACTATGGCTCTGTTTCTTGAGACCAATGCATAGTACAGGACAGCCCCTTTAGCTTTGACCTTGCTTTCCTCAGTGGAATTTATGAATGGTAATTCTCTGTTTACTAGTGCAGACATGACTTTTTCAGTGCTTGGATGAATGTACTTTTGTGATGCTTTTAGGTAGTTATCAGTAGTCAAGCTGATTTTGTTTGAACCTGTCACTAGTGGATACCAATTGTATTCAACAGAATTACTCTAGAAAGGATTAAATAGCTAATTCCAGATATAAAAGAAGGATAGAAGCATTGGCTCATTTATCTTTATCTCAGGATTAATTCTACCCATTAATCAGAGCTGGATACACAGGTAGACTATATTTAGCTTTGTGGTTTTGCTTTATGCTGTTTGACCTAGATGAAATGCAACTACTTGTAGTATTTACTATTGGACTACTTTGAAGTCAATCAACGGATTTGAGAGAAACTGACATAAGCATGAAATAAACTGAGCTACAGAAGAAATATTTTTAATAATTTATTTTTTCCATTTATTCTTCCTTCCCCTCCCTCTTTTTATGTTACAGAAAGTTGGGAACAGGACAATACCGAATAGAAGAAAGTAGAAGAGTAAGCTGCTTATGGTCCTTATAGTGTCTTCTCCTATACTGTTTTCAATAATTCTCTTTACAGATGACAGTTTTACTGTCTGTAGCAAAAATTGTTCTGTATAAATACTGTTTCTCTTTAAAAATGACAAAATGGTTGTTTTTGTTGTTCAACCTTAGCTGTTAATCATTATTGATCTTGTCCAATATTTCCGAATGTTCTCAGCTGAATATGTATTAATTCACTAGTTCACAACTGTTCTTGATTTCAAGGAAGGTTTGATTGTTTTCTGTTTGCCTTAGAACAGGAAGATAAAAAACATTAATTCTTGTGAATGAGAGGGAATGCACTAAAAAATTTAAGGGAAAGTTGTCTTATCCATGAACAGTAGAGAACATTTTCAGGTTTGTTTCCCTATTACGCTTGTTGTATATATTTCTTTTTTTTTACTTTTTTTGCTGTTCAATATGTACAAATGAGAAATTGTTGCTGTATTTCAGCTCTTTGTGATTATAATAATTGATGATGGATACATATCTTTTCACTTTGCTTTTATAAGTTGTTTCACTTTACAAAAGTTCATTTGCTCTATTTCTCCTGAAAGTCTGATAATACTGAATGTAATTCTGATCTACAAAATTACAGAAGTGATATTAGAAGGCAGTTTTGTATTTGTATTTTGTAAGAGAGAAAATAAATACACTCATATGTTAAAATGTAATTTGAAGACTTGTATGAAAGTTGTAGAAGAACCAGTCGTAAACGTGGAGCATTATCTGGGCTCCAGCCATGCAATGCTCAGTTAATTTCAATAAATTAGTATAAAGGTGAATTAAGGTTCACCCTTGCTTTCCCTCATCCAGTGACCACTCCATGGTCATGGCACTCATTCCCCAGAAGAATAGAATGATGTGTTTTAGTTTAGAAATCACAAGTTATTCCACTGCATGACAATTGCAGGCAGCCCTGCAAAGCCAGGACTGCAGCCTGAGTCGCTGAGACAGAAGGGGTGGGCAAGAGGTGCTGTACCGTGTTTAAGGCTGGATCCCATTAGCAATGTGGCATCATCAGACCTGTCACAGAAGCTGGACCTGAGCTATGTAACTGACCGGCTCCAAATGCCTGTGCCACCCTTTCCTATAAAGAAAACTCCTGAATTTTGAGCTTGTATTTCATTTTGGTTTTGGGCAAAGTGAATTTTTTAATTAATCAGAAGGTAAATATCTGTACAAAAATAAAAAGCACTGTGTCCGTTATTACAGCTTTGTAACACAGTAAGTTTGAGAGCTTTGCATTGCTTTAGAAAATCTGAGGTTACACAGCCAATTTATCTCTTCGCTAAGAGAAGCTTTAACGGTAATGAAATATAAAATGTATTCCTATGGCAGTGTTTTTCTAAGGTGGTTTGCAAATGCGTGTCTTAGAAATAGCAGGTATTGACAGAATCAGTGTCACTGTATGTCTTCCCCAGTGAGAGACACTGGCCACTGGTTTGTGAAAGGTGAAGCATTTCCTAAGATTGTAATGTGCAAATGTATTTTCAAATGTATTAAATTGTGTTATTCAGAAGTGTTTAGCTACTGTGTTAAAGAATGGTGCCAATTGTGAAGTGTGGTGTCAGGGAGGGAATTTTGAATTTAGTCATGTCCCAGTTGTATTCTCTGTGAGGAGCTGTGGTTTATCCAAAAAACTGAGGGGACAAAAAGACATACAACCTGGAGTGAAGCTGGAAACAGCACCTTGATCTCCCGGTGCCCTTATCATTGCCCTTACCAGTCCTCTTCCTGCTAACTGTGCTACACAAAGCAGTATCCTAGAGACAAACGCATCACTGCCACAAGGGATCCATCTCCTATTTGACAAGCAGCAGCGTGCCATTTCCAGAATGGAAGAGGGCAAAGGAGCCTTTTCCAGCCAAATCCTAGGCGGCATTAAGAGTGTTGCCAGCAGGTCCAGGGAGGTGATCGTTCCCCTCTATTCAGTCCTGGTGAGGCCACACCTGGAGTGCTGTGTCCAGTTCTGGGCTGCCCAGTACAAGAGAGACATGGGGATACTGGAGGCAGTCCGGTGAAGGGCCACGAAGGTGATTAAAGGACTGGAGCATCCCTCCTGTGAGGAAAGGCTGATAGTGTACTATAGTAACTATTTGGCTGAGGTAGAGTTAGTTTTCTTCATAGTAGTTAGTATGGGGCTATGT
This sequence comes from Pelecanus crispus, assembly GCF_030463565.1. Classification (NCBI taxonomy): domain Eukaryota; kingdom Metazoa; phylum Chordata; class Aves; order Pelecaniformes; family Pelecanidae; genus Pelecanus; species Pelecanus crispus. Next base: position 140,763,243 of record NC_134643.1, read on the forward strand.
TTTGGATTTGTGCTGAAAACAGTGTTGATAACACAGGGATGTTTTAGTTACTGCTGAGCAGGGCTTACACAGAGCCAAGGCCTTTTCTGCCTCTCACACTGCCCTGCCAGTGAGTAGGCTGGGGTGCATGAAGTCAGGAGTGGACACAGCTGGGACAGCTGACCCCAGTTGACGAAAGGGATATTCCACACCATATGACATTGTGCTCATCAATAAATGCTGGGGAAAAAAGGAGGAAGGGAGGGATGTTTGGAGTGATGGCGTTTGTCTTCCCAGGTAACTGTTATGCGTGATGGAGCCCAGCTTTCCTGGAGTTGGCTAAATATCTGCCTGCCAGAGCTGGGATTGTTCAGCCTGGAGGAGAGAAGGCTTGAGGGGGGAAATCTTATCTATGTGTATAAATACCTGAAGGGAGAGTGCAAAGAGGATGGAGCCAGGTTCTTCTCAGAGGCACCCAGTGACAGGACCAGAGGCAATGGGCATAAACTGAAACAGGAGGCTCCATCTGAACATCAGGAAACACTTTTTCCACTGCGAGGGAAGAGGTTGCCCAGGGAAGTTGTGGAGTCTCCATCCCTGGATATACTCAAAAGCTGCCTGAATAATGGTCCTGGGCAACTGGCTGGAGGTGGCCCTGCTTGAGCAGCGGGGGTGGACCAGATGACCTACAGAGGTCCCTTCCAAACTCAACCGTTCTGTGAAATGAAGCATGATTGTGACAAGCAACCTATAGCTAGGCTTCTCTCACTGAAGAGAGAAGAGGATGTGAAAAAGCCAAACCTTACACACAAAATCCAAAGTCTGAAGAAATAATTCCTAAGCACGGATAGAGGGCTAAGTTTGAAGGTTGACTCTTACCCTTTGGAAGCAAAATGTTTGTGAAGTGTGCTTTCGCTTTATTTCAGACCTCTCATCCTGTTTGAGTAAGGACCTTCAGTGGAAAGGTATTCATTTCCATTTTTATGTTTACACCTAATACAGCAATCTAGCAGAGAGCAGTGTTTTGTTAGTGCTGTGGCAGGACAAGACAGACAGCCTGCTAATGCAGAAATACACACAATTTTAACAAAGCAAGATTGCTTATATGTTTTTCATTTGCATGTGAATAATGGAATTGGGATTCTTGTAAGGAATAACAATTAAATAAAGCAGTTTGCTTTGGTGTTTTTGTTCCAAAATGGGGTGTGTAATGAAAGAGATGTAGAAAGATAGATATATTTACTCTGAGGGCATTGATCTGCATCTGTACATTGCATGATCATGTCTTTATAGACTTGGATCCATTCTTCCTCCTTGGGAAGTGTGAACTGTTGAGCAGGTAACCTAATGTACTAAGCTGTCTAGGTCAGTACCACTGGTTAAAACTCTTCTTTAGCATATACTTGGAGCACAGCAAGATCTGAAATCGCTATTTTGCATCTGATGTTGGCTCAGCTGACTGTTGCTTAGGCTCAAGGGCTGCATTTATAACAGTAAATTAGGGCAGGGACAGCAGTCTCTTTTGAGCCCAACTGCAGTGGCTGAGATTGCTTCCGTACAGCTAAACTTTCATTGACATACTGGAGTGAGTCCAGTGAAGGACCATGGAGATGGGGCATCCATCATATGATGAGAGGCTGAGGGAGCTGGCATTGTTTATTCTGGAAAAGAGATGGCTCAAGGTGGATCTTATCAATGTTTATAAATAACTGATGCGAGGGGAATAAAGAAGACAGAGCCAGACTCTTCTCAGTGGTGCCCAGTGACAGAAGAAGAGGCAATGGGCAGGAACTGAAACAGGAAATTCTATTTAAGAGAGAACTTTTTTATGGTGCAGGTGGTTGAACACTGGAACAGGTTGCTCAGAGAGACGATGGAGTCTCCACCATTGGAGATGCTCAAAACCCAACTGGACACAGCCCTGAACAACTTGCTGTACCTGATGCTGCTCTGAGACAGGGGTTGGACTGGGCAATCCATAATATTTGAAAAGTCCTGCAGTCAGGTGAAGTCCCTGGTGACTGGAAGAAGGGAAATGTTGTGCCCATTTTTAAAAGGGGAAGAAAAGGAGGACAGTGGGCACTACTGACCTGGCAGCCTCACCTCTGTGCCTGGCAAGATCATAGAACAGATCCTCCTAGAAGCTATGCTCAAGCACATGGAGGACAGGGCAGTGATTCGAGACAGCCAGCATGGCTTCACCAAGGGCAAGTCCTGCCTGACCAAGTAAGTGGCTTTCTATGGAGGAGTGACTGCATCAGTGGACAAAGGAAAAGCAACGGATGTCATCTATCTGGACTTCTGTAAAGCCTTCAACACAGTCCCCCACAACATCCTTCTCTCTAAATTGGTGAGATACAGATTTGATGGGTGGAGTGTTTGGTGGATAAGGAATTGGTTGGATGGTTGCATCCAGAGGGTAGTGGTCAATGGCTCGATGTTCAAATGGAGACCGGTGAGAAGTGGTGTCCCTCAGGGGTCCGTACTGGGACCAGTGCTGTTTAACATCTTCATCAATGACATAGACAGTGGGATTGAGTGCACCCTCAGCAAGTTTGCAGATGACACCAAGGTAAGTGGTGCAGGTGACATCCCAGAAGGACAAGATGTCGTCCAAAGGGACCTGGACAAGCTGGAGAGGTGGGCCTCTGTAGATGTCATGAAGTTCAACAAGGCCAAGTGCAAGGTCCTGCACCTGGGACGGGGCAACCCCCGATGTCAATACAGGCTGGGGGATGAAGGGATTGAGAGCAGCCCTGAGGAGAAGGACTTGGGGGTACTGGTGGATGAAAAGCTGGGCATGAGCCGGCAATGTGCGCTTGCAGCCCAGACAGCCAACCGTATCCTGGGCTGCATCAAAAGCAGCGTGGCCAGCAGGTCGAGGGAGATGATTCTGCCCCTCTGCTCTGCCCTGGTGAGACCCCACCTGCAGTACTGCGTCCAGCTCTGGAGCCCTCAGCACAAGAAGGACATGGACCTGTTGGAGCGGGTCCAGAGGAGGGCCACAAAAATGATCCGAGGGCTGGAGCACCTCTCCTGCGAGGCCAGGCTGAGAGAGTTGGGGTTGTTCAGCCTGGAGAAGAGAAGGCTGCAGGGAGACCTTATTGCAGCCTTTCAGTACTTAAAGGGGGCCTAATAGGAAGGATGGGGGCAATCTTTTTAGCAAGGCCTATTGTGACAGGACAAGGAATAATGGTTTTAAACTAAAGGAGGGTAGATTCAGACTAGATACAAGGAGGAAATTTTATACACTGAGGGTGGTGAAGCACTGGAACGGGTTGCCCAGAGAGGTGGTGGAGGCCCCATCCCTGGCAACATTCAAGGTCAGGTTGGATGGGGCTCTGAGCACCCTGATCTGGTTAAAGCTGTCCCTGCTCACTGCAGGGGGGTTGGGCTGGATGGCCTCTAAAGGTCCCTTCCAACCCAAAGCATTCTGTGATTTTATGATGATCTCCAGAGACCCCTGCCAACCTCAACTATTCTGTGATTCTATGAAACTCACCTCCAAAGAAGGAGGCCACATTCAGGCTGCCTGCTGGGAAAGGTCCCTAGTGCATGCTAACTCTCAGAAAGGTGCCTTGGGAGAGTGCTAGATACCTTGGGACAAAGTTGTGCTGTATTTTGCCAGAGTGGATGATCATGTGCCTGTTCCTGGGCATGTTCTGTGAGCCTGTATAGTTTACTAGCCTAGAGATAGTTAAACTGCTCTGTCTGGGAAAATCTGACTGAAGATCTGTTGGGTGTGGGTTTTGGGGGCTGAAGATCTGTTGGGTGTTGTGAAGATCTTTTGGGTGTGTTGGAGGATTACAATAAAAACCTTGTTTTTATTCTTTAAAATCTATGCCTTCCTCTTCCACAAAGTGGTCCTGTGCTGATATGCCAGCTACGTGCAGGTTTTCCCTCACAGAAAGTTTGGTGACTTGGTTGAGTTGGACCAGAGGCTGTGCTTGTTTGTAAACAAGGGGAGCAGCATCCAAGTTTGGATGTGACTGTGGGGTAGGCATTGCACTTAACTGATACTGTGGACAGAGCTGTATCTTACTGAGTATCTCTAGTGAATATTGCATCTCAGCAGCATAGGTTCTCGTTTCACTGCAAGCTTTACACGTGAAGTCCTTTAGCTTCTGCTCAACATACTTTAACATGTACAGCCTTGAAGCTGAGGTTTCTTTCCTAGTTTATTTAGCAGCTTGGAGAGAGAACCTTCATGTGCTAATGTAATGCCTGGGGATGTTGAATCTAATGGAGAGGCATATATCTAAGTTTTCCTGAGACACTGAGGAGGATTTGCTTGGCCAACCAGACTATTCCTCATTAGGGAGTACTTGTGGAAGGGTAGGCCAGCTCCTGCACTAGCCTGCTGTTTTTCTGAAGCCACTGAAGTGATGCCATATTCATATCACACAAAGTGTGACTTGGTTGATTACAGGGTGGTACCAAAGAGGGCTTATTGTCACCTGGGATTCATGAGACTCGGGCATGGTTCTCCTAAATTCCTCTGCAGGCGTCTAAGCCCTAGCTTGCCAAGAAGACACTGGAGGATTTGAGACAGCTTGAAAGTAGAGGCTGAGTTCTCTGGAAGAGCCTGTGTAAGCAGGAATTGCAGCCCCAAGCTAAAGGAAGTTTTCAGGAAAGAAAAGGCAGATTGACAATGACTGCAAGGGAGGGGCTTGCTGCCCAAAAGGGTGTGGAGGAGGTTAAGGGAGGATCAAGTGTAAGTGCAACAAGTGACTTGCCAACCTGAGCTGACCTCCTCATGGGAAGTATGTTAACAGTTACCATAGCAATGCAAATGAAAGGTTCTCCCCAAACGCTGTGTGTCTCTTGATGACAGTAGGGGCTGTAATTACAGCATATAGGACTTCTGAGTCAGCTTGGCTACAGCTGGCAGTGAAGCCAGATCAGCACAGAAGTGAACAGGGGCTGTGGAAACCTATGTGGGACTGGCTGAAGCTCATTTCCCCCAGCTTCACTGTTTGCATATGTGAGGTGACTAAAATTTGCTGAGAAAGGGAGTAAGGTGGATCAAGGAGGGAATCAGAATAACAGTGCCCTTGGGAGAGCACATGGCCTCTTCCAGCATCCTGCAACCCTCCCAGCATCCCAACTCTCACTGCAACATGACAGGGAAGCAATAAACCAATATAATCCTTTCTGTACCTAGGACTGAATAATAACACCCCATCCTTGCACACAAGCAGGAGGAGGCTCCTTCACTTGGGCATCTGCATGAGAGTCGTGATACATTTCTGTGCCTCAGCATTTTATCCCACATAGTGCTTAGTTTTTCCCTGCTAGCATAGTGAATCGGTATCTGTTAGCTCTGTGATAACTTCCAGACAAACTCTTCCTCTTACCAGTTCACCCTGTCCCCACTGTTGACATGGCCAGTGCTTTGTTCAAGGATTTCACTCATTTTCCCAATTAGCAGCTTTTACATTTTTTATGGCAATGAACTTAGCGTCTCAGATACTTCTCCCTGTATCAGATTCTCAGTACTGTCTAGATTTTCAGGTATTCAACTGTAACTGAATTGTTAACTACCGTGTGCTAATAGGGTGAAAGGAATTAAGGACTCATCTAAAATAAGGATATGAAAAGAATCTACGTATTTTCTACTATGTAGGAGGTTCATATTTGTGTAATTCCCCTAAAATGACTCAGAATATTTACATAAGCAGTAAACATCTATTAGATATCCAAAGAAAATGTCTATGTTGCCTCAGTTGGAAGTTCATCCTGAATAGCAATTCCAGAAATGTTAATTTTCCAATCTCTGGTTGATTCCCTTGCTTTTATCTGTAAACTTACTTTTTTTTTTTTTTTTAAACTATGTGTTCTTTTAAAGTGAATTAACTTTTCATGGAGCACAAAGTTCTCCTGTTCAACCAGTTCTGTTGTTCCTTATTCATGTACAAATGAGTCATTTTCAGTACTGTCTGGTTCCTTGCTGCTTAAAATTCCTCACGGATTGCAGGATCCAACATCCTGGTCTGACCTAGCTGACCTGCTGCTAGAATAATGTCTGTTAAACTGTCTTTCATGTTGTAAAAACTGTGTACTTTAATCTTTACACTTTGATGGTTTGTTTGTATATGAAATATTTTCTCTGCTTGTAACATCCTAGTTCAGTTGAGGAAATTGGTTGCTTTATTGGACTCACTGTAACACGTTCTCACAGATTTGGATCGGAGCCTAGAAAACCAGCTTTGCCTGAAGTGTAGGCAATATTCTGTGTTTCAGGAGTGCTCCTGGAAAGGTAAGTCTATCTTTTCTACCTCTATGGGCTCTTTGTTAGTAATTTAAGAAACTTAACAGTTGGAAGCTGCTAGTGAAGTTAACAGTAGCATAGTTTGGATAACCTAAGAACTAGCTCAAGTCTTGGATTAAAGCATAATCTAAAACTCCATGTATTTAAAGGAATAGTTAGGACAGTCTGCTCTGAGCTTCTGCATAACATAACCTCACCCAATAACAGCTTCAATAAACTCCTGATTTCATAGAGTCAATCTGAGAAATAAAAATATGACCTCAGGTGTCTTTTAGTTTGACTATCACCTTTGCTACCTTTGCAACATGCTCCTCATTGTCTAAGTCTAAAGTAGCAATTTGGAGAAATAGTGCAGTTTTGAAGCAAACCCTCTCCATTTCCTACACGTGATTGGCTTCCCACAGTAGGCATTGTGCACCAGAGCTCAGTTCCTTTAGTTCCTTTTGGAGGAAATAAAACTGAAGATCCGTTCCAAATGCTGGTGTGATTCAGTTCTGAACCCGCCTGGGGAAGCACACAGCTGTGGGTGCCTCCAACATGCATCTAATGAGTGTTTGCCAATAGAAGGCTCTCAAACCATCGAGTATTCCCATGACACCCAAAAATGGTTCCTATCCTATATGGGTGTTGTGTTCACCTTCCTATCAGCCATTTTTTTTTTCTGAAAGCTTCCTCAAACGTCCACACGGATGTCCTGCTCTGAGTTGCTGGGGCCGTATTCCCACGTGAGACCAGAAACCAGGCAGCACAGTGCTCGAGTCACCCTGGATGGCCTGATCTTTGGTAAGTGTCCTGCTTGAGTGGTGGGACACTATGCAGAATGCAGCACCACAGTCCTTGTTTTAAAATAGGTGAACCATGCTCATCTAAGCACCTGGCACAGTATCAATTTAGCTAAATGTCATTGCCTATATGTGAGCTACTCATCACAGGCTCCTTTTGTAATCAGTAGAAAAAACAGGTGCTTTTCAGTCATCCTTAGAGATCAGATGAATCACCTGTGTGTATTGCTTCTTTCTTGTCATGAACCTTAAAGAGCCTGGCCCAAATGGCTCAGATATCTATGTTTGGTCAGATGATCCTATTCCTGATGTGTAGGTGCTGAAGTGGGGATTAGTCACTACCACCAGCTCCTTGTTTCTAATCAGCTAGATTTAACTGGCTTCCTTGTTTTTGGGGGCTCAGATAAGCAGACTTCCCCTTGGGTAGCCTAAGCTTCCCCAGAGTACAACATTCATCCTTTCCATGGGCCTCAAACCATCTCTGTGTTAGTCAAGGCCTTGAATTTAGCAACTCTTGCTTGCCTAAGCCCAGCCAGGACCCTGTACCAGTGTCTCCCCAGTGTGGGTGCTCGGGCAAGCTTTCTCTGAATGCCCTTGCTGGGCCCAGCTCCACGCAAGATGCAGCAGCAGCATCTGCTGTTGTGTGTCACCATGTAGTGTGCCTCCCTCCCTTGCCGAATAATAATCCATTTCCCAGAGCACTCCCCCGGGATGTAGGGGACATGGGCAATTTACTCCTGAGTTTCAGAGGCAGTCAGGCCCCCTCTCCTTTGGGGGCCGCCCACTCAACAAGGTCAAAGTCAGTTGTCAGTGCCAATGTTCCTTGCTCTCACGCCAATGTTAGGGCAATCTGCAAAAAACCCCCCTGGTCCTGTGTTGGAGAAGCAGCAAGAGTATGATTCTGTGGGTGAGGCAACAGGAGGTTCCTTGGGAGGGAGGGAAGCAGGGAGAGCACCTGAGCCCAGGTCTTTAGACTGTGTATGTATTTTAAGTAGTTATTGAGCAAAAGACAGAAACAGTCGTTCGCAAAGGAGCCAGAGCACAGGACTCCCGTTTGCTAAACCAGTGCCATAATAAATAGGTTAAAGAACCCCTCTTGCTTTCTCTTTTTGGCCAAATAAGTCTTGAACCCTACTCTCTGCGGTGGTGCGGATTCAGCAAGAAGAAGTGACAGCACCTCTTTTTAATTCCTAATTGCTGGAACTTGCTGCATCACTGCTTTGTCCATCCAGTTATTATCCCAGCTGGTTCATAAGAGCCTGTGCCAGCTTCTGCTTCTGCTAGTGCCAGCCTCAGGGTGGGGAATGCTTATTATCCTTTCTTCTGCTGGATGTGCTATTCATTCATCTGTCCTACACAGGATTTTAATTAATTTATTCCAGAAGGGGTAGAAGGAAGCTTGTAAACATAAAAGAATACTGTTCTCAGCATAGTTCCAATGCAAGCACTACCTGGAAGAGCTTGCACTCCTGTTAACATACCTGCCTAATAATATGCCTTGGTTGAGTCTCAAGGTTTGAGAAATTGAATAGGCATCCAAAATTTTGAACAGTCAAAACATTAACTTCTAAGGCTTGTGGCTGGCTAATGTACTTTCCCTGTGTTTAGTCTTGAGAGCATAACGTGACATTTTTTACAAAGTTTGGTCAGTACTAGTTTATAGTTGAGTATAAAGCAGGTTCCCAATTTAGAGTTATTTCTGTGTAGGCTATCTTACTGCTAACATCATTATTGTCGCCAGACTTGTGTATACAGACTTACAAGGATACCACTCTTGGAAACATCTTCTTTCAGCTTTTGTATAAAAGCTTTAAGAAAGAAAGGTTTTGACCAAAACCCATTTCTCTCCAACTAATTGAAGATACGAAGCTCTCCTGGCTACGTGAAGTTAGATAGCAGCACAGTATTGTGAACAAAAGAGAATCAGAACTCCTGAGGGTCATGAATCAGGAGATTTGCTTCTTGCATAACTAAGTGAATTAGGGATGAGATTATACATGTAATGATCTGCTTTTTATTTGGGGTAATGCAGCTCTGAGTTCACTGGGGAACAAAGACATGATTGCTTATTAAGTTGAGAAGTGTGTAGAAGTCCTGAGGTTGTTTTAGTTGAGACTTTTGACAGAAAGCTTACTAGGGCAGGTTAGAGTAATCACACAAAGTTTATGCTTATGTGCTTTTATATTTAATGTGACAGTGATGCAAATGTAAGAGTTTAACCAAGAGCCTATGCATACCTTAAAATATGACTGTGTAAAGTAAAAATCTAGGTACAAAATAAAATGTGTGAGTGGCAGTTGTCTGAAATTACTTTTTCTAAGATGATACCTTCAACATCTGTTGGTCATCTCATTGTGTGAGGCAGAGGAATATGTGAGTGTGAAAGGGGTAAAAGACTGTTACCCAGTCTGCTTGCTTGCTTCTTGCTTTGTTCTCTAACAGTAAGGAGCCTTAATTTTCAAGGGTGCTAATTTATGTAATTTTTGTTTCTACTGTACAGATTTATAAAAATTCTGGTAATATTTACTGCAGTGTTCAGCAGCATGAACCTGATAAAAGAACAAATGTCTTCTGCTGTCTGAACTAACACCCTGTGCTTTGCTGGCTTTTTGATATATTGGTTAACACTTTGACTGTGAAGTTAAAGAGGAGAAACAAACTTGAGGGCGGATGTAACAATCTTCATGAAATGAAAAGGTCTTGAAGAGTTTTGACAAGCATTTGGGTCATCTGAAGGAGAGCTTGTGTACCTGAAATTTAGTTTGTTTTTCCCAACAATATAACTTGATCTAATAAAAATACTACTTCTCCCCATGAATCATGCCTCACTTTACCCTCAGTTCATCATTGCTGTGACAATAATCCTGTAACAATTTAGCAGTATTTTTCCGCTGTATTTCTCTCTCTCTACTGTAGGGTGGTCTGTGGTGCTCTGTTACCTTGTTTTTATTCTTTAAAGCAGTAAACAGATTTTAAAGTAAGTTTTTAGGTATTTCAATATAAAAAACATAAATAGATCTATCATCAGTTTTTCATTCATGTTTCTGTGACACTTCATTAATAAGCTAAATATTTGCACTTGTTATACCTCTGGCAGTTGAAAATTACAGATTTTGAGCCAGAAGATGATTTGACTTATAACTGTCACAAAATAATCACTGAGGATGAATCCTTAATTCATCGATTGCTAAGTGTCTGCCAGTAAATGTTGTCCATAATTATTTTCAACAGTATGGATGTTTTGGGTTGGAGACAACAAGGAGAAGTGATTCTTTATACTGAAAGGCAAAGACATTTTTCATGTCTGAAACTGAGAAATTTTGCCCGGTAATAAAACCAGACTTTTTTGATGTTGCTCAGGTTGGATTTTAAGAACTGCATCAGTGATGTGAAGTCCAGCACTATGGGTGCTTTTCTTCATCCTGAGACTTGCCATGCTCTTCTTTGTCTTTTGACTCACAACAGAACAAAGGAGGACACCCTATGTAGTCTCCTGGGATACCTTTTATGATCATTAAAAATATCCCAATATTAGAGAAAACATTCTTTTACTTTACGTTCTTCCCCATAGAGTTTTTAAGTATTTGACTTAGAGGGTCTTTACTTCCCAAAAGATTGCATTGTAACATAGCTTATTATGCCATCTTTTTCTTATTTTATCTCATGTAATGCACTGCAAGGTATCTCAGCTCTCACCATCACTGAATGAGATTCCCAAGGAGGATTTTAAAGGAAGAAACCTCTGTGTTTGGACAAATAAACATTGCTTCTGGCAAAATATTCTTGCTGGATTTTCTCACACCTCATTGCATATTTTTTGACCAGCTCAGTCTGAGGGCTTACTTATATGTTGTTTCTAATTTCTCTTACCCAGGGGCTTTTAGCCATAATTCCCTCTCAAATGAGTTTGAAGTCCTCTTTGATGAATCAGTAACTGGATGTCTAGAATGCTTTGTTCATGTTTCTCAGATGGACCCCATCTCTTTTAGTTTTATTACTTTGTAAAACTGCAACCTATAGTGAAGAAAATGATACCTCTTTGTTCATGCTATCTGTGGAACCAGTAATTAATTTCCAATATTGTTGTATGTCCTGCTCCTTATTGCCATGACTATGCAGTTTCTGTGAGATCTTATTTAAAGGTGGCTTTAGTATCTCTGACCTGTGTTGTGTTTTGTAGGATAGATATATGATCATATATGATCATATCTGGTTTAGGATCTGAAGAAGATGCCTTCTTGCCAGAGCCCAGAAGTGAGGATTGAGAGATGGGATTTTATTCCTCAAAGCACACCTTAGGTGAATGAATTTTTTAGTGCATGCCTCAGTTTACCCAGATGGATGTCCTTTGGAAAGCATTGTAGATGAAAAGTACTATGTAAATATTTGGTGAGATGAAAAGTTCATTTAAGAATGATTGTGGTTTCATACGTAATGACCTAAGCTGAGATATATTTTAGATTACAGCTTCAGGGTCAGGTATAGCTCTTCTGGATTCGAATGAGAATTTATAACTTCAAATACCAAATGAAGTTCATTCATCTGTCTATGTAACTTACATTAATGTGCCCAAAGGCAACATTTGGCCCTCTCCTTTCAGCTAAGCTGAAAATGGTAGGGAAATTATGTTCCAGTGGCATTAAGAACTTAATTGCTTTAAAGCTAAATTACCACAAAGGATCATCTACTGCTGGCCTACAATTAAAGATTTGTGCATTACAGTGAATCTGAAAATAAAAGTCCAACTTTGGAGAATGACCTTTATTCCATCTGTTAAATAATACAGAACTGAAGCGCTACCACAGGATAACCATTTTACTTGCCTGAATGAATAGCTATTCAATAATGAGTTTGTTTATTAATAATTCAATTCCAGAACATAATCCAGAATTTCCCCTCATGAAATGAAATTTCACTATTTTCTTCCTAGTTTTAATTTCTTCCACTAAATTAAAAAAAAAAATCTTATTACAAGTAAGCTTTTTAAAAATTACATGTGCTAGCCACATTCTTTGTAGGGATATTCCTTTTTAGGGGGAACCTGGAACTTTCTTGCTTTCACACAGTCTGACTGTCTTTAATACCAACAGGTGTTTTTTTGCCATTGATTTGTAGGAGACTTCAGTCTGAAAGTAAAATCTATGCTGCTCCTCTTCTAGATGCTGTTTTCTTTAGTCATCTAGAGATGGGCAATATCATAATGACACATTCTTCTGAATTTCCCTTTGATTTCAACTGCTGCCTCTAAGCCATATATTTTGGCTTCAGATTACTTCCCACAGCCAGGGAGATTAGAATCTCATTCTGGCTTAATGAAATAAAAATGCCGTGGAAACTGTGAAAAGGCATTTCTTACATGTAAAATCCTAGCCTTGTTGAATCCAAATACTGGATCAACCTACTCCACAGTTGCCGTCGTCTGCTTCTGGTGTAATCATTATTAAATGCAGTGTCTATACTCAGTGTCTTCCATATGCAACCAATGGGGATTCTGCCATGGTAAAGGTCCCTCTGTCCCCTCCATTTTAAGCTTAGATAGCTGAGAATGATCCGTCTCAGACTGGACACATTTTGCATGTTAGGATCTGATGGCTGGCTACAGGTACTCCCTTGGACATAGCTAAGCCTTTCTAGAGGGTGACCTGAAAAACAAGTCCTTATAATCTAGTATGGCTTATTAGCACAATACAGTGTTACCTAATGAGATGTTTTTATGGAAGAATAAAAAAGTTGCATATATATAATTTTTCTTGCAGGGAAAAGTACCAGGGAAAGCAAAGGAGAAGCAGGAAGGTATAACCTGGGAGAATACCTCACTGCTATATTTTCTTCTGCTGCTTAAGCAGAACGTGCCCAATAAACGTTGCAACAGCTGAGGTACTATCTTTATTTGTCCCAAGTGTTCTAGACAGATGTGGAAGATGTGTATTTTGGAGCAAGGTGTGCCCTGTTTGAGCATTCTCGTTACCATCAGAGATGAGGGGATAAGCCCCAGAGCAGCTGCCTGTGATTCCAGGCCAGAAGAGCTCCTGCTATGACTTGGCTTGGTAGCAGTGCATGTCAGCCCAGCCTGCACCGAGCCAATGCACTTGCCCGGCACCCTGGTGCTTTTTGTCAGTAATAACTGCCTTTTACCTAGTTATTTCTAGCCTCTTTCCACAAAGTTTGGAGGATCTTATCACTTCTGACACCCCTGTTTCTTTGTTGCACCTGATTGAAAATTTCCCAGAAGTTATGAGAAGCTCACTGACAGACTGAGGAAGAGATGGGAAAAAAATTATGCAGCCACAGAAGTCTCTTTTTCTTATGAAACAGGACAAAAATTATGATTATCTTTGCATTTTTTTAGCATCCCAAATCTCTTATAAGGATCACAGCTTTATGGCATGTTAATGTGACAGAGCTCTTACCATAAAGAGCTTATAGTCTGTTTTAACAAGATATGCATCAGAGACACACAATTCCAAAGTGTTTAATATATCACTTTAGAAACAATTATGTTTTCAGAATTGGAGTCCAGAAGCTGCCTGCTGTCATGTATGCTCCTAGTCATTTCCATTTAGTGCAGATTTAAAAATCCAAATATTTAATTTGGTTATGTGTAGCATATTTGGGGGAATGGGACATTAAAAAAAAATCTGCAAGTGCTATGTCTACCCTATGTAAAACTATATCCCAAAGCCCAAATTGCACTGTAATGTTAGTTAACAATGCAATGAGCTGTAAAATAGAGGATTTTTATGCAGCTGAGCCCTCAAGCTTATTCTTACTTCTAAGGCACTGCTTTCTTGCTGTGGAAACGAACAAGTGAATAATATATATTGCTTTCTTTAGTGTTTGTTATGCCACTATCATTTTTGACCAGGGAGGACAATGAGATACTCTAAATGATCACTTGTTTTCTTCCCTAATAGGAAAGATAATGAAGGGCTTTGTTTTGATGGCTTTATTGCCTGCAAGATAATGAAATATCTCAGCATGGATTTCATTAGACTTTCTCTAGTCTCACTATGATACACCCATTAAGAGGCCAGATCTCCTCTTTGATGTAAATGGAACCAGATATTTCAAAGAGTTTAGCACACTGTGAAAATGTGGGCACAGGTGTCACCAAAACAGTTGCTGGGGCTTTAGAGCAAGGCTGGCTTCGGCCGTGAAAGACACAGAAGCGCTAATACAGCTTATCAAAGTGAAATACTTCCTGATGCCACAGGTATGAGGCTATGAGAGCTTTGGCATTTAAACTTCCTCATTATTTGCAGGGTTCAGGGGCAGAGAGTGTGTGCTGCTTAAATATCCAAATACTCACGCTGGCTTCGTTTGCTGTCTTCCGGGGGGTGGTGAAGAGCACAGGGCTGTCTCCTCACCAGCAAGCCAGTCCTACGGAGAGAGTCAGCATCAAGACAGCTGCAAGGAAAAACTGTCAACTGGGAAGCAGTTTAACAACCTGGGGTTCGAGAAGAGAAGGTTGTAATGTCCTTCAAGTGGACAAACGGTCTGTATTCTTATCCCAAGGATGAAAGGAGGAGGGAGGGAACAGAGAAATTTGAGCCCCCTGTGCTATTTTTCTGCTAAAATGTCATATTCTTGTTGTTATGAACAGCTGTGTATTTTATTTCTACAAGGATGACAATAAATGCATGTTGGAATGAAACCAGGAAAACACATTGTATGAAAACAGGACTATTATCTATTTGATCCTTACATGAATAGAAGCTTGGGGCTGGAAGTACGAGAGGCCAGAGGGTAAGGTTATGCACTGACTTAAAAAATGGGCAATTTGTTGTATTTCTCTTTCTTGGCAATTGTTCGCGGGGAAAAAAAGCCTAACACAGTTCTGAGGTTTAATACATGCCTTTTGGATGCAAGGGAGCAGGAACCATAGAAGGCCACACAGAGATAAGTTGCAGCAACTAAAATAAAAAGAAATGAAGGCTGAGGAGAATTTGAGCACCAGAAGGTATCAAAGTAATGGGCTGCACCATAGCCGGCATTTTATCATTTCTTTCTTTTCTTCCTGTCATCTCTGCAATAGGTAATTGCCAGCTCCTATCAGTGATTATTTTCTTGTGTCAAAGTATTATAACAATATCCGAAATAAAAAATTGGCAGCAATTCTCTAATGAATTAGTGCAGGGGAAGAAGAGTTATTAATACTTAAAACTTCTTGCTGTAGTCTCCTTAGGGAGGCCCATACACTCTCTAAAGCCAGGTGTTCCTGCCAAGGGAAGAGGATCATAAGTGTGATGCCTACCCAGGCTTTTACCTCCTGAGTTTCCTTCATCTCCATGGAACAACTTATGTGGGGAGCTCCTGGCCAGACTTGACCACTGCACTGCTGACACCATTAAATGCTGCGACTTGAGATGAACAGAAGAAAGTGAGTTTCTGTTCTTCTCTCCCTCTCCTTATACTTGCCTGAAATGGGATTAGTCCTTTGCTGTGGCTGGAACCACACCAACAACTTTCTAAAGGTGGCTGGGGAATGGTCCTTGCACCATGGTTTTCCCACAAAACATGAGTCAGTTCAAAAACCGTGCTGAAAAAATCAGGATATCTGATAGCTAGCATAGATTGAAACCTATTTTTTTCAGGTTTTCAACCTATTTTTTGAAGAAAGAATTGGAATCCTAAGAGTTAAGAGTGTTTCCAGTTGTTTCATAGCTCCTTTCCCACCAGTGTGGAAAGCTGAAGGATTTAATACTTACACCCTGCCTGTCTCCATGACTTCTATTGACAGGTAGCAGTCGCATCGGTGGCTCTGTCTGATGAAGCAAAATAGCAGAAATGCCAGGCTGGACTGCTGGCTGATCTCATCAGTCACAACTTTGCATGTCTAATTCAGTATTGTACAGTGACACTTGCTTGTGAAGAATACTGAAGCCAAATTATTTTGAGATGAAAATCCGAGAGAGATTTGCCCATCTGTGTGCCACATTCACATGCTTTCCCTGTGTCTGCCCTTTTTTGTCAAAACCATGCAAATTTATGTCATTTTTTTACAAAGCGTGACCTAATGCATGTTTGAATTGCCTTTGTTTTTCTTCATGCGTTTTCAGAATTCATATTCACAGGAGAGCAGATACAGGGAATAGGCCAGCCTTCTCCCATGACAGATAGACTCTATAGGAAACCCTACTATGAATAAAGAGTGGACATAACTTTTCTCATCTACAGATGTTTGTTTGCCACCCTGCCAACATCTCCAACCCAAATGTTTGTCAACTGCTGAAATACAGCAGCATCTGGGTTGTCCTCACTTCTCTTCTTTTCAGCATTATGTGGGCTAAATTGTGGCAGCAAACAGATGCTCTGGGACATAAACTTCACGCTAAGCATTTGCACAACGTAAGTTTAGGTTGGAGGCAGATGATTCTTGCTGGAATACCTGTGATGATTTCAGAGGTGATTGCTCCACCAGCTGGAGGAATCATGAGGTCTATTCATCCACCTCAGGGCAAAGTAAGCCAGGGTAGGTTAAACTGCCTTCTAGAGAATATTAAATCAACCTAGCAGCTGGCATAGGACCGATTAAGGAGAACTCCGACAATTGGTTCTCCTGATTCAGACGGAGAAGTGTTCACCTTGAGCAGGGAAGTGATAACATATGGATTGACAGTCATTTCTGCAGAGCACATCTGACCAGGTTAGATTAGCCTCTGAAACCCCAGCCCAAGGAAGTGAGTAGAAAGTTTTTGGAGGTTGGATTTCTCAGACAAAAAATGAACAAAACCCAAGCCCAAACCCACGGCAAGTCACATAATAAAATATTCAGTTTCATTTCTTCCCCAGTGACCTGAGAAGATGATTAGAACAGATTGCCAAAATCTGCTCTGACAGCTACTCCCAAGCTCATTGGGACTTAAACAGGTTAGGAGAGAACTCCCTTAGGCATCCTGGCGACACTTATTGATGGCTCCGTTGTGTGGCTGGATAATGTTTGGTTACATCTTGTGTTGTGGGCCAGGAATAGTCAGCACACCTGCTAGAAGAGCAAAAAGATTAATAAGAATCAATTTTGTCTTTTTAATTTTTATTGATTAGAACTTCGATTATATAAGAAATATTCATCTTTTTCCTGTCACTTACAGCAGTATTCTCTCCTGCCTATTGATGTGCCATATAGAATCATAGAATGCTTTGGGTTGGAAGGGACCTTTAGAGATCATCTAGCCCAACCCCCCTGCAGTGAGCAGGGACAGCTTTAACCAGATCATAGAATCATAGAATCATAGAATCGTTTAGGTTGGAAAAGACCTTTAAGATCATCCAGTCCAACCATTAGCCTACACTACCAAGTCTACTCCAAGCCAATCAAGGGTAGACTAGACTAAACCATGTCCCCAAGTGCCACATCTACCCGTTTTTTGAACACTTCCAGGGATGGTGACTCCACCACCTCTCTGGGCAGCCTGTTCCAATTCTTGACCACCCTTTCCATAAAGAAATTTTTCCTAATTTCCAACCTAACCCCCCCCGGCGCAGCCCAACCCCCCTGCAGTGAGCAGGGACAGCTTTAACTACATCAGGGTGCTCAGAGCCCCGTCCAACCTGACCTTGAATGTTGCCAGGGATGGGGCCTCCACTGCCTCTCTGGGCAACCCGTTCCAGTGCTTGACCACCCTCATTGTAAAAAATTTCTTCCTTATATCCAGTCTAAATCTATTCTTCTTTAGTTTAAAACCATTACTCCTTGTCCTGTCACAACAGGCCTTGCTAAAAAGATTGTCCCCATCTTTCCTATAGGCCCTCTTTAAGTACTGAAAATATCTTCTGCTTCCTTCCAGTCCTCCTTCCTCCCCTTGTCCTGGTTTCCTTATCACACTGAGTCGGCACCTCTTGGACTGCGGTGAAGTTTCTGTCTGGCTTGCACCCAGGGAGCTTTCTCCCCATGGAAACCACCTTGGAGAGGATGCCGATATGTGCCAGGGCCTCCACAGAGTATGGACTTGGGCCATCGCCTGGGTGCTTGTCTCAACATGGTCCTCTTGCTCCTCTTATGACAGTCTCCTCTTCTCCCTGTGCCAAGCCTAGGTCCTCAGAATCTGCTGTACTTGGCCAGTCTTTTCCTTTCTTGTTATTTTGATTTGCATCCCTTCCTTATTCAAAGTGGGACTGGTCCCTCCCTTGGGCTGCTTGGGTGCCACTGAAGGCACAATTAAGTACAAATTCTTTACTTATCCCAAGTAGGCCTGGAATGTCTGAGGGCAGCTGTTCAGGGGAGTTCCCCACCACTCCTGCATGTCAAATGGTCCTCTGGGTTGTGCCAGTGAGGGAGCTGGGCGCAGTGCACTCAGGGAGGGCTGGACCTCTGGGCATCGCAGCTATCGAACTCTTCAGAGCATCTGTGGAGTCTCTGAGGACTGTGAAGCTTAGCTGAGCTTGGCTAGACCCTGTGGGGAGGCTCAAGTCCGGTTTTTGACACTAGCTTCCACTTCCTACTGCATTTCAAATCCCTCCTCCAAAGCAAAGGGTAAGAAGGTGGAAAGAGAAGTCCTGGAAAGTAACAAGGCCAAGCAGTATCTTATTCACTATTTTAATTCTTGGAAATGGTCGGACTCTTCTTGCTAAAATTTTCCAGAAGGATCAGTCAACATTAGATATCGCATATGGAAAATTCCAGTCCAGACAGATGAAGTTTTGCAAGGAATAATTAGCTCAAAAGCGGGTCTTCTAATAGGAAATGTCCAGCCATCTTCATAACAGGCAACACAACTAAATCAGCTGTGACTAATCCTTGGTATTGATTTTGTTGGCTGGTTGTAGAAAGACAGTTTGTCTGACTCCTGTAATTTAATTCAGTTAATTAGAATAAATGACTATGCCATTTGCCAGGACCATGCCTTCTTGCCTGTTTTCTTTTTTTGTGCATAACTTCACTTATGCTGCCCCAAGGACCATTAAACCATGGAATAAAGTTCCCACAAACTGATAATGTCTTTTTATATCTGAAAATCTCTCTTGAAATATCTCTTTGAGGTAGCTAAGGCAAATGTTTAAGTAACCACGTTGCATGATTTCCAAGACTCTCAATGGGAACTACTTGCAAAGATGTGTTTATTGTCTTGCAGGCATATACTACCCCTATCCAGTTAGGGTATTTTAGCCATGGTACTAGTAGTGCTGAGGCTCACACAGTACTAGGCTCTCACTTTAAAAAGACAAACTAGCTGCAGTGGGTGTTTACAGTTACTGAGACAAAGGCTATGGAGATAAACTTCAGAACAAATGAGATGGAGGAATCTAGGTTTTGTAACCTTGTCACACTGCATCTTAAGTCATTCACTGCCTGGGCATGCCTCTGTTCTGATGCGGGATTTAAGAGCTGTCAGTCAAAGGGTGTTTTAAAGCAGTGACAGCACAGATTTTATGCTATTCTTGATTGCCCTGTTTTTCAGTTCTGGAGGCAGCAAGCTAAATTTGTTTCTGAGTATTGTAGATAATGTTGCACCAAGGGGCTCTTACTGTAGGGGCAGAGATGGAGGAAGGTCTTTCTCCCTCTGCCTCTCTCCAGGGAGGAAATTCAATCAAGGCATTATTTTGCTGTATCTAGAAAATGGGAAACTTCCTGTGTTGCTCACAAAGGGTGGTGCTGATTAGGAGAGAATTGGTACATTGAGTGCTCGGCTGGAACAGGAACAAAGGAGAGGTGACGAGCCTGGGATGCGTCTCCACAGCGAATATTGCTATTCAAGGTCATACAATGAGTTCTCTTCTGCCCCAGCTCTTCACCCCAGCATAATCTTTTCCCTCATCTTGTCCTTTTCCACGGATTCAGAGACCCTCCTCCACGCCCAAGAGGAACTCTGCTCCTCTCTGAGGCAGGGCTGGGAGCCAGGAGAGCTGCCTTTAGGGGCAGGTGGGGAAAGCACCGCTCGCCTTCTGGCCTTCTCTGCTGCTGAGTGCTGGGAGTTGCTTGTGGAGTCAGGCTCTGGGGCTGGGTTGTGCAAAAGGCAGCTGGGCTGTGCTGGGCTGCACGCTGTGATGCAAGGCAGGGCGTAATGCCTCTGTTCTGAACGCTCTGCATTTTATTTATGTATACGTGCCTGAACAACGTTGGGACTGTTGGTATGACGTTTGTGCAACACGGTGGTACACTCACGATGGCGGACTGCCCACCAGCAGGCTGAACGCGTTCCTGCCTCTGTTCTGCGTGATGGCAGAGTACTTCAAAGCCTAAGATGTGCTGGGAAGTGCACTAAGTGTTCTCACAAAAACCCAGGTAACACATGCTCAAGTAATGTTAACCCTTTGCTGGGGTGCATTTTATTAATGAAAATACAGCCCATGAGGTCACTCTGGTCTCAGCTTTACTTATGGGTCTAACAGGTCTTTTGGCTCTATCCATATGGGCCTCAGACAAACCACATCTCCAGCTTTCCTTAATGAAGACTTTTTTTAAAAAGTTGTTTGATGTCAAAAGCAACCTGTCCTCACAGCCTTCTGTATCAATCCGTGGGAAAATTAGTAACTAGCCATGAAAAACAAAGCAAGGATAGAATGAGCGGCACGATCTGAGAACGAAAGGAGTGCTTTACAGAGCACTCATGGAAAACAAGATTAGCTTCTAACACCTTATGGTGTGGTAAGAATCTGTAGCAATCAGCATTCAGAGAGCTGCCTGGATATTTCCGAGATGAAATCCAGTTTCACATACTGCTGGCTTCTCCTGGGCCCTGTGGATCCCCAGGGATGGTAGCTGCTATGGTATGGTGCGTGTAATCTGGCAAGAGAAGGACCTTCCCAGGCAGAAGAAAACTTTCCACTGGCATGCAAAGCTAACTACGGCATATGCTACCATAATCCTTCTTGCACAGAAGATAGTCCAAAAGAATAGCTGTAGCAGAAGCGTAGGCAGGCTTCAGCCAGGCTGTGCCCAGTTGCACTGATCCTCAGCCTGGAAAGTCGGAGCAGTCTAGAAGAACCAAAGAGCAGGGAATGCTCATGTTCATCACAGGTCCCACAGGGCTTGCGCTTTCTTTGCACCAATTTGTCACCCCTGTTGCCTTTGGAGCTCGGGTTTAGTTTGCCCTCTCTGACGGGGTGCTGTCCCGCAGGGTCTGATCAGGGCCGGGTTGGTGACAGTGGCAGGATCCACCAACAGTCCCAGATGAAGCAAGGTAGCGAGTCAGGTCAGGAGTCCAGATAGCAGCAGCAGAGACACTGCTGTGACATGGGTTTGAGGTTCATGCAGGAGGCAGGGCCAGGCAGAACTGAGGACACAACGATGACCAGGATGCCCAGTCGGTAAAGGATATTGCAGGGGAATAGCACCTGTGGTGTAGCCCAGGCAGGGACAGGGGCAAGAGAAGCTCCTGGTTTACACCTTTCAAATCTTAACACTTGGCTTTCTCTGAGGGGGTTTTACAGTGCACTGTTTTGTAACAAACATTGGGTTTTGATCAGATGCTGATAAGGTGAAATATGCATCAATACAGACTTAAAAAGTAGGGTTGCTTTTCTGAAACTCTTCGGCACTACCGTGAAGTCCATTACGAAATATTAAAAATCTGCTCAAATGATGCCATTCTGGGAACATTACTGAACATCTTGACAATCCAATTAACTTCCTCAAACCAAGGTCACCTCATTCTTTTTTTTTTGACATCAAATATTTGGTTTGATAAGGAATAAAGAACAAAATGAGCTGAAAGCAATGGTGAACGCAGCATCTTGTATTTCCCATCGTCTATAAATGACATTCTCAAGACCTGTGCGTATGCACTTATTTCAGTATGTGGGCCCAGGAAACAGCCCTGGCATGGCTTGAGTGTGGTGGAGAGCATTGTGTGAGCAAATTCCTGTAACCCTGGCAACATCCTGCCTTAAAAGCCTCCAGCTTCTTACTTTGTCTTGTTTCTCTTAAATCTAGCAACTAGGTCAAATTCTCTAGGTCTTTTACTACACCAGAAATAAATGTGAAGCTCAACGCTTCAGGTGATAGAGATGTTAGTAAGAATGGCAATGAGAAGGGCTTTTTCTACTAGTTTTACTAAAGCAAATGTACTACTGTAGTGTGTGCTGCAGAATTATTTCACACACATCTTTGACTTTTTTTTTCTCAGTGTTTATCTCCATGCTTGCTTGTGTGAGTGCATTTGGGTACATTCATATTTGAGTACTTCTTCAAGATAAAAACATGTTAAGAATTGCAATATGAATGAGGAAACTACCTTCTCAGGTGTAAAATGAAGAACTATGGTAATAGCATTGGAGCATCATTTTCCTGGATGTAGTTAGTGACAAGGTTCCTCATTAATTACCTACAAAAAATCCAACGGGACCATTAACATCATATACCTGATTTTTGGAACACAGGCCTCAGAGCCTTATATTATGTGTGAAGTCCATCACTTCTCAATTAGTTACAGTGTATTTTGAAAGACTCCCAGGCTGGTATTTATTTTTCCTGGCTTCAGGCATCTGCAATGCTGATGAAGACTTGCTACTTTTGAGGCACTGAGGGTCTCTTTAGAACCTGTATAGAAAGACAGGCGCTGGCCAGACTGAGCAGCAAAAAAAGAAGGCGTAGATCAACAAAAAAAAGGTCAATATGGAAATCAAGAAGGTTATGACTGAAGTCAGAACTGCAGAAAAATGGCACTCATTTAGATTTTGTAAGGCACTTTAAAACAAATAAGAAAAGTTTCTTCAGCAGT
The DNA here is from genome assembly GCF_030463565.1 of Pelecanus crispus. Lineage (NCBI taxonomy): Eukaryota > Metazoa > Chordata > Aves > Pelecaniformes > Pelecanidae > Pelecanus > Pelecanus crispus. Next base: position 140,785,934 of record NC_134643.1, read on the forward strand.
ATAGGTGCCGAAATAGACATATTATATAATCAAAATATAGCCTTAGAAATAATTGTTACCTTATCTTCAACTGAACCCAGTAATTCTGAACTCAATGGTAAAATATGGTGATTCCCATAACCAAATATGAATTCAAAATGTTGAGTGCAGTCAAACTAGAAAGTTAGGCAATATTAATCCCAGAAGTCTGAAAGAATAATTGAAGGCAAGGAACTAGATGGGGAATGGGATAAAACACAACATAGATTTATGATCTCCTGACAGTAGATTGTGCCAGTCTAACCTAATACATACCTCTCATGAGTCAATTAATTTTTGATACAAGGGAAGTGAAATAACTCCAATCTGTCTGGACTTCAGTAAAACATTTCCTCACTGGAAATGATTAATCAGTCTGGAGTTTTTTGTGTCCGTTAGTATATGATAACTAAGGAAATGGCCAGTAAGCAGATGGCAAGAGGCTTGCAGTGGAGGGGAACTAATCAATAGGAGGAAAGAGAAGACCTGAATTGCTTGGGGATTGGATGTGGGGCTCAGAAATGTCTTAGAGTTTGGCAGAAAAAAGTAGGAACATGCTGATGAACTCTTGATGGTAACAGCTGGGAGGTAGGAACAGTACAGGAACAACAGGATGACCTTAAATGTGATGTAATAGAGAAATAATGAAATTGTAAAAGTCAAAATTACAAGGTTGCTAAGTAGCAAAAATTCCTGCTGTAAGCTGGAATTCATCAGCTGGAAACACAGGAGGAAAGAAAAAGCCCTTGTTACACTGAGTAGCTGCAGGGTGAACAGGTTGAGATGTGATTGCGGGAAGGACAACAAGGGGCCTTGTAAAACATGGATGGGGCTATACAGAGGTGTTTTATAATGTATAGACATGTGCAGGGATATTCGATGCAATTACAGAATAGGAACAGGTTGCATAAGAATGCAGTAATTATTTGGATAATCTTAACTATGAGTGTTAGGTAAAGGGAGAGTCTATAAATGTCTGTTTACTTGAGTGACTCCTTTTTCAGACACCTTGTGATATTCTATAGCAAACAGGAAATCCAATATAGACCATACAGGGTTGATAGGGCCATATCATAAGAGGGATGGTGATGCTAACAGAAACTTTTGCCTTACTACAAATGGTGTGCTGAAAAAGGACGGGTGCTGCAGGACACAGATGTCAGGTTTGCACTTCACAAGATTGTCCCTGAAATTGAGTTCGTTTATGAATCTGCTGCTTGTATTCTAAAAGATGTCCTGTGAATAGCTGTATAGTTTACAAAGTGAGACATTGGCATGACAAAAAGAAAGGAGAGGACATTTTATTTATTGAGATTTACAAATAGCACCGACTTCTCTTCGCTGCCTGGTGTTGCTGCAGTTTTCAGAGACTCAACTGTGTATTTTGCATCAATTTTCCACGAGTTTGGAAACAAAGCCAAAAGCTGCATTATATAACTGTACATAATAACTTAAATAACTGTCCTTTTGTATTTATTTCTGCTCTTGTAAGTAGAAAATGTTGCTAAGTCGTTGATGCAATTATTTCATGCCTTTGTATCTCTGTAATAGCTTCTACTCGACTATCAGGGGGTCATTATGGTAAAGGCTTTTCGTTTAAAAGAAACAACAAAAGTATTGATGTTACTTCCGTGAATGATGATAAAATTGTTCCATTAGGGGGGTCGTATGTGCTGGTAATTACTTTTATATTTAGAATCGGAAATGACAATCTGAAATCAGAATATCTCATTAGTGATAATGAATTTTAATTTCTGACAAGTAAGTATTCCCAGCGAAACTACAGATGTTGTTAGAACTACAGTGAATGACATGTTGCTTAAGATGCTTCAGTAACTGAAAGCCAGGAATTTTAAAACTGTGAAAGCATGATAAGACTTCTTTAATTGCCTAGAGTAAGTGTGAATCAGTTTTTCCTAATATCCCATATTTTTACTGAGTGAAAAGAGATTCTGGTCTGAAGTCCATACTCAGGATAAAAAAAAAAAAAAAAGAAAAGCTTGGCTTAATCTGAAACTGCAATTATTTTTGAAACAAAGCTGAGCTGGAAACAGATCTAAGCTATTACAGTGGCTGCACCTTCAGGGCCATTATCTGTATATGAACATGAAGGAATAATGCATTACCTATTTTAGGTGACTGAAATGAAGTTGACTGTAGCGGCAAGAGAGAAGCTGTCTCTCCAGACAAAGGCTGGACAAGAAGAACTTTGATGGCACCTACAATCGTATTTTCTGGGAAGCCCTTTGAAGATACCAGGTTATAACCTGAAACTTCTCTCAGGCTCTCTGCTTTTATTCCAGATGTGGGGCAGTGAGTAAACAGTTCAAGGACAAAATCTCCCCACAGAGTTGACTGCCAAAAATTCTGGTCAACAGCAGTGTGACATTTGATGCCCAGGGCAATGGTGTAGCCCTGTGTTCTGGAGAGCCTTTTACTGACCATACTTCTTACTGGCAGGATGGCTGTCCCATCTGGTCCTCTCACTTCCTCTCCCATCCTGCATTTTACCCCATTTCTCCCTCCTTTCAGGGAGGTCAACATGTTATATCTCTACACAAGGGCTCTTGGGTATTTTTCGTCAAGAACTGACGCACATGCCATAGCCCACTAGGCCTCCAACCATCAGCGGTCTTCTGGAGAACAGGTTTGTGGATGCCACCCCCAGACTTGAGTGAGAAGTGTCTCTGCAGGTCTCAGCAGTGAGGATTGCTGGATTCTTCTTCTTTCCCTCACCAAGACCATGGCACAAGTGATGCGACATCCCGTGCTTGAACGATCGCACCCAAAATTTTTTTACTGCTGCCTAGCTTCAGAAAGCTCAGTGTCCTGTGTCCTGTGTTTCCCCAGCCCTTCTAGCAATGGCTTATCCTGAGAGAGATAGAATAAGATGAAGCAGATCTATAGAGCTGAGGAATAAACACTCTTCCCTCTGTCATGGAGGAAAATACATCTTTATTGCCAGAAAAACACCTAAAAGCAGAGAGCAAGTCAAAACAGTATGAAATGCAATAACAAAACTCTTCTAGAATATCAAAGGGGAGATATTACTTTTGTGTCTGCATTCAAGATACACATTCAGAGAGGAATGCTCTCAAAGGCAGCTGCTACTCTTTGAAATAACCCAGGCCCACTGACCCTCTGGGTGCGCTGCAAAAGACATCTGGTGAAGGTGGTGCATGGAGAGAGATCAAACTCCTATTCTCACAACAAGAGAGAGGGGAAAGGAGCTCTTGAGAGTGTTTGTGGCAGAGTCCCATTTCTATTTCAAGTACTATTTTGTTGATATATTTGTGTTGCTGTTATGCTCAGGAGTGCTTGCACAGTGTGCTGGGTTTGGCTTGGGTAGAGCTGATTTTCTTCATAGTAGCCAGTATGGGACTATGTTTTGGATTTGTGCTGCAAACAGTGTTGATAACACAGGGATGTTTTAGTTACTGCTGAGCAGTGCTTACACAGAGTGTAAGCTTACACAGCATGGCCCCTGGGAGCTGGGGCTGTGAAGGCACCAAGCAGGTACTGTGCAGGAAACACCCACTCATGGATTTCCCTGTCATGTAGCATCATAGGAAAATTCTTCCTACTTGAAATCCAATCAAAAAATTAAAGGCTGCAATCACACCCCACCTTTCCCCCTCAGTTAGCCTTTTTCATTCAGACACCTTTTTCTAGGCCAACAGTTAGGAAATAAAGCTGTATTTTAAACAGGCATCAGTCTCTAGGTATGATCAGTGACAGAAACACACATGGTGAATAAAACATTCCCTGTTGTTGCTTCTTGAATGCTACCAGTATTTGGGAAGCTACCAGCAGTGGTATAAAAGTATTTTCTCCAGTAGGAAAAGACTATTTCAAATCAGGAAACAAACTACAAATCCAGCAAGCTGACAGATTTAGGGGAATCCCTGTGTGTGTGTGTGTGTGTGTGTAGTCAAAAAGCAATCAGCACACAAGGGAAAAAGACAGTACCTTAACCTTGCAGCAATGTTCTGAGGGCTGTGAAGAACTTGGTATTTAATTATGCTTTGTCTGCACAAATGCTTTATTCCCATATAATCAAATAAACCATTTAATTTTTTCTTAAAGCGTCTAGCCACTCAACCAGCAGTGCCATTTATTATGAAATACACTGTTTGCAGATGGAATACAAACTATTTTTGAAAACCAGATCACAGTAACTTGAGAGATCATTGTCTGCCCCTTCTCTTCGCCACCCAACAGACCACCTTCCTTCTCCTTCCTGCCGTTATTAGCTCTCTAGAGCAACTGCTTATTTGGAAAGTAGCTTATGGTTTATTTTAACACAGTTCAGCAAGTTAGCAGGGTCGGCACCGCATGCTGACAGCTCTGCACGGCACATTGGGAACCATCATTGGGTTAGTCCACAATCGGCTGGTCCGCAGCAATACTCTGCCTGATGCACAATGTCCGTCTTGTGCTGTAAATCCAATACTTTCACCTCTTGAGCATGGACAGGAGCTACTACAGAAGCAGATGGGAAAGCCACTGGAAAGCCATTTAATAAGAACCTGCTTTCTCACTAGATCTTGTGCTAACACTTCTTCATCCATTCATGAGGTGCTATTCCTCGACTGCTGTCCTTCATGCAAGCAGCTTTGACGTTCACCTTCTACAAACCTACACTCTAACAAGACCCTTTCCTTCCCTTGTTCACAACAAGAAAATATAAAAATACTTTGAAAAAAAGTTTAAAAAAACCCAAATCCAGTCTCCTGCTGCTGCAGGCAACAACATCACACAGTCCTGTTCAGAAACACACCAGGCTCCAGCTTAAGGATGACTTATTTTTTTGTCCCCACAACTCTAACAAGAAGGTTGTTCTAAAACCTCATTGCTTTGATGTCTTGAAGCTTTTATCAGACCCTGATTACATGGTTACATGCCATCAAGTATGTGATAATCTATATATATCCTGTGGTCAATTCATTCTCAAGTGTATACTGTGCAAATCTTATCACTCCCTGATTGCCCCCAGCTCAGGCCTCTTCTGTTATCTATTATTTGAGCTGTAAGCTTGTTAGAGGACAGACTATTTTTGCATTTGTCAAAAGTACTATGCATACCTCAGGAACTGAGTGAATAATGTGTTGCACTACTAAAGACTGAATATGGACTTCAAAAGGTCAAGGAAAATGAAATAAAATTATTAAGTAGCACAACTCGTGAATAAAAATGAAGCAATTTTAGTAACCAAAGCTTAGTAAAAACATGGTTGATTATGTATTTACATAAGAAACACTGCAACAGAAGAGAGAGAAAATAAGGTGTATCAGATAGGGCAACTAACAGAGTAAATAGACACAGAGGACTTTTGAAAAAGAGTAAACATTATATGAATGAATGTGGTGAGCTTACCTTGGCTGGCTGCCGGCTGCCCACCAAACCCCTCCATCAACAGGACAGGGGAGAAAATATGAAAAAACTCATGGGTTGAGATAAGGACAGGGAGATCACTTACCGATTGACGTCATGGGCAAAACGGACTCAACTTGGGGAAATTAATTTAATGTATTGCCAATTAATTGTAACAGTCTAGC